>NW_026622974.1:5674909-5984717 GCF_023065955.2 Ursus arctos
GGACTAAGGTGGAATAACCTACTGGGTGTCGGGGGCACAAGCATCACCTCATTTCATCTCCACAACAAATGGGTTTACTTTCCCATTTGACAGATAGGGACGTGGAGGTTTGGGGGTTTGAGAAGGTACAGTTACTCGGTCAAGGTCACAGAGCTGGTGGCTCTCTGGTGGGGCTGGACTCAAAAGCACATTTGGTAGAATCTCAACCCCTGGCCCATCCTCAAGACCGTGCCCCTCCCTCCCCCCTCCCTCCCTTGGGCCCCTGGCCTCCGGAGCCCACCTGGGAGCCAGGCCCCTTGTCCCTTGCCCACGGCGCCCAGGCTCGCTGGTCCCGGCGGCCCATCCGCGGCTTGAACAGGAAAGAGACAAAGGTCCCGTTTGAGGGCTGCTGTCTGTTTCCATGTCTCTAGCTGCGGAGCCACCAGGAGGAAAAGCATTTGAGGTATTTCCACGGGAAATGGTAGCCAACAAAAGCGCCGTTGGGTGGTATTCTAGTTAATTGCAGGAAGGCGGGCAGCCCTCCAGGATATTACCTTTCTTGGGCTGGAAAGTGTTTCTTTGAAAAACGTTTTGGTTCAGCCGAGGCCTCCTAAGTTTTCGCAGATTGGCTTGTTCATAACTACGAAGAGAGTCACCAAGTCGGTCCTTCGGGGGCTGGGAGGGGGTCCGATGGGAGGCAGAGTTGGGCGGGAGGAAACCACTCTGATGACAACTCTCTGCTAAATGATGGCTGGAAAACACTGGATTATATTTCCCAGCCGGTATCAATTCCTAAAGGGGGCCATTCCCCCGAGGCCTGCCTCCCCCCGACGGAAACAGAATGTGCGACCCTGAATGAAATGTCTCATGCCCCCGTGAAGGGGAGAGGGCAGGAAATGAAGAGAAGTGATCACTCTTCTTATACACACTTAAAAAAAATATAATGAAAAGCAAAGCATTTGCAAAGGTGCATGAATCCAAGCGTGTTACTCCCGACACATTGGGTTTGCGTGTGCTTTTGCCTTTTCGGAAAGCTTCCAATTCACAGCAGCCCTGGGAAATGAGCGAGGCCTCCATCCATCTCTGCACCTGAGAGATGAGGACAGGGCGTTCATGACTCACAGTGCAGGTCGCCCTGTGCATTCCATCAGTCTGTCATGACCGCATGTTTACCGGCCACCTTCTCCGTGCCCTGCGCTGGGCTGCTGGCTAGGACGTTGAGGTGGCTGCTGTCTAGCCGTGGATACACATGCCTCGTATTTAAGTGGAACAGTCCAGAACAGCCCAAGGTGAGCTGGAGCCCACGTGGCGCTCTGAGAAGGGAGGGCTGAGGGTGGTTGGAATGGGAAGACTGGCAGGACCTCTTCCCCCCGTAGGGCTCTTTCCATCAGAGCTCACTGAAGTCTAAGGACTGTTCCCAGAATCGAATATTTTCATTCTTGTCAGCGATTGTACATTTCATATACTTTAGTTGCTATCAGTTCAAATGCAGAGGCATAGGAAGTAAAAGGGCAACGTGTCATTTCCCCTGCTGCCTGCAGTTCCGGTCCCCTGCCCCTGAGATGAACACTTTTTTTTTTTTTTTAGTGGAGAATCGTATTTATTTATTTATTTTTATTTTTTTTTATTTTAAAGTTTTTTAATTATATTATGTTAGTCACCATACAGTACATCCCCGGTTTCCCATGTAAAGTTCGATGATTCATTAGTTGTGTATAACACCCAGTGCACCATGCAATACGTGCCCTCCTTACTACCCATCACCAGTCTATCCCATTCCCCCACCACCGTCCCCTCTGAGGCCCTCAGTTTGTTTCTCAGAGTCCATAGTCTCTCATGTTTCATTCCCCCTTCTGATCACCCCACCTTTCTTTATCCCTTTCTTCTTCTACCGATCTTCCTAGTTCTTATGTTCCATAGATGAGAGAAATCATATGATAATTGTCTTTCTCTGCTTGACTTATTTCACTTAGCATTATCTCCTCCAGTGCCGTCCATGTTGCAGCAAATGTTGAGAACTCGTTCTTTCTGATAGCTGAGTACTATTCCATTGTATATATGGACCACAGCTTCTTAATCCAGTCATCTGTTGAAGGGCACCGAGATGAACACTCTTAACACTTTAGCACGTTGCTGAGTGTCCTTTTGGCCGTTTTCATCTGTACACAACCTGCGTGGTCTCTCCCTGGACACTCCTCCAGGTCCACTCCCCGTCCTCCACCCTGCTCTGCCTTCCTCCGCCCCTGCAGGGCACCGTGAGTGCCCGTGTATTCACTCCCTGCCTCGCTAGCTCTCTGCCAGGTGTCTCTGTCCTGGCTCACAGCTCCTGTCGGCGGCTTCGCGAACTCTCTGCGTTCCCACAACCGCCTCTTCCCTTCACCCTAGAGCGCGCACCTGCGTGTGTGTGCGCGCGCGCGCATGCGCTCACCCCTGGGTGCTTCTTCGCGTCTTGCCGATTCCATCAGCCCTATAAAGAACCCTTTTTATGAAATGCTCCTCAGATCACCCCACCTCAGGTTTTGTAGGACCTTGACTGACAGTAAGGCCGTATTCTGTTTTGTAGTCTGCGTACACAGTTGTCTATGGATGGGTGTGCGTGGGCAAAACATCTACGTGTTTATCTCTCTCCTGCTTTTTAAGGTGAGCATAGTGTTCCATAGTATTCCATAGTATTCCATAGTGTTCCATAGTATTCCATAGTGTTCCATAGTGTTCCATAGTATTCCATAGTGTTCCATAGTATTCCATAGTGTTCCATTGAATGGATGGGCACTGTTTATGTCATCAGTCGCCCTACCGATAAACATTTAGGGTTGTGTTCAGTTTCTCTCTTTGGTATCGTGACATCCCCAAATAATGTCCATGCCTTCTTCCAGGAGCCTTAAGCATGGCATAGAGCGGTGGAAGGTACCTGGGGGAGCCTGGGCAAGGCACTGCACTTCTCTGAGCCTCAGTTTCCCCGTCTGTCCAACGGGGACAGCCTACTGTATGGATCATGGCCCTGGGAGCAGCCGATGGCCGGTGATGTGGCGGAGGCCTCATCTTTGCGTAATGCCGTTGTGAGGCTGAGGGCAGGCAGTGGCAGCTCCCTGTCCCGCTCATTCACTGCGAAAATATTCATTTCTGGAAGAAGTCCCGAAGCCAGAACCAGCTATTAACTCTCAAACTGAAACAGAGACAACATAAAGATGCAGAGAACGGGATGATTCTTACAATTCAGAAGTGTTCTGGGGGCATCTGGGGAGCTCTTAGGGGCGACTGGGCCATCGGGGGGGGGGAGGGGCGTGGGCGGCTGCAAAGCCCCGCGGCTCGGTGCTGGCCCGCGGTCCTCGTCCTTCCAGGCAGGGGGAGGCCGCGCCGGGACGGGCCTGGCAGCGGCGGCCGGCGAGGACGCGGGAGGCTCGCGGCGGCGGCGAACTGCGGCCCCGGGCCCCTGCCGAGCGCGGCCCTCGCGGCCCCGACCAGCAGGTGTCGCTGCTGCCCCAGCGGACGGCCGCGCGACCGCCCCGACCGCTTGGTTCCCGCCTGGCAGGGTCTACCGTCTGCAGTCACAGGGTCAGAAGTCTGTTCTCCCCACGTCCTGCTGCTGCCTAAGAAACGGAGTGACAGCCCTCTTCCTCCTCCCCCCAAGAGGCTGGGAAGGTGCTGTCGGAAGAGAATTCCCTGCAGGTTGGCCGCGCTGCGTCCTCTGTCGCCCCTGGCCAGGGCAGGCGGCGCGGCTCAGCACGCGGGAGCCCCAGGACACCGCTGCGTGCCAGGCTCTCGCTGGAGCCCTCGGGGGTGCTGGAGCCGTCGGGGCGCTCGAGGGAGGGGCGTTATGGACTTCAGAATCCAGCAGGGGGATGGGACGACTTGAAGGGGAGTTTGCAAGTGTAACAAAGAGGGGCCCGGCCTGGGTCGGGCAAGCCAAGTCCATCTCCTTCCCAGCCGGTTTTTCTTTATCCCGGAGGCTGTACTAAGGGTCCTGTTCTAGGTTTTCAGTTATTCCTCTGAATAATAGGGGAAAAGGAAGTAGCTCACCTGAATGGGGTTAGAGGGTGACCGTTGGTCCCGTTTCCTCAGCACTTGAGGGGTTGCTGGGATGCACGACTTTGGTGCTAAACCCTGAAGAGCCGAGGGCAGCCGGGAACACCTTGGTCATCCTAATTGGGTACCAGCTACTGCTCGGGCTTTATCGCATTTAATCCACATCGGTGGTAGCATTGCCATCTCCATTGTTCAGAAGAAGAAACCGAGGGTCAGAGAGGCTCAACAAGCTGCCCAAAGTCTCAGAATGGGGAGGGAAGAGCTGACATTTGAATGAAAGTCCCCTTAAGTGGTATTCTTTCCATGGCACTCCACGGTCTCCTGGATGCCTCTGAAGTTGGGAGTTGAGAAGTGACTTTCAAAGGCAAATCTGGGAGGCCCAAACAGTAGGCAGCTGTGGGTCGTGGGCATAGATAATTATAACGTGTGCTGCGGTGCTTGCCCGAGCTGGGGCAGCAGCCCAGGAGCTCCTCAAGGGCTTGGAGTTGTGAGGGAAGCAGCATGCTGGAAACTGGAGGGAGATGGAGACATGTCAGTGAACACATAGGCGGCAGAACGGTGTGCAGTGGGCCAGGCCACGGGGGCGCTGCTGGGGCTGCCGGGGCTTGTGGAAAGATAACACCAAGTTATGTCAGCTGGAGAGGGGGCAGAACACACCACCAAGGAGGCCCTGATAACTTCAGTTACCTCCTTGGTAGCCCGGACAGTTTTCGGAAATCTCTTTTAGTATAAGAACAAAAGCCCAAGCCGGGTGGGCTCAGATCTCGTGTGTGCTGAGCTGGGCAGGGCCGGGTGGGCAGGAAGAAGCAGATCCTGGAGGAAGGGCACCGTCCTCTCCCTTTGCGAGGCAGGCGCTCTCTACCGCTCGTTATGAAATGATGTCAGGTTCTGACAGAGCAGCTGGGAAAACACTCAAGCTCGCACAAAAACCCAAATGAAATGATCCACAGGGTCCTGGATCCATCCGGTAAAAGCAACTCTTGTCAATGCAGGCTGAGGGCTGTGCCCAGGGCCAGCGTTACAGAGAGCAGCCCCAGCTTTCCCGTGTCCGCCCGTGAGAGCTCTCAGTCTAGCAGCCGACAGACTCCCCAGCAAGGCACTGCAACCAGGGTGCGTGATGAGCTTAGTAAGACTACGGTCCGCTCCTGGGATCTGCGTGTGTCTGCCGAGCAGGGCTGCTACTGCCTTCACCCGTGAGAATGAAGGAAAAATGCCCCCCTCCCCCCGATGTGCACTGCTCTCAGCAGCATGGCTTTGCAAGTTCAGACCCCACAAACCCCCGCAGCTAGGTGCCTTTGCGCAGTGCATAAACCGCACAACTGTGCATGGTGGTCCTGCAGATGGAAGCCTGTTCGCGTCAGGGACTGAGAAGCCCTCTGGGAGAGACTTCGTCAGGAGGGAGGAGAGTGACAGGCAGGAGTGGGTTCAGGAGTGAAGCTGGAGTGTGCTCGGAGTGGTCAACTCTGCCTGGCACGCACCCAGGAGAAGTTATTCAGGAAGACAAGGAGGAGGAGGGGCCTCCTGGGCAAAAGGAATAACATGTGGAGTGGGACAGAGGCATGAAATCTGCAGGCTGCCTGGAGGGTAGGGTGCACGGTGGGGATGATGGGGGGCGAAGTGAGTGGGGGCCAGACGGTGGAGACCTGGGCTTCTGTGCATTGTTCAGTAATTGAGGATGGGATGAGCCAGACTGGAGAGAAGGGGGCAGCAAGGGGGGGCGGGGAGGGAGGTAACGCCTCTTCTTTGTAGGCTCCCTTCGTATTTATTGCCATCCCACATAAATGTTATGTCCAGAAACCTCTATCTGTTGCTCTGAGCTCTGTCTTCTTCCTATCGTGCCTGCTCCTGCTGGCAGTCTTGGACATAAAAGTTGGGACCTGACTCTCAACAGAAATGTCACGTCTGAGGAAGAGAGTTCTGATGCCACCCGTGTGTCTCCTGGGAGTTACAGGGGGCAGAGAATGTGGGGTGGGTGGGGGGTGCTTGGAAAGAGCCAGCCCTGTGCTTGGGCTGGTCTGGAAGGACTTCTCATACCTGCCCACACTCATACCTGTCCACTATAGACCTGGCTGTGGGCACAGTGTCCACCCCTGACGAGGACACTGGGTTCCCCCACCTGCAGAAGGGCCCAGCAGCTCCATTCACCCCAGGGCCAAGGCATAAGCTGCCTGGATATCATGATTATTTACCCTTCCTCCTGGTGGGTGGCCGTATCCTGAGGACCCACTCCTGCCTCTCGCCCATGTGCGAACCAGTGTGGACCCAGGTTTGGTTTTCCATAGCCAGAGAATTTAGCAATTTTCTTTTTTCTCTTGTGTTCTGGTTTCTCTTTTGGAAGGCACAGGAAAGAGGCTGGAGAGGGCCCCCTTGACCGAAGCTGATCTGGAAGGGCTGAAAGCGTGCAGACAATGGTTGGTGGGCCAGGCTGGCTGTGTCCCAGGGGCCGAGCCCCATGCCAGGCTGCTCTAACAAGAACTTGAACTGAACCGAACCATGACCCCCAAATTGGAAAACACTGCCCTGATTCACTGAACCCAAAACCGAATCCAAATATTATTATTTTTCGACTGAACTCTGAATTGAACTGTTTTTTCTTAAATACCTACCAAGCCAGTTTGAACTAGACACAAACATATGTGTTTTCCGAAACTATTGAACCTGAACTTCAAAATAATCTCCTATCCGAGGGCGAAGTGAGACTTTATTTGCTTGAGAGGGTCCTGTTCCCAGCAGGCCGGCAGTTTCCCTTACAGCAGGAGTAATTCTCATTTGTGCGGCATTTTAACCTTACTCCTCATCTTTAAATATAGTGGAACGCACAGATCTTAAATGTGCAGCTTGATCGGTTCTGACAGATGCGTGTACTCGAGGACCCGGGAGCCCAGTCAAGATCTGGAGTGTTTGCGTCAGCCGAGAGAGTTCCCTTCCCGGTCCATCCCACCCCCACCGAACAACCACTGCTCTCATTTCTGTCTCCTTCTGCTTCTCATTTGAGGCTTAGAAACAGCCCCCCCTCTGCCTCCACCACCCTGGGTAAAGGGAAAACAAATAAGATAATACCCATTTTATGGATAAGAGAACTGAGGCTCGGAGAAATGTAGATGGCTCGCTGGAGTTCACGGAGCTAGGTGGTCGCAGAGTTCGAATAACCCAGGATTCCGGTTTCCCAGCCAAGTGCCCCCTCTTTCCATTTCCAGCCAGCTGCTGAACTGAGAAGTGGCTTTAGTGCCTCTGTGGGCCTCCTACCCTCCTCTGGCTTTCAGGGCACAGTGGGAAGTGCTCGCCTCACAAACAGAGTGGTTTCACCTATTTTTAAAGATCTCTCGGCAAAGAGGGCCCAGCGTGTCTCGGTCCGGGGCTGGGCCGCCCCTGCTGTGATAGGACCTACTCGCGGGGCCTCCGCACACCCCTGTGGCGGCCGGGTGCCTGTTCCCTGTCTCCAGCCTGCCTGTGTGTGGCTGTCTGTCGCTGTCTCTGGCCGCCTGTGTGTAGACAAACTGTATCTGACCCCCGAGGAGCAGTGTCTGTCTCCTCCAGCAGTCGAGCTGGAGAACATTGACCAGGTTCCCAGGCTGGTTTTCCTGGGGAAACATTTTCCAGAGCCTACAACAATGTTGCATTTGATTTGATTTTTTCCCCCCTTTGCAGGCGATTGTGTGGTTTGGGGTGTTTTGCTCCTAGTTATAATCCAATAAAGAGCAGCTGCTGAGATTTTTCCAAGAGTGCTGCTTTCAACCGCCCTCGTTGAAAACGCTCTAATTTATTTCAGTCGCTTGTGGGAAAACCAGCCTCAGCTCAAAACAAAGCTGTCCTGTGCTGATGTAATTGCCCCGTGAGTCTCTCCTCAGGCCTCCAGGCCTCCAGGCCTCCAGGTCACTGACGCAGCCCAGGAAGAAGCCTCCTTTCTAGATGGGGGCAGTTCTCTAAAAGACCCTCTCTTCCGAGCCTCTCAGGGCTGTGCAGGGGGCCCGAGCCCAGAGTGGGGCAGGAGCTAAGGTGTTCTCCACGGCTTGCCCATTTCCTGTGGCTCACAGGCGTCCGTTTGAGGGTCCATCACCCCTTCATGTGAATTAATTGGATCATTTTTCTTTCTGCTTAATATGTAGTCAAGCCCTGCCCATCGAGGGGCTGGCCAGAAGTTTGGGAAAAAGAATGCATTGAGAGAATGAATTTCGGCTAAACAGACCTGTAGGGGACCCAGGTGGTGGCACTTGTGGGAGGGCATTTTGGGCATTTTGGAATGGGGGGGGGGGAAGAGATGCTCTCAGCTCTCCAGGCTGGCCTGTTCCGCCTCCCATTCTCTCCAGGTGCTACCAGATCCCTGGCTAAGATGATTACAGACCACCTACTCATTGACTTGGTCTGATTGTGTGTCAATTTCTTCTTGTGAAGCCCTGGGGCCTCCTGGACTCCAAAGGCCAAAATGGCGGCCCCCATGGCAGAGCGATGTGTAAAACATTTTGGATCCTTAGCTCATAGATATGACTCTGATTGAATTACACTGGGTGATGCCACCTGTTTGGCGATAACTGTGTGTCCAAGGGAGGGACTCTGGGTGTGTGCTGTGGGGTTGGCTGTCTCAAAGGCCCTGTTTTCCATTTTGTTTGCAAAGCGATTTCCATAGAGCCACAGAGCCCTGTTTTCTTTAAGTTGGAGGAAGTCATAAGCTGGTGAGCATTTGCCTGGGAGGTGCCCTTCCTCCCTGATGGGCCCCCCTCTCCCCTAAAGCCATTCCTTCCCTAGAACCGCCTGGAGGGGCAGAATGAATCAGGTGGGCAGAGACTTGCCCAGGTGAGCCCTCTCCTGACCTTTGGTTCCTGGTGGGGACTTACAAAGTCAGGGCGCGGTGTAGGTGCGGAGACCCAGACACTCAACACGTACGGATTTCTAGGATTCCCGGCCTTTAGAATCCTAACTCGGGTGGGACTCAAGCTTTTTTACTTTTATTTTTAAAAAGTATTTAAGTGTCCATGTTCATTTAAAGCCTTTAGAGAATTAAGAAAATATCAACCATAACGTTTCTTCCCCTCCAACAGTCACGTTGAACGTTTTTGCAAACTTTCCAGTCTTTATTATTGTCCATACCTTTATTTCTGGAGAAGTGCCACACACCCACTTTGGTGTCCTTTTCCTTTTGCGCATCACGAGAATTTTCCCGTGACATTCAGTGTTTTCTGAAAGCGTGTTTTGTACAGACTGCACATAAGGGAATCTTTGTCCGCATGTCTGGTTACTTCCACAGGCTGGGTTCTCGGGTGTGTGACAAAGCTCCAGGGTAGACTTCGAAATACTTAGCTTCATGCGTTCCCTTGTGCTGGGTTCCACTCCCCCGAAACACCCACCTCCTGCCTCTTCCAATGGGGAGCATTTGCTCCTTTATTTTCTGAGTTTTAAAATCACAGAAGCAGCTCGTGATCAAGGAGAACCAGTCAAGCAGCGTGAAGGTGTGTGAAGCAAAACACCCAGGCCTTGGGTTTCCCCAGCCGAGCACGTCCCCCTGAGGGCCCCTTGGTTAGGGATGCACCTCTCATTTTTCGTGTTACTGAGTTCCTCAGCTAGTTCTGCTGCATGGGAAGATGGGGAGCTATCGTGGGGGACAGGGTGGGCTGGGAACCCAAACCTGAGGTTCTGTCCTGGCCCCGCCCCTCACCAGCGCTAGGAATGGTAAGAAATCCTGGACCTCACCTTCTTCTTTGCAGTGTAGGGATGATGACATCCTTGATGCCCGCCCCCCCAAAGATCGTTCTGGGTTTGGATTTAGCCCCATTGAGCCAGCAAACAAGCAAGCAAACAAGTAAACAAAAAAACAAAACAACATAAAACCAAACAAGACGCCTAGTTAAATTTGAATTTCAAGTAAACCATGAGTAATTATTCAGGATAGATGTGTCCCATGCAGTATTTCATTTGTATTTTCTCTGGCGACCCTACCTGGGATGGAGATGTGGAAGGGAGTTGGAGATGGGCTCTGGCAGGATGACGTCGCAGGGCCCCAGCTGGCCCTGTCCTTTTGGGTAGAGAGGGCTCCTTTCTCTCGGGGAGGTCAGGGCTCATCCAGTCTTGGACTTGACACAGCCCCTCCAGCACTGACAAGTGCAGGAGGCCAGAGGCCCTGGAGCAGCAGGGGTAGCGAGAGTGCACTGCTGTTTACCGAGCACCTACTGTGTGCCAGGCAGGTGGTGAACAGTCCCGTCTCCGTGTTTACCCCCTGCTTGTAGGTGCTAACCCTGCTTCTGACTGCCTTGCCCTCCCAGACCTCACCTCTCTGCACCCATGCCCAATTCCTGCCTCGTCAGGCAGTATATGTGCAAATAATTCTGGGGCTTCTATACTTGTCTTCAGGTAGGCCCTGGGTCAGGAGTGGTTTCCCCCAAAGACCTTACTTCTCTAGCCTCCCCTTGGGCTCCTCTGATCCCACCAAGGCTCAATCTTTTATGCAGGTGTGAGTGGATGGCCCTGGGGCTGCCATTCCAGAAGCCCCTGGACTCCAATCTTTTTCTTCCCTTCTTGGTAACTCACATAGAGCTGACTTTCCTGGGTGTCTTTGGGCAGAGGCAGGGGTCTGCCAGGATGCCCTTCCTCTTCTGGGCCCCCCTCCTGGGCTGTCTGGGCATGGCGGTCTCCTGCAGTTTCTTCTGACCCCTCAGTAGCCCTCCTGGCGTCCCCCGAACACCCCACAGACCTCGCCCACCTGCTAGCCACAGCTGTGGGGCTCAGAACTTTGTGGAACCCTGCGAGATACAGATATATTCAAGTCAGAATGACTGAGTACAATATAATTCTGCTCTAAATTGGATGCCATTTTAACCTGTACTGTACTATAGACCAAGGGTGTTTTAGTAGAAACAAACACGTAGGGAGGGGAACACTTATATTCGGAAACGTTCTACACTCTGAGAGTTATTTCACTCAAGGGCGACACACCTGATTCCAGGAACTGAGTCTGAGAACCTCCTGGAGCCTCACACTGTCCCCGTGGCCCCAGTGTCTCGATTCCGTGGAGGTTAGCCATGCCAAAGAGTGAAGCACAGCTCTTTGGATGTATTCTCTCTCCTGGATAAAGTCCCTGCATTACTTCTGTCCCATCAATAATGATGGTAATAATACCTCCCATTTATACAGCATGGTACTTTTTCTGATCCATTTTATTATTTTTTTGGAAGATTTTATTTGCTTATTTGAGAGAGAGAGAGAGAGAGACAGAGGGGGAGAGGGAGAGCACAGAGGGAGAGTGAGAGAGAGAAACAGACCGCCGGGCATGGAGCCTGATGCCAGGACCCTGGGATCATGACCTGAGCCGACGACAGATGCTTAACCAACTGAGCCCCTCATGCACACTTTTCTGATCATTTTAATATTTGAAACAACACTGAAAAAGCAAAAGGCTCTTCTCTGCCCCCAGTTCAGTTCCCTCTATTTCTTGGTTATCCACGCTGAGCAGTGTGGGTTATAATCTTCTAGATTTTTCCATCTGTACACAAACATGTCTGTGTGTGTGTGTTTTGTTTTTGACCTGGCTGGCGTCACACTACACATATCGTAATCCTGCTTTTTTTCACTTAGCAAATAGATGGCGAACCCACAGTTCTTGTTTATCCTTCTCCGTGGTCCGTCCTCCCCGTGGGGCCGCAGCTCCGTTCTCGCAGCAGTCCTTTCCTGGCTGACACTGAGGGCACACCCAGCTCTGCTGCTGTGGGGCCGCTGCGAACACCCCTGTGTTAGCTGGCATCTAACAGGTCACGAGTTGACCTAGAGAAACTCATCCAGGTCTGGAATCTGATGAGCGTAGGTCAAACATTGTCCCTCTTCTTTACAGACGTAAAGCCACAGCACAGATGTGCCAAAGTCCTGTGGGTGCACAGCTAGCAAGGCTCGAGCCAGCTGGTCCCTGCCCCAGGTCCTCTCGCTCGGAACCCGCTTCTCACACTTCAGTGTGCACACGCATGCCCTGGGGATGGTGTGACAATGCGGATTCCGATCCAGCTAGTCTGCGGCGGGCACCTTTCTCATAAGCTCCCATGTGGTGCTCCTGCTACCAGGCTGGACCGCCCTTGGAGTGACTGAGTCGAGTGTAGGTAGCATCACTAGTGTCTAGAAGACGTTTGCGGTGAGGGGCTTTTGCTGACCTCTGGTCTGGTGGGCACTTTGACCACAATCACTGCCACAGATCTGAAGTACCCACCACACACACAATGTTCGTGCTGGAAGGGCTCCAGGAGACGACCTGGATCAGAAGACTGAGAGGCTCGGGTCAGGGAGCCAGGGCTGAGCCAGTTGCCAGGACTCTGGATCCCGCGTGGGTCTTTTCCACCCGGGATGCTGGGGACTGGCTACTGGCAGCTGGTGGCTGCTGGATCCCAGTCCCCATCCCCTGTCCAAGTTCCTTCTTCCTGTGTCTCACCATTGTGGCAAAGCTTGGTTTGAAGAATTGACCAGGGAAGATGGTTTGGGTCTTAGACAGTGAAGGTGTTGGGCATGGCCGTCTATGCAGAGAGGTACTCCACTGGGCTTTTTTTTTTTTTTAAATTGATTTGAATTTAATGACAAATATTCCACATTAATTGCTGAACAACTAGAATGCTGTCCAATGCTTTTCACTGGGCCCAACTTCCAGATCTTGTCCACAGGAGGCCTGGCCACTCCCTGGGTTTGACAGTCAATGTTCCTTCATCCACTGCCTGCTGGCATGCTGGCTGCACCTTCCCGACCATGGAACCGTCCATCTCTCCAAAACGTCTTTTGCTTTCCTACCATGAGCCACGAATGGCCCTATGTGCCATAGGGAGATTCAAAGATGAATGAATTAGGTCCTTGCCCTCAAGAGAGGGAAAGAAGTCAAGATACAAATAACTCTAAGAACATTGCTCTCACTGTCCCAGTTTCCAAATCATACTCACATCCTCCATTTCATTAAGCCTTTATTGTTTATTTGTATTTATTTATTATTTTTATTTTTTATTTACTTAATTTAAAAATTTATTTTATTTTTTTACTTTTTAAAACTTAAAAATTTTTTTATTATTTTATTTTATTTTTTTAAAAGATTTTTTATTTATTTATTTGACAGAGAGACAGCCAGCGAGAGAGGGAACACAGCAGGGGGAGTGGGAGAGGAAGAAGCAGGCTCATAGCGGAAGAGCCTGATGTGGGACTCGATCCCGGAATGCCGTGATCACGCCCTGAGCCGAAGGCAGACGCTTAACGACTGTGCTACCCAGGCACCCCTATTATTTTATTTTTAAATTTTGAAAGTTAAAAGTTAGAAATAGAGCTACCCTATGACCCAGCAATTGCACTACTAGGTATTTACCCTAAAGATACAGATGTAGTGAAGAGAAGGGCCATATGCACCCCAATGTTCATAGCAGCATTGTCCACAATAGCTAAATTGTGGAAGGAGCTGAGATGCCCTTCAACAGATGACTGGATGAAGAAGCTGTGGTCCATAGATACGATGGAATATTACTCAGCCATCAGAAAGAACGAGTTCTCAACATTTGCTGCAACATGGACGGGACTGGAGGAGATAATGCTAAGTGAAATAAGTCCAGCAGAGAAAGACAATTATCATATGGTTTCACTCATTTATGGAACATAAGAAATAGCAGGAAGATCGGTACGAGAAGGAAGGGAAGAATGAAGGGGGGGGGTAAACAGAAGGGGGAATGAACCATGAGAGACTATGGACTCTGGGAAACAAACTGAGGGCTTCAGAGGGGCGGGGGGTAGGGGACTGGGATAGGCTGGTGGTGGGTATTAAGGAGGGCACATATTGCATGGTGCACTGGGTGTTATATGCAAATAATGAATCATGGAACATTACATCAAAAACTAAGGATGTACTACTGTATGGTGACTAACATAACATAATAAAAAATTATTATTAAAAAATAAAAATAAAAAGGAAAAAATTTTATTTTATAATTTTATAATTTTATTTTTTAAAAATTTTAAAAAGTTTTTAATCTTATTTATTTTTATTTTTAAAAATTTAAAAATCATTTTTTAATTTTTTATTTAATTAAAATTATTTTATTTATTTATTTATTTATTTATTTACAATACTGTATGGTGACTAACATAATAAAAAAATAAAAAGAATAAAAAACTCCCAAAATTTGTACAAGTATCATTAAGTTCTTTAAAATCGGAGTTTGGGCCCTTGGGAGAGAGGGTGGCTGAGTTGAGTCGGTCACGGCCCCATCGCCTCCTGGGAGTCGGTTCCGTGTGGGGAGGCACGGAGGGCCCTAAGTAATTGGGGCCCTAAGTGATCGGAGCCCTCGGAGGGAGGAGGGACGATGGGACAAGAGCAGTGGATGTCAAAGCTCCTGCGGAGGGTTCAGGTTCAACATGGGAAGAGGCTCGCAGCCCAGCTGATTCAGGATTCTAGGAACGTGGAGATCTGTCTGTCCCTCCCTGGGCAAGTGTGACCGAGGAAGGTATTTGTCCGCAGTCACGCTGCACACAGGGCAGAGCGGAAGCAGGTCTTCTTCTTCGGGGCCTTTCCCTGCCCCGTTGCTGTCCAGTTCCTCCGCCGTGGGACTTGAAGGCCCCTGCCTGCCCCTGCCGCCCTGCCTGCCTCTCCCGCCTGCTGTCCTCCGGCACCTCTTCCTCCCGATTGAGAGTTAAGTTGCTTTTTTAACGTCATGACTTTGCGTTAATAACCTCGAATGAATCAGGTCAAAGGTCAGCCCCTCACTAAGCTGGGGGCTACTCCAGTGAAGTCACTGAGGGGTTTTGGGGGAGCTATTGAATGCCCCGATAAGGTCCACACGGATGTCTGGGCAGCTGGGAGCATGATGATGCTGGCTGGGCATGTTGAGGGGAGGGCAGCTGCTTAAATGGTGTGTGTGTGTTGGCAGTGGGTGGTGTTTGCCCCAAAGTCATGGGTGTGGTGAAGGGAACAGGGGACCCTGGAACAAATCCTGCTCTCCTCTCAGGCGCACCCCACCACCTCTGCATTCAGGTTTGGTGGGTGCTTGTCCAGCAGCTTCAGCGGGAGGCGGTAGGGGGTGAAGAGGTTTTGTTGGTGTTGACACCCCACCTCCCACTCCAGCCTGTGGAAGCTGGGGGTGCTGCTGAAAGGGGTCCCCACCTGTGGTGCTGATGGGTTCCAGCTGTGCTCCTGTGCCCCTGACTCCGTGAGCTGCCAGGTGGGGCTCAGGGTCAGGGGAGGCCTGGCAGACCTTTGAGTCCTCATGCGCCGTGTAATGAAAGCCAACACTCAGCGGATCCCAGCATTTACCCCAGGCCTCTGTCCTCGCACCTCAGGCATCTGGAGCTGCAGACGGTCTCGTCAATATTTACACTTTGCCAGCACCCCCTGGGAGCACCTTCTGCAGCCCGAGCACAAGCACACGTTCTAAGGCTGTCACGTACCTCCCCTTGTTGGACGCTCCCTGTTTCACGGATGAGGAAGGCAAGGCTGAGGGAGGCCAAGGGCCACGGCTGGGCCGCATAAGAGCAAGAGGCAGCTGGGGATTGTGCAGTCCGCCTGACCCCACAGCTGATGCTTCTTCCATGTCGGTCAGATTTCTAGCATTTAGGCTAGACGCAGGGGGACGTGCTCACTGTGATGTGTCCGGTCCGTGCTGGCCTTGGCAGCTTCCTGTTTGGTGTACGTTCAGGTTCCATAGTCTGATGCTCATTGTCTCTAGGCCGGGGTCGGGTGAAGGGAAATGTGGAATTGGGGCCGCCTGGCTTTGCATCTGCCCCGTCTCTCCATTTCCGGTTTCATTGAACCTCAGACTCCTGAGAGGCAGAAAAGAGGGTACAACCATGGGTGACTCCCTCCTGCTGTCCAGGTGCTGTTGCTTTTTCACACTGGGGAAAGCTGGGGCGTGGGAGGAGGTGGTTTGCCCCAAAGCAACTTTTAGGAGGGTTTCGAGAAGTTCTAGCTCCAGTTCTTGCCTGATAACGGTGCATCTGGCCCTGGTCATTCCATGCTGGCTCGGTTATTAGATTTACTTCTAAATGTGTGTGTGTGCGTGTGTGTGCGTGTGTGTGTGTTGACATGGGCATAATTAGTATCCAAGTATGTATGGCGCCGGAGGACGTGAGCTATTGATGTATCTTGGAGCAGGTGGAAATCCTCGGGAATGAAGTTTTCTTGGAGGCAAGAACTGAGCTCTGAGTTCCCTACAGCTCCCCATCATGGCCTGAAAATGGGCACATTTGCTGTACCCCAGATGTGCATTTAAACGTGTGTGTGTTATTAGGTTTTCCGAATGCCCATAACTAAATATACTCGGAGAAAAGAGATGGGGGTGGTACCCCTGCAAAGGGAGGGATCTTTTTTGTATTTGGGGTTAAATCTTCTCTAAAGTGATCTCTGAGGGGCGCCTGGGTGGCACAGCGGTTAAGCGTCTGCCTTCAGCTCAGGGCGTGATCCCGGCTTTATGGGATCGAGCCCCACGTCAGGCTCCTCCGCTATGAGCCTGCTTCTTCCTCTCCCGCTCCTCCTGCTTGTGTTCCCTCTCTCACTGGCTGTCTCTATCTCTGTCAAATAAATAAATAAAATCTTAAAAAAAAAAATAAAGTGATCTCTGAAGGAAACACTGGAAAACCGGACATCTTAAAATGAGAAGCGTCTTGACAATAATAGGGCTTCTTACCATCACGGGTGGGGTGTGGACTATGGTGAGGCAGGGGTCCTGGGTTTGGGGCTGTTGATCATCTTCAACTCAGGGTGAATTGTGTCGCTCTGGGCCTCAGGCCCAGCATGTCTTCTGAAATGAGGCAGTGAAGCCTGCCCTTTCCAGATTTTACTGTGCTCATTAATCCCCTGGGGATCTTGATGAAATGCAGGCTCTGATTCAGTTCAGAGGAGGGGCTTGAGAGCGTTTCTAACCAGTGCCAGGTGAAGCTGGTGCTGCTCGTTCACAGGCTGCACTTGTGGCAAAGCTCTAGAAAGTTACCAAGAGTCCTTTCTTTTCTTTTTTGGGGTGGGGGGGGCATGAGGAGGGGCAGAGGGAGAGAGAGAATCTCAAGCAGGAACCAGTCTGAGCACAGAGCCCGACACGGGGCTAGATCTCATGACCCTGAGATCATGACCTGAGCCGAAACCAAGAATCGGATGCTTGATGCTTAACTGACTGAGCCACCCAGGTGCCCCAAGAGTCCTTTCAGTGTGAATGTCCTGAACTATGATTTTGAAGTGGGCAAGTAGAGCTGGGGTCCTCCCATTTCAGGGGTTTCTCAAGCACACAGCTCTGGACCCAGACGTCACACACACACACACACACACACACACACACACACACATCACAGGAGCAGGGACAAAAGGAGAAAGAAGGACGGAAAAACGGGCAGTGGGCACCATGGGGCCGGGAGCAGACAAGGGGAGGGATGCATGGTAAGAACACAGGAGGAGAGACTTGCGCACAGAGACAGGACGCAGAGAAGGAGGACAGACATGGAGAGCACAGGGGAGAGCGAAGGGAAATGGGGGGGGCCGTGGGGAGAAGTGGAGGTTCCCAGCTCTGCCTCCTTCAGGAGTGGAGTGTGCTGCCCCAACCTCCTGGTCCCCCCTGGGGGGGTGGTGGTGACACAGCCTCCAGCTCTAATCACGGCAGCTCAAAGCCTTGAGGGATCCCATTATTTTATTTCTCATGTTTATATTTGAAAAGAGATTTTCCCTCCCCTGCTTTTCTCCTCCCCATCACCAGACTCCAGCCACCATCCCAGGCCCAGAAAGGAAGGACAGACGCCCTCCCCCATTAATCAGAGCTGAGGCCCGCGTAATGGCGGTGAGCACAGGGACTGCAAGCTACTGTCTGATTGAACATTAGTCATGCTGCACGTTACATTCTCTAATGAGAAAATTATTCCGAATTGCCTCGAGGGATGGTTGTGATTAAACTATTTGCCTTGACTTCCTCTGCTAAATTGAACGTGCACCAGTGCGCACACACACACACACACACACACACACACTCACACACACACACATACCCACACTCACAGAGTCACCCCAGTCAGAGCTGCTCACCCAAAGCCTTGGAACAGGGTAGGTACAGCCTTGAATTCCAGAGGCTTCCCACTCCCAACCTGTTCACGGCTTGCCTTCTCCTGCTATATTCTGAAGACAGCCAGGCCCCTTGGAGGGAGAGGGGAGCACTAGTGGGGCCATAGCATTACAGCAAGTCCCTGACTGCCCACATTCTGAAGGGGGTCCAGTTTCTCTGGGTGAGCTTCTCCTGGGTGTCAGATGTCTGTCTCTTAAAAGGAAAGTAATTTTTTTTTTTTGGGCAAGAATCTGCAGCTCTTTTCAGATCCCTCTTTATTTTCTCTACTCTGTAACTCCAATTTTATTTGGACCTCCTTCCTATGCATAAGCTGGGCCAAGCCATTAATATGCAGCCCCTGTTTGCTGTTACAGGTTTTTGAAGCATATTTCAAAAGAGAACCAAAGCATACTATTAAAAGAGTAATTCATAGGAACTAGAAAGTTTTTATATAGAATTTATAACATAAAAAAATCTCCCAAGAGTATACGTGGTCTTGGTTATTGGGACACTAACATACCACTTCTCCAGTTGCTTCCTCTGGCCAGATTTCAGGGTCTAGCACAAATGTTCCCTTCTCTGGGGTCCCTCTCCGACTGTCAAGTCAGTCACAATTGAGCATTTCCAATTCTTCCGTTGATAGAACTGAACATTTACTGAGTACCAGGTAAGTCAGCTTTTGCTAGGTTATACTGTGTTAACCAACAACCCCAACTTCTCCGTGGTTCATTCTGGGATCCAGGCTGAAGGAGCAGCACCCCCAGGGGAAAGGAGAGCAGCCTGGGGTGGCTCCTAAAACTTATGCTCAGATGTGGCCCACGTGACTTCTGTTTGCCTCCTATTGGACGAAGCAGGTCATGTGACCAAGCCTGCCATCAGGGGGATGGGGAGGAAGACTTCCTCTCACCAGGGAGTGCTACCACAAGCATCTCCATTTATGAGTGTGAGTGTCCTGGGTGTACCAGGAAAAATTCAGCGCCCTCAGACTTATCTGGAGTAGTTTTTCTATTCTTAGCATTCTACCAACTTTTTTCTAGTTTTTAGACAAGTTGTGTGCTGGCAACATGTGATTCTGTCAACCACTCTCCTCTCTCAGCTTCTAGATGAGTTTTCTTCTGGTTCTTTGTATGCCTCTGGCCACCTCATCTCGGTCTCTCGGGGCCCATCTCTTCCCCTATCTTTTACATTCCTTGTAGTGTTATGTTCCCTTTGGGTTGGGAAGTCTCTTCCTTTGAGTTGATGTCAACTTCCTCTTCTATCTCTGTGGCCATAAACAAGTTTTCCCTGCTAAGCCTGGTCCTCCTCTTCTGCCACAGATCAAATATGGCCACACCTTCTTTGTAGCCCCTGCTATCAAGAAGTGAAATCTACTTCTCCTCCCCTCCAACTGGACTGGCCTTCTGACTATGAGAGTCTGAAGCCTAGGGCTGGGAGAAGCCAGCTGCCACGTGAGGAAGCCAGGGTTAGCCTGATGGGGGGTGCGAGGTGGGGGAGAACCCAAGTGCCCCAGCTGACAGCCAGTGCCAACCCCCAGGCTCACGGAGTGAGGCCAACTTGGACCTTCCAGCCCAGCAACATCTTCCAGCTCATTATGGCTGAATGAGTGAGCTCAGGCAAAGCCAACAGAGGAGGCATCCAGCTAACCCCAAATCACGAGCAACCATAAATCTTTGTTGTTTTAAGCCCCTAAGTTTTGGGGTGTTTGTTATGAGCAATAGATAAATGAAGTAGCCTATATCCCCCAGATTGGTCAGTGGCACTGCCACTTAACACAGCCTTCTAACCTCAAAACCGGGGAGTCATCCTGTCCCCTCCACCTTCTCAGCTCCACGTCCAATAGGTCAATCAGTCCTATACAAGTGACCTGAGCTGGGGTGGAGGGGTGGGAGTTGTTCAATGAGTACAGAGTTCTAGTTTTGCAAGATGAAAAAGTTCTGGAGATGGCTTGCAGAACTATGTGAATATGCTTAATTCTATTGAATGGTACACTTGAAAATGGTTAAGATGGTAAGCTTTATACGTATATATTTTACCACAATTTAAAAAAGTGATTTAAGCATCTTCTGGTCTGCTCCTCTTCTCAATCCCTACTATGCAGGCTGCTTTCTTCCTGAGATGTGGTTCCAGCCCTGACACTTACTTTACAACCCAGTGTCTCCCCCTCTGCCTTCCGGGTAAAAATCCGAATCTGCACCAGGAAATGTAAGGTTCCCTGTCTGCTCTCATATCCATTAGCTTCTGCCCTTACTAACGTCCTCCTACTGTCTGGGGGCATTCCAGGCCCTTCCTTACCTCCATACCTCCAAGCCTTTCTCAAGAAATTCCTTCCACTCGCTTGTGCTTAGTGCTTTTTATTCAATATTAGCAACGTCTGTTAGGTCTTCAAAGGCTCCCATTTTAAAATATAAGTGAAGTTAATGATATGTTCCAACTCTTAATTTTTCCTTTATTCTTTGGCCTAGTATTTTAATTCTGAAAATCTAATCCATGGAAATAATACCAAACAACCAACAGACACTTGGGGTGGATGGCTGGGAGTAGACGAGAAGGATGGAAAAAGAAGCCATGGTTTATCATGACAGTCATGTCCTATCGCAGGAGAGCAACATGTAAACAATTTTGTCATGTGTAGCTTCAGCAGGTGTCAAATGTCTACCTTGCGATGGTGTCTTACTGAGCACTTCGCGTCAATATAGCTAATCCTGACCACAGCCCCTGGAGGTGTGAGCTGTTGCTTACCATCACCACGTTAGATGAGGAAGTTGAGGCTCAGACAGGAAAGGTTTTACTGAGCTATAATTGACATACAGCACTGTATAAGTTTAAGGTGTACAGTATAATGATGGGCGCCTGGTGGCGCAGTCGTTAAGCATCTGCCTTTGGCTCAGGGCGTGATCCCAGAGTCCTGGGATTGAGCCCCACATCGGGCTCCCTGCTCTGCTGGGAAGGCTGCTTCTTCCTCTCCCACTCCCCCTGCTTGTGTTCCCTCTCTCGCTGGCTGTCTCTCTATGTCAAATAAATAAATAAAATCTTAAAAAAAATAAGGTGTACAGTATAATGATCTGACAAGGTAATTCTGGAAAATAAACTTTTTATGGAAATATACATATGGAGAAGTGCACACATCCTCTACAGAGAAAGTTACGTCATGAGAGAAGAGATTGGTTGAAGAATCACCTGCCTCCAAGATGTCAAGTGGCAGGTAACTTGCCTAAAAAAAAAAAAAGAATAATTAGCTCTGGTGATTGAACACCTTGACAGCTTAGCACAAAGTGAGCACATCCATTGACCACCACCCAGAACAAGACTTAGAACATCACCAGTGCCCCAGAAATGTTCCCCCTTTCTCCCCTGCTCTCCTTCCCAAAGATAACCATCATCTGGCTTCTAATGCACAGGTGAGGCGGTTTGCCTGGTTACTCCCTGAGTGAAGGGACCAGTGTCTTTCTACTACCTGTACCATGAGCCGCCGAAGTGCACAGCAGTCCCACAAGGGCAGCGACAGGAGGGATAGGCCTGACTCACAGCTCTGCTCTGACCTGGCCCTGACTTTGCTGGATGGAGGCGCAGTGTGGGTCTGGGGAGGCCATGCATTTCTCAGCAATCCTAGACGGGCCTGTAAGGGGAGAAACTCTCTTTTTATCTACCCCATTCAGGGGCTTATCTTTTAGGCATGTGCATGGGTATGTGCACACACACACACACACACACACACACACACATGCTTTCTGGTGATCCATCTGTAGCGTGAAGTCCACTTGCAACTGCAAACCTTCCTGATAAATGTCTGATCTCCCCCGGAAGGCTGTTGTGAACTCCGTGTAAGGAAAGCTTTCAAAGTGACCCTCCATGTAAGCCCGGAGTCAAAGCCTCGTGTGTTTTCTTTCCTTTTCTTAACTGGAAGGTTATGTGTTTCTTAGCTACTGGTCAGACTGGATGAGACTGCCAAAAAGCTTTCAGGGAATTTCCTCACCGTGTAACAAATTTATGAGTCATATGAAAAACTGGGAAATGCTTCAACCAGCTGCCTCTCATTGACTCAGAGCCTTTTTTACAACACCTTGGTGCTGGGGCCTTGGATGGAGCCAGCAGAACGGTTTATTATAACTGCAGATGGCCTGACATTGCCTGGGAAGGGCTGTGTTGAGCTCTCATCTTATCTCCACTCTCCTGTCCTCCCCAGCAGAAAGCTATAGAAGTTCTGTGAAACCCATCAGACACTGAAAGGCCAACCACAGAGGTCCTGCTTGTTTCCTCAAGGCCGGGCGGATGGCTAGGTGGGTGGGTGGATGGATGAAGGCAGATTTGGACAAAGGCTTTATCCTCCTCTGCCTAGACGGTCAATGGGTAGCTCACACTTAACATGCCTGAAGCGAGTTCTGATCTGCCCCCAACCCACACTGTCCTCCCCATCTTTGAAAATGCTCACTTCCTCTGAGCCAGATCGTACTTGCCAAAGATGGCTTTGAAAATGTCCCTGATGCCCCCGCCATGCTCTTCTGCGATGTGACATTGCTGCTCCTTCATCAAGAGGTAGAGTTCATTTTCCACCCCCTGAAGTAGGGGAGGTTCTGCGGCTGTTTCAACTAATAGAATATGGTAGAAGTGACACTGCCCTTAAGTAGCCTGGCAGCTTCTACTTCCTGCCTCGTGGGAGGCAGCCATCATGTAAGGAGTGCGGCTGTCCAGGGACCGCCATGCTGTGAGGAGAGAGAGAGAGGGAGAGAGAGGGAGAGAGAGAGTGAGAGGGAGAGGGAGAGGGAGAGGGAAAGGAGAGGGAGAGAGAGGGAGAGGGAGAGGGAGAGGGAGAGAGAGAAGGAGAGAGAGAGAAGGAGAGAGAGAGGGAGAGGGAGAGGGAGAGAGAGGGAGAGGGAGAGGGAGAGAGAGAAGGAGAGAGAGAGAAGGAGAGAGAGAGGGAGAGGGAGAGGGAGAGGGAGAGGGAGAGGGAAAGGAGAGGGAGAGAGAGGGAGAGGGAGAGGGAGAGGGAGAGAGAGAAGGAGAGAGAGAGAAGGAGAGAGAGAGGGAGAGGGAGAGGGAGAGGGAGAGAGGTGCTAAGGAGCACGGAGCACAAGAGAAGAAGCCACCGTGAGGTAGAGCTGCCTCCCCGGCCTCCCCAGCTGCCGCCACAGGGAGCAGAAACAAACTACCCAGCCAGCTTTTTCCTAAGTCCTGACCCACAAAACCGAGGGCAAAACAGATGGTGGTTTCAAACCACTAAGTTCTGGGGTGGTTTGTTCCACAGCAGTGGGTAACTGAAGCACCATCTTCCCAGTCTCCAGACCAAGAACTTCCCAGAGTTATTCTTGACTTCTCTCTCTCTCTCTCAGACACACATCCCACCTGGATGCAAATTCTGTGGG
Organism: Ursus arctos; assembly: GCF_023065955.2. Lineage (NCBI taxonomy): Eukaryota > Metazoa > Chordata > Mammalia > Carnivora > Ursidae > Ursus > Ursus arctos. The sequence goes on from NW_026622974.1 coordinate 5,698,281, forward strand.
ATTTACCTTCAGACTATACCCAGAATCTGAACACTTTATGTTGACTTGCTTGCTGTGTCTCCAGGCCAAGCTGTCACCTCGTTTCTCCCCCGGATGATTACAGCGGCCTCCTGTCACCCTCTTCAGTCCCCTCCCTGAACCGTGGCCCGGAAGAAGCCCAACTTAGAGCACGCCTCTCTTCTGCTCAGGATCCCCCAAAGGCTCCCTCTGTACTTGGGCCCTGCTTCCTCTGGCTTCTTCTCTACCATCATTTCCTGTTTCCCTCCCCGTTGCTCACTCTGTTTCAGAAGCCCTGGCCTCCTTGTTGCCCCTCCATCCAGCCTCCAGCCTGCATCTGCTGCTCCTTTTTGCTGGAATGCTCTGGTCCAGATGGCTGTGTGGCTCGCCCTGCCACTTCTATAAAGCCCCGTGCCAGCGGGCATTTAGGGATGCTCTTCTCTGTCCCCCCATCCCTCCATATACACTCTGCTGCCCTTTCCCTGCTGCTCTTTTCGCTGTGACATTTGTCAACTGATGGCTGCACAAGCCCGCTGTTCAGTTCTTATCTCTCTTCTCCATGGAGTGTGCGGTGTTACCCCATGGGGGCAGATCTTTGGTCTGTTTTGCTCACAGGCATTCCCTAGGGCCTAGAACCATGCTGGACATGTAGTAGGAGTTCAAAAACCATTTGCCCAATGCATGAGTCAAACTTTTTTGAGCCTGAGTTTCTTAACTCCAAAATGAGGAAAATTATCAGTGCTTTTATTTATTTATTTATTTATTTATTTATTTATTTATTTAAAGATTTTATTTATTTATTCGACAGAGATAGAGACAGCCAGTGAGAGAGGGAACACAAGCAGAGGGAGTGGGAGAGGAAGAAGCAGGCTCATAGCGGAGGAGCCTGATGCAGGGCTCGATCCCACAACGCCGGGATCACGCCCTGAGCCGAAGGCACACACTTAACCGCTGTGCCACCCAGGCGCCCCTATCAGTGCTTTTAGAGGGTTGTGAGGACAAGTGAGGTTTAAGTACAGTGCATGGCGTTGAGCCTGGCGTACAGACAAGGGCTCAGTAAACCTCAGGTCCTTTTTCCCACACTCCTACTTACTCCCAATAACCAGCTGCTTTAAGATTCTATTCTAGAAAGGCTGGGAAGAAATTATATGTGTGTAAACTTGTATACATTAAAAAATTTATTAATTTGTAAAATATTAATATACTAAAATATATTTAAGATATATATTATATATGTAAAAAATATGGGTAAAATCCAGAGCCATTTCTAGTAAATGGTCCATGGATAGATTTAACTTGTTTTGTTTTGCATTACGTTTTTGGTCTTTCCCACCTTCTAGAGTGATCACCTCTATAAGTTAGTAACTATGTGACAGAATGCGTTCTCTGGGATCTGTGAGTCACTGACTCAGTGGCTGGGTCTCTTGTTTGTGGCTCTGGATGGAGCAAATGTGATTGGTCCAGCCTGTGTCAGTTGTCTGTGCCTGGTCCAGTCAGGGGCAGCGAGGGGTGGGAAAGCAGGGTTACACACATAGCTGGTCCCACTTAGGCCCACCTTCGGCAAATGTTATGGGCAGGGGCAGTGCCCAGAGAAGAGGACTTGAGTGGGGCAGAGACCTTACAATGTGTCATCTACATGCTACTTCCCCATCATTGTCACAGGCCTGGGTCCTGCTAATGGGGGCATGTCCCCTGATCTCATATTCTAAGGTCTGGGAGCAAGTCTGTGTCCCCCAAGATCTGCCCTTTGTAGGCCACATCCTGTCTCCTTCCCCCTTCTCCCTCCAGTCTGAGAGGCTCCTTTCTTTGGTCTGCCTTTGCCATCAGAGCTCTGCCTTTCCCTACGTTCCTACTAGAGACTGGCAGCTCACTAACAGCAGCATTTAGAGGAGGGTTTATGGGCAAAGGTATAGGTGTAGGGGAGCCATAAGGGATTGCGCTGTGCTGGGGGCTGATACGGGCCAAGCTGTTACCACTCTTTGGCCCAAGGGAGGCAGGAGGGGTGGTTACTGGTACCTGGAAGGAGAGCCATCTACAGAAGCAGCCAGCCCGAGCTGGGGATGCAGGTTGGGAAAGAGGTGCATGAGCACCCAAGCCTCACTCTCTCCTGTCCTCTGGTTCCTTCCAGGGCCCCTCATTGGTTGAAGCCAGAGGACAAGTGGGTCATTGATGTAGTCCATGGTTGGTTCCCTGGGGCCTAGAGCAGGGGAACGGTGGAGGGTGGATGGGTTGCAGTAAAGGAAGGCCCAGCCACTTCCCTCTGTACTTTCTCTAGCTCTCTCCAAGGGCAAGTCCTTCCCTGTACTCAGTGTTGCAGGCCTGGCTGTCCAGGAGCCTGCCCAGGAGAGATATAATCTGCAGTACTCCTTCAGATAATGTCCACCCTTTGGGACAAAGAACACATTTGCTGTTATCTTTAGAAATTCTCGAGTCATAACGGATGATTAATTCAGTCTACAAAGCATAGAGTTTGGGTCATTTTTCCCTAAGCAGATCCTTATACTTGCTCCACTAAAACTCTAGCTCCACACACATGCAGCGGGACCCCTTCTGTGGCGCTGTCCCGGCCGTTTGTGGTTGTAGGCTGAATGTTGTTGCCGGCAGACACCTTGGAGCTGATTTCCCGATAGCCCAACAGTATCATTCTCCCTGTAAGAAAGCTGGAGCCCAGAGAAGGGAAGCGACCTGTTGTCAGGATAAATGCTACTTACCACACTTGCACTGCTGGTCACCAAATGTGTGGATGTTTCCCCACACCCATCGATTCTTGGACACCAGCTGCGTGTGTGACGATTCCAGTCAGTTCTGACGCTGTCTACCTGGAGTCAGCGTCAGATCCCACAAGAGCTCCGTCCCGCAAACTACTCCCACTGCAGATGCCAGTCATGAGTCCCCGGCTGTCACCTGTGCTTCTGACCAACCGGCTCTAAATCAGAGATCCCATGACCCCCTCCTTGGGTTCAGTAATTTGCCACAACAGCTCATGGGACTCGGGGAAACACTTCTGTTTGTCAGTGTATTATGTAATAAAGGATGTGATAAAGGATCCAGAGGAACAGCCAGATGAAGAGACACAAAGTGTGAGCTCCAGCGAGCGGGTGCAGAGCTTCTATGCCCTCTCCGGGTGAACCGCACTCCCAGCACCTCCATGCGTACAGCAACCTGGAAGCATTCTGAACCCTCTTCTTTTGGGATGTTTATGGGTGCTTCATCATGTAGGCATGATTGATTATTGACTCCATTTCTAGCCCCTCTCTGCACACCAGAGAATGAGGAGCAGGTCTGGAACTTTCAGCCTTCTGATCATGGTTTGGTCTTTCTGGCAACCAGCCCCCTACCCAGGAGCCCATCAAGAACAGAAGACACTCCCATAACTCAGGGAATTACAAGGGTTTTAGGAGCTCTGTGCCAGGAACTGGGGGGAGAGACCAATTATATTTTTGCTATAATCGCACATCTGTCCAAAGCCACACAGCCAGGCTGGTGGCAGAGCTAGGACTTTACTGCAGCCCTCCTAACCCCGTCTCTGTGGCTCTTTTTACTTCCTCCAGTTGCATGAGGATTGAATGCCATCAGATAGGCAGATCAGCCAGGCCCAACTTTCCCTTGTCCTCTCTGACCCTTCCTTGTTTTGTCTCATTTGTTCATCTATTCACACTTTCTAGGAGCTAGTGGGTGATTGCTATGTGTCACACGCTGGCTCAGTCACCAATTATGGCAACATTACCAGTACCCAAATATAGCCAGTTCTTCTCTCCTTCTGGGCTCATGGAAAACTCACTTCCCACTGCAGAGGGATCCAGAAGGGAGGAGCAAGTTTGTATGTGTTAATGCTGAGATTGTGGGACTGCTTGGTACCACAGAATAAGCCATGTTGACTGATACACAGCTCATATTTTGGAAGAAGAGAGAAAGACATTTCTAATAATGTGATAGAATTATGGGACAATAGAATAATGAAAACATGGAGGCAGGAGTGATGGACCCCACCCAGTCCACAGAGCAGCCTTGGGCAGCAAGGCCAGGTCAGATGTGTTTCTTATGAGCAGGACAGCGCTCGGTCTGGACTACAGACCTAGCTCAACCACCAATCTACTCGGTGACCCTGAGAGCGTCAATTTCCCTCTCTGTGCCTTGTTTATAAAATGATGGAGTCAGACAGGATCATCTCTAACATTGTTCCAGCCCCAAAATTCTATTTTAGAACAGATCTAGCAAGTCCATCTCCTGACATCTTGGTCTGTGCTTCCTCCCCCCGACTGGCTCTGGACCATCCCCGTGTGCATCAGTGGGGTCCACGTTGCCTTGGGGGTTGAAGCATGAATGAACAGGAAGCAAAGGGAAGGAAATAGTTGCTGTTCAGGCTGTTGACTTCCAAGATAATAGTTGTAAAATCCATAACTCAAGATTTGCTGGCTGGGCTTTGTGGAGAGAAGGAAAGGCTCTATAAAATCCTCAAGGGGAAGTCCTGAATGACAAGCAGAGAAACTCTCTCTTTCCTTCCTTCACCTTCTTTTAGGCCTTCACAGGTACTGTCCCCACTCCCCTTCCCCAAGCCACCACCGCCACCACCACTCACTCACCAGATGAGTTTGAGTAAATGATGGGCTCTGAGGGCCTCAGATTCCTTCTTGGCTAAATGGGGCATGGTAACTTCCTCCCCGCTGGCCCAGGGCATCAAGTGGGAGAGTGGGCAAAAAGTACGTGGCCCTGGCGTACTCCACTGCGGGCACTCACCAGCGACAAGTCCATACCCTGCCCCGTCTCTGCCCTCCTTCAGGGTGGCCTCTGTGGAGATTGTTTCCTGTAGATCACCATTTCTCCCAGGCCCCAAATGCCCCCTCTTGGCTCCAGCTACCACCCCCTACAACCATTCAACCATATATTGTTGCCAGACAGGGCTGGGACTATGAGGTCCTCGTTCTCAGGGTCATGCAAGTGCACAGCCTGAAAAAGGAGCACCTTCTTACATATTGTGTCCCTCTGGCTACATCCTCCTCCTGCTCTGTCTAGCCGATGTGTGGCTGGTCTGTGGTAGACAAGAAAGCCTCTAATGCAGGGGTGCTCAAACTTCAGTGAGCACTCAAGGCCCCTGGAGGACTGGCTAAAGGGGCTTTATTAAAGCATAAATTGTCAGTCTGAGCCCCAGAATTACTGATGCAAGAGGTCTGCAGCGAGGACCCAGAATTTGCCTTTCTAGTGAGTTCCCAGGTGACACTGAGGCCACCAGTCCAGGGACCACACTTTGAAAATCACCACCCTAGGGAACTGCAAAGTGGCACAAAACTCTCTTGAGGGCAGCTCAGGAAATTCAGGGATGAACAACTTCCCTCCCTGTGTTGATCTATTCTTCCTGTTCTCTGGATTTGCTGCTCTGGCTGCTGGTGATTCTCCTGCAGCTCCAGAGCCCGGAGACGTTTGCCTAATTTATGGGACTTGGCAGACACTCAGAGGCTGAGGGAGGACAGAAAACTCCTAACATACAGCACATCTGACTCTTGTGTTTGGGCGTTTTTTTATTGCTCAGTGGGGAGAGTGTACACGTGGAAGGCCTGTTCCCTGGCTTGCCATAAAACTTGGTAATGGAGTGCAACAGGGTGGTTATGAGTCACTCAGGGGGCTGTGCCCACCCTGGAGTAAGCAGGAGGTCCTTCTGGAGAGTGCTGCAGCTGGCACTCAATGGCGATTGGTGGGGATTTGTATGCTCTGTAGGCTCATTAGTACCATTCCCTTAGAGGGAATGGAGGGCATGCCCCTCCTCCTCCTTGTTGGCTGCACCATGGACATGATGGGGAGCCTTCTTGACCATGTGAGTGGTGGCCACACTCTATAGATGGCAGAACAACGGATGGGAGGGGCTGGACCCTGGTGAGCACAGCTGCCATCCCAGCTCAGTCTTCTACTTCAGAGAGAAATAGACATCTACTCCGATGTTTAGGCCACTGCTGGGTGAGGTCTCTATCCATTGCAGCCAAGTCTATATCCTAAATAATATGCCCATTTGCCCACTAGGAGCACTATCTTTCCCAAGCGATTGGAGGTTAGATGAAGGCCTCCTCCTTTCCACTGTGTGGACACTCTGAGTTTGCATCTGAGAGCGTGTTCAGATGCTGAGCAGAGCCAGAGCAGTGACTCTCAAGCCTGGTTATGCATGAACACACAGAGGTTTGGTTCCTACTCCATGCCCAAACCTGACAGGTTAGAATTTTGGGGCATGAGACTCAGAAACTGTGCATTTAATAAGCTCCCCAGGGTGACATGGCCCCAAGATTTGGAAACTGATTGGTTAAGTTTATTTATGCTTCAGGACCTCCTAGCCTGGGTTCCCAACATGGCCTGGCCCATTATATTTATTCAACAAGTATTTACTGAGTTCTATTTTATGCTGGGCACTCTCATGGAGTTCACCTTCTAGTATGGGAGACAGACAAGAAACAGCTAAACCCACTCAAGTATAATTTCAGGGAGGGGTACGTGCTATGAAGCAAAAGAAACAGGGTAATATGGTAGAGGGTGGGAACGAGCTGATTTAGATTGGCCGAGAGGGAAGGCTTCTCTGAGCGAGCATCAGGATTGAGCAACATGGACAGTTATAATGTTATAAAATGTTGTAATTGTAACTACATAATTATAATTATATAATGTTAGTTATAAACTGAGCTGGCATAACAAATAGACTTTCAATATCAAACGATTTAAAGAATAATACATTTCTTTGTTTCTCACATAATCCTTCAGTGTTGGTGTTTAGGCTGATGGGATGGTGTTCCTTTATACAGTCATTTGGGGACTAAGGCTAATGACTGCTCTATTGTCTTCAAACTTTGACTTCCAAGGTTTTCCTGGCATCACCATCCCATTTGGATGGAAGGTCAAAGAACTTGGGGCAATGTGTTGGGAGTTTTCTATGGGTCAGTCTGAATGGGACTGATAGTACTTAGGCTCATGTGCCACCAGCGTGAAGCTGGTCATGTGGTCATCCCCACTGCAAGGGAGCCTGGGAAATGTAGTCCAGTCATGTGCTCAGGAACAAGGAGAAGATGGATTTTGGGGGACGGCCAATGGTCTCTGCCACAGGCAGGGGGAGCAGCAAGGGCAAAGGCTCAGATCTGGGAGTGAGTTTGGTGTATTCAGGGTACAGCAAGGAAGGCCGTGTAGCTGGAGTAGTGAGAAGGGAGGAGAGGGGGTAGCAGACAAAGATGGAGAGGCAGGCAAGGCCTACAGCCAGGGTGTTCTCCCTCTCCGGCTCACTTTAGTGAAGCTTTAAAAATTATAACCTTTTTGAGCATAGCACAATGCTCCAATGTGCACAAATGTCAAGAGAATCCCATAATGAACCCCCAGGTACCCATCAGCTTATCAGTGTTTGGCCAAACCTACTATAATTCAAAACCAATATACAAATTTCTCAGGCAGCAAGAAGAGGGGTAAGTCCCTCACAGTCCCCTACTTACCTCACACAATCGCTCAGGGAAAATTCTGAGATATTTGGAAGCATTTTGGACCTTTAGAAGAAAAAAAATACCGTAATCATCCATAATTATCAGAATTTCTAATTTTTATATCAAATGAATCAGATATAAATTTTTAAAGGTGGAATTACCTATCTTTACTGTGCCACAAGTTATCTCAAAGCTAAGTGGCTTAAACTGACCATAAACATTTATTATCTCTCGGAGTTTCTGTGGGTCAAGAATACAGGAGTGCCTCGGCTGGGTGGCTGTGATTTGGAGTCTCTCATGACGATGCTCTCAGGATGCAGATGAGGGCTACAGTCAAATGAAAAATCTGCTTCTAGGTGGCTCACTCACATAGTTGACACGCTGGTGCTGGCTGTTGGTGGTAGGTCCTAATTCTTCACACAAGCCATTCCCTAGAGGTACTTAAACATCTTCACAAGGTGGTGACTGGCTTTCTTCAGAGTGCGTGGTCCAAGAGCCAAGGAGAAAACCACAATGCCTTTTATAACCTAGCTTCAGAAGGCTCACACCATCCCCTCCGTGGTATGTTGTCCTCACAGCATACCTGTGATTCACTGAAGGGGGGATTACAGAATGGTGCGCGGAGTAGGAGGCAAAGACCACTGTGGGCCATCTTGGAGGCTGGAGACCACGGAGGTTTAAGCTAAGTTCTTTACAATGATCTCTTTGAGCCACAACCCTTTCAATGATCCCTAGAAGGACCAGTTTTGGAATCAGTGCTTAAATATGAATAAACAGAAAGATTTTTGATGGCTAGCTGAATAGAATTGGGGGATTTTGTAGTACAGGGAACTTAGAAGTGATGTATTTCTACACTCCCATTTTACAGAGGAAGAAATTACTTCCAGAGAGGCAAAATGGCTTGTTTCAGGCTTGAGGGTGAGTTTGTGGCTGGATAAAGGTGAAAGATCCAAGCTCTTAACTCCTGGATCTGCAGTGCTTGGGACAGTGAAGGAACGTTGCATGTGGAGTCCAGACGTCTGGCCCAACGTCACTGCATGGGTCACCCCTTGCCAAGCCTCTGCCCCCTGAGCTTGGTTATTGTCTAAATAAAAATGTTATTCTTTTGGGAAAATGTTTATGGATAGTGTCAAATATTCTAAATAAAACTCAACGTGCTCTTTAAAACATTGGGTTGGCTGATGCTTTGTATAGCCTTATTCTTTTTCTTTTCATAATAATATTTTTATTATATTATGTTATTCACCATACAGTAGATCCCTGGTTTTTGATGTAAAGTTCGATGATTCATTAGTTGCGTATAACACCCAGTGCACCATGCAATACGTGCCCTCCTTACTACCCATCACCAGTCTATCCCATTCCCCCACCCCCCTCTCCTCTGAAGCCCTCAGTTTGTTTTTCAGAGTCCATAGTCTCTCATGTTTCATTCCCCCTTCTGATTACCCCCCCTTCCTTTTCCCTTTCTTCTCCTACTGATCTTCCTAGTTCTTATGTTCCATAGATGAGAGAAATCATATGATAATTGTCTTTCTCTGCTTGACTTATTTCACTTAGCATTATCTCCTCCAGTGCCGTCCATGTTGCAGCAAATGTTGAGAAATCGTTCTTTCTGATAGCTGAGTAATATTCCATTGTATATACGGACCACAGCTTCTTAATCCAGTCATCTGTTGAAGGGCATCTCGGCTCCTTCCACGATTTAGCTATTGTGGACATTGCTGCTATGAACATTGGGGTGCATATGGCCCTTCTCTTTACTATGTCTGTATCTTTGGGGTAAACACCCAGTAGTGCAATGGCTGGATCATAGGGTAGCTCAATTTTTAACTTTTTAAGGGACCTCCACACTGTTTTCCAGAGTGGCTGTACCAACTTGCATTCCCACCAACAATGTAGGAGGGATCCCCTTTCTCCACATCCTCTCCAACAATTGTTGTTTCTTGCCTTGTCAATTTTTGCCATTCTAACTGGCGTAAGGTGGTATCTTAGTGTGGTTTTGATTTGAATTTCCCTGATGGCTAATGATTTTGAACATTTTTTCATGTGTCTGTTAGCCATTTGTATGTCTTCATTGGAAAAGTGTCTGTTCATATCTTCTGCCCATTTTTTGATTCGTTTATTCGTTTCTCGTGTATTTTATTTTGCCCCCATGAACAGTGTAGGGGGGTTTAAAGCCATATAACTTTATTTAGTTAGGTTCAAGGACCTCTCAGACATGCTGTCCATGAAGCAACAAACTGGGGGCACCTGTGGAACACCAGACTTGAGGTTCTCTTAAGCTTTTTTGTTTGTTTTGGTTTTTAGTTGCATGCAACAGATATCTCACTGACTAGCTGAAGCAAAAAAAAAAAAAAGCTAATTTATTTATTTATTTTTTTAAAGATTTTATTTGTTTATTTGACAGAGATAGAGACAGCCAGCGAGAGAGGGAACACAAGCAGGGGGAGTGGGAGAGGAAGAAGCAGGCTCATAGCGGAGGAGCCTGATGTGGGGCTTGATCCCATAACGCCGGGATCACACCCTGAGCCGAAGGCAGATGCTTAACCGCTGTGCCACCCAGGAGCCCCAAAAAGCTAATTTATTAGAGAAGCTATGGGATACCTCACAAATCAAAGGAAACCTTGAACAAGTAAGATTTGGAACAAAATGGGGGCAGCCCCTGAATGGCTCAGTAGCAGGAGTTCCCAGATCCTCTTCTCAGTTATTTCCCATTGACGCAATCCAGCCCCAAAGATTTCCAGTGTGCCGAGATGAATGTGTGCTGATATGGATGTCAAAGTCCTGGGAAGCAGAACGTCTCTGATCCCCTTTGGGTTGTGTGTCCTTGATCAGTCAGCTGTGGCCAGTGGCCAGGATCAGGTAGCATAGACATGGCCTTTGGGGTCTACCTTGAAATGCCTGGCTATGTCCACCACTGATGGGGGAGTTCCAGGGGGCTACCCAAGAGGTGTCTATGGTGCTCTGTGAAATTCCACCATGCTAGCAGGGCTTAACCTTTAATGTGTACAAAGCCATTCCTACCAATTTACTTTGCAGGAAACCAGCATCCTTAACACCACTATTAACTCACTTGTTTTCACTTATTTTAAGTTTGGAGCTTTGGGACTCAGGCCAATACCCTTTCCTTCCTGGGATTTAGCTTTTCATCCGTATAGTGAGGGGTTTGTCCTTTCAAGTGCTAATACAACCTGCTGGCTGTACCACTCAGCAGCCCTCTTCTCTGCCCTGCTGTTGGAGATTCCCTGGCTGGGCCTCACATCGCACATAGGAATACATACAAATCTACATGTGTGAATTTGGTCTCTAAGAGAGTGTCATCCACACCTGTGTACACAGGTACTTTCTAAACTACACTGGTGTATAGTCTTTTAATGAGAATGGATCAGCTCTGGGTTGAGATGATCATGTGACAAAGGGGAATCATTTGGATGGATTGTTAAATTTTCCAAGCAAGAAATTCAAGGGCTCGTGTATCTCTCTTTACAATCTGTAATTGTGGGTGCAATTTAGGCTAGAACTGGAATTAGAAGTTTGTCCAGGGTTTGACTGATAGGAACTGCAGCAATAAGTGGGGGATGGGAAGAGGTAAGTGGGTTTTGGGTAGAGCCTGTAGGTAGAGAGAGAGACTTCAGTAAAGTCTCAGAGGCCACTTAAGGGTTAATAGGTTCTTGAACTTTGATGAATAATCTCTGACAGGCTTGTAGGAACCCTCCAATCATCAACAACTGGGAAAACTCAAATCTACCTCATAGTTCACCCAGGGTTGTGGGGGTGGTCATGGAAATGGGAGTGACGAATGTGTCAATGGAAAAGATCTATCCCCAGCCGAGAAACACCTATCGCCAGACCCTTCAAACCCCAATTTGGTCCCAGCCCACAACGTGAAGTCCAATTCAAAGATGGGTCCTGAACCATTCTAACCTTTCCTTGTGATCCCAAGTCAAAATCTTGGCTTTAACCCCAATGTTCATAGCAGCATTGTCCACAATAGCTAAATTGTGGAAGGAGCCGAGATGCCCTTCAACAGATGACTGGATGAAGAAGTTGTGGTCCATATATACAATGGAATATTACTCAGCTATCAGAAAGAACGAATTCTCAACATTTGCTGCAACATGGATGGCACTGGAGGAAATAATGCTAAGTGAAATAAGTCAAGCAGAGAAAGACAATTATCATATGATTTCTCTCATCTATGGAACATAAGAACTAGGAAGATCGGTAGGGGAAGAAAGGGATAAAGAAAGGGGGGTAATCAGAAGGGGGAATGAAACATGAGAGACTATGGACTATGAGAAACAAACTGAGGGCCTCAGAGGGGAGGGGGGGTGGGGGGATGGGATAGACCGGTGATGGGTAGTAAGGAGGGCACGTATTGCATGGTGCACTGGGTGTTATACGCAACTAATGAATCATCGAACTTTACATGGGAAACCGGGGATGTACTGTATGGTGACTAATGTAATATAATAAAAAAACATTAAAAAAAAAGAAAGGGGAAGATGAAATATGAAACAGTTTTGAACTCTGTGTTGGGCACACAATGAGAGTCTAATAAATGTTGTCTAAGAAAAAAAAAAGAACGTTATTCCTAGCACATTAAAAAAAAAAAAATCTTGGCTTTAGACAATGATGACCAGACAAGCCCTTGGAGATAACACAGCTTGATCCCAGTATTTCCCAAGTCCTCCCAAACTCCCAAAGTCATGCCTTTGGCAGGTGCACAGTGGTGGGTAACTTTCCTCTCTGGGGTCACTAATTTTTCACCATGTTGGCTGCTGATGAGACAAGCATCTTGCCCTCATACACCCAATCACATTCAGGGCTCATCCCTTTTATCATGGAAGACAATCTTCCCCAGAAGTCCCCAGCAGACCTTTCCTTTTGTCTAATTGGTCAGAAGAAGTGGGTCAAACGTTACTCTAAATTCAATCACTGTCAAAGAGCCATTCAGTTGCCACTACCCATTCAGACAGATCCTGAGTCATCGCCTGGGGCCGGGGGTTGGCGGGGAGGCAGCCCTTCTCTGAGCCCATGGCTGCCCACTAGCTGTGTGTGCAGCTGTACAGTGGGTAGATGTGTACAAGGTGGGGACACCGGAGTGGGGAGAACCCCTGGCTGACATGACTCTGATGGCACCAGCTTGGCCATCTCATCTATATTTGGGCTCTTGAGTGACCAGCCTGTAGTTGCAAGTAAATAGGTCATGGAGGGTTTTAAAAATAATTTATTTCTGTGTGTGTGTGTGTGTGTGTAACAGACTTATGCACATGTATGTGACAGAAAGAGAGTTATGACCCAAGGCCTTATAATGTTCCTTCCTTAATTAGACTTGCGGAAACACACTATTTTTGCTTTAAAAGAAGTGTAATGAAGATGGATTATAGTTCAGGGTCTGATCGGAAAGAACTAAGAACTAAGATTAATTAGCGGCAGCATGTGTTTTATTTTCAAGGTCGTTTTTACTCGGCTTCCAGAAATCCTGGCCTAATATCGTCAAACTCTCACTGAACTTTTCATGTGCAATGGGGTGGAGGCTTTTGTGTTCTTGTTTGATGGGGAGAGGCATTTGCCTTCCTGGAATACCCTCTGGGTGGCCAGCCCCTGTCCCTTGCCATGTTGGGATGTCTGTGGATGGCCATCCCAAGCTAAACCGACCCTTCCCACTCCCACCCTGTATGGCTTCAATGTGAAGTGCTGTCCAGCTGGCATTGATCAGAAGGCATGTGGGCATTGGATCTGAGGGTGGTTTGTAATTGTGCAAGCTGTTGAAAATCTCCTAAAATTCTTCAGCATCCTTTTTTAAAAAAATTAGTGCTTAAGATTCTCAAGAATTTTCAGAACAGTGAGAGAGAGAACTTTAAAATAGCCCCATTGTTATAGTTTCTGTACAGTTTGGAGGGTTTAAGCACTTTATGGATAATTCTTTGGTTATTCTTTCAGCCTTTATTTTCTTTATGGATAATTCTTTGGTTATTCTTTCAGCCTTTATTTTCTTCCATGACACCTCTGACTTCTCCTGAAAGGCTACTTCTCCTTTCTACCCAGGGACTATCACCACCTCATAAGCCCATTAGTAGATTCCTGCTTCTCTTGGGATAAAAGCTAAACTCCTCACCAGGGCTTACGGGGCCCGGCTAGCTCTGCCCTCAGCCTTCTCCCTTCCTTCCTTTATTCCAGGCACACTGGCTTTCTTTGGATTCCTTAAATAAGTAAATCTTTCTTTCTGCTTCAGAACCTTCACACATGCTATCCCTTGTGTCTGGAACATGCTCCCCACTTGGTCATTGGACAATTCCTTTTTACCTTCTGGGTCTTGGTTTATGTGTGACCTCCTCATGGTTGCCTTCCTTGACTTTTCCAAATGAGCCCCTCCTTTAAGTAAGTAGCACACCATCCTGTTTGGGTCTTCCATAGCACTCAACACAATTAGCCATTATTGTGCCTTTTTCTGGGTATACTTGTTTGGTCTGTCTCCCATACTAGACCAAGGACAGGATCTTACCAGCATGTTCACTATTATATCCGCAGGGCTGAGCTCTGTGGGCTCTGGGTCAGAGCTGGTTGACCAATGAGTGAAATCCTGCCTGCTTGGGCACCTTTCCTGGGGCTGCTCATCTGAGGTTGCTCCTTTTACAGGAATGTCTCCTTGCCTGGACTGATCCCTGAGGTCCTTGGAGGCAGTGACCCTGTTTGATATGTCTTTATGCTCCTCAAAGGCTCCTGCCTCTGCTCTCACCTTAATAAATAGTTATGGATTGATTAATTAAAAGAGCTCTGTTTCCAAGCAAGAATCATCTGCTTTTGCCAAACTAACCACTATGAAATGAAGTAAGAAGTTATAGCTGTTAGATATGTAGATCGATTGGGATACATTTGGCTGCAAAGTAATAGAAGTCTTAACTTTTGGTTTAAACAATAAGGATTCTTAATGGTCTCACATCGTCAGAGCGAACCCTTATGCCTTACTTACTGCCTGCCAGCCTTGGCTCCATGTGCTTTCTTCATATTCTCAGCCCTAAAATCCTTCCTAAGAGGGAAATGCTGCATGGTATCCATAATACAGGTGAGGCAATGGAGCATCAGAAAAGTTAAGCACCGTGTCCAAGTTCAGGTGAGTGATAGAGCTAGGACTTGACTGTTTCTCAGTTGGTGTGGTCTCAGGGTGGACATTTTTCTGCTGCTTTGTCCTGGCAGGATTGAGGTGGTGGTCTGTGCTATGCAGGGGCTCAGGGACATCAGTGTGCTGAGTCAGCGTCTCTGTGAGTCCCTTGGATTTCTGTCATAGTTACTACAGCTCTGTGCCTCCCTCCACTCTAAACAGCTTCTAGAGCAGGAAGCTGGGGGCAGGGGACACAAGCACCTTTTCTCATGCTACCCGCATCTGTTACCAGGGAGGAAAGTCTCTTTCAGAAGCCTCTGGAGAGTTTTACATCTTATTAACCAGAGCAGGGTCTCATGGCATCCCCACACCGACCCTGGCAAAGCGAAACGGGGTGGCCATGAATGGCTGGTTTCAGTTGAACCAGTTTTCATCTCTGAGGACTAAATATGCTGCCACCTGAATAAAACTGGTTCTGTTAGCTGGAAGAAATGAGGGGTGGATGGTGGGTAGACCCCACCAGGCCTAGCCTAGCATGTGTGCTATATCAAGGGAGATGGGAAATTCAGGATCAGGAACTCATCCTTGCAGGAGGCAGGGCTTGACCCTTGGGCAGCATCCAAGGACTCCAACGTCCTTTCAATTTTAACCCCCAAGCAAGTCCAATGTTATTCCAGAGATGTGTGCATGTGTTTGTGTCTGTGTGCGTATACATGCAAGGGGGTCCAGGGGCCAGGCAGAGGACCATGGTTGGCGGTGGAAAAGGAGCCCAGCATGTTCTTCTTCCTTCCCTTCTGGCCCTCCTGGATGTGCCATCTTGGGATTTCAGACTTCACTGACAGACAGTATATATATGTACGTGTGTGTGTGTGTGTGTGTGTGTGTGTGTGTGTATAGTGAATGGGACAAGGTAGGGACAGCATTTTCTGCCTAATGCAGGCCCTTAGCACCTGCTTGGGTGACCTGAGAATGCACATTGCGTACTTGCTGTGTGTCACTTGTACCCATATCTCAGTTAATCTTCACCACTGCTCTATGATATCAATGCCATTATTATGACCCCTAGATTTCTATCATGTCTTAGGGAAAAAAAATAACATTCCTTGTTGTCTTTCAAGCAAAGGCAGTGGATTGTCCTGGGAGTGAATTTAGAAAGAATAGCATCATTCTATTCAGAAACAGACACAAGCTCATTTCATCCAAGCTTCTTATTTTATGGTGTTGAAACCAAGACCCAGGGAAGGATAATGGCATGCCCAAGGCCATGTGGTCAACTTACTCATTAACTATTGGAAGGTCCTATTTGCTACCATGGAGAATGAGAACACACCGGGCTTCTTGCTGGGAAGGCTTTATAAAAAAACAAATCAATATGCTTAATATCATTTTTGTTCATCTCCTTGAAAGATGCAATGTGGCAGTAACGTCCACTGTCAACATTTTTATGAACACTGTGGAAAATATGATGTTAAAGACTTTTGGTAACCACTTCATTAAGCTTGGCTTTTTCTAGGCCACCACAAAAGGTAAATAAACCCTAATGAGTAATACGCCCAGTCTGAGATCCTGTAAGCTGTACAAAGAGCCAGTGCCTCAAAACACACTCATCTCCCCACCCCAAGCCCCAGGGGAGTCTGAGAAAGGTGATTCGAACCCTGCAGTGTGCACCAAAACCTTCAGACAAAGACTTATTAACCCGCAAATTAGATACTAACTAAATAAAGCCAGAATTTCCATAGACTGAAAAGAATTGCATAGCATCAGTAATACTGTAAAGTTAGCACTCTGCCAACTGGCCTCCCATCAAAGCAGAATTCCTTGGTAACCAGTACACAGAGATTAATGGGGGCTGCTGGGCCTAACAATGACCCCAGGCCTTATTCTTTCATTCCTCTTGCAAATTCTATGCTAGATGTTGGGGATTCAATAGTGATTAAGACAAAGTCTCGGCCCTCAAGGAACTCATTGGTTTTTTGGGAGAAATTGCAGTACAAGGAAACAGACTATAATCCTGGGGTGCAGTGGGAACTTGTAGAAGGAGTAACTACTCCATATTGGGGGAGCAAAGCCAAGAACACTTCCTTGGACTGACTGGAGAGTTGAAGGAAGGAGCTCCTTTATAAACTATGAAGAACTTGAACGTGTTTACAAGACGATGGGAAGGAGCCACTCGAAAGAGAAAGGATTGAGCTCAGTTATTGGCCTGAGGTTCCTAAGAAGGTGGAAGGGGATGGAACCAGGCAGGAGGATGAGCCTTAGGAGGAAGGAGAATCTTCCCTGTGAAGCAGATGAGGGAGAGACAAGGGTAGACACAGCTGTAGGTGAGCTGGCAGATAAGAGACTAGCGTTAGGGAAGTAGGAAGATGCAGCTGCTTTGGCTGAACCAGGAGGTGTAACCACCTTATGAGTATGTGGGATTGGTGGGAAGGTAAAGGGGCTTCATGAGAGGGGGAAGTTTAACAAAGCTGCTATGCAGAACAACATGGTGGCTGATTGTGTTGTAGAGGACGTCTAATGGGTGGTGATGGGGGCCCAGGAGTTGTCAAGGACCATGGAAGAGGAATAGTACCAAAATGAGTGGTTGGGTAGATTTTCCCAGAATCACTCAGCATTATGAATACAGGGACAGAGAAGGAGGGGCTCAGTCTAGGATTAGGTTGTTTTTCCAGGTAGATCTAAGGGAAGGAAAACGGGGCAAAGGGATTAAGAATTTTTGTAAGACAGGCTGAAATAACTGCTCATGGGGTATAAAGAAGGGAGTGGAGACAGATGGGGCTGATATATTGTGAGAAATGAAGAAGCCAAAGGTCTGGAGGTCTCAAAAGATTAAAAACAGATGCTGTGAGATTAGTGGAGGAAAAGTGCTGGAAGATACAGGTGATTGTTGATAGAGAATGGACTATGAGAACATTGCTTCCAGGTAATGGTGAGTTAGGTTAATTAGACTGTCCTGCGTGCTGAAAACAACCAAGAATTCTGGATAAAATACAAAAAAAATCTTCTTGAAAGTGACAAGAGCTGACAAGATTGTAAGGAATTATCAGGCCAGCATTTAAGAGAAAAAAGAAGTCAGAGAGGTAAGTGAGCACAGGATCTGTTTTTGTTTTGAGGGAATTTCACATTTTAGCGGATCTGAACTTTTGTTTTGTCTACCAAAATTCAAGTCAAAGACCAGCACAAAGTGTAATGTCTAATAGGAAGCTTTCCTCACTATAAGCTGGGCTTCCCAAGAAGCCTTAAAGCAGGATGAGCCAAATTATTATTATTTTTTAAAGATTTTATTTATTTATTTCACACAAGCAGGGGGAGTGGCAGGCAGAGGGAGAGGGAGCAGCAGGCTCTCCACTGAACAGGGAGCCCAATGCGGGGCTTGATCCCAGGACCCCAGGATCATGACCTGAGCCAAAGGCAGAAGCTTAACTGACTGAGCCACCCAAGTCTCCCAGGATGAGCTAAATTGAACCAATTCTTACATGGTCTTATAGCTGATTTGTACCATCTGGGTGATTCAGGAAAACTCAAGCCTCAATTTTAGATTAAATGTGGGTTCTAGACTAAGGTTACCAGACACATATCTCCATAAATAATTTTTCAAGTATGATAACTAGTACAGTGTCAAAGAACTATAGCATGGAAATGAG
The DNA here is from genome assembly GCF_023065955.2 of Ursus arctos. Classification (NCBI taxonomy): domain Eukaryota; kingdom Metazoa; phylum Chordata; class Mammalia; order Carnivora; family Ursidae; genus Ursus; species Ursus arctos. The sequence goes on from NW_026622974.1 coordinate 5,716,466, forward strand.
AGAACATGAGTAACCTGTAGGTGTAAGAGACCCATTGACTTCATATACTTCTATTATCGGACACGGATTATGAAAAAACTATGTTTATTCTTTTTAAAGAAATACAAATTAGCTTAAAAAATATCTGTGGGGAATAGGAAACTATAAACAATGACACAGATTGGAAAGTCAAACAGAATTCCTAAAACTGAAAAATACAATAATCAAAATAGAGAATGGTCTACCTTCCGAGGTAAAGCAGGTACTCGTGTTGACATTGTCCCGAGTGTGGCCATGAGGAGCCTGGGGCTAAGGAGAAGGGGAGGAGGTCTTCAGAGGAGTTGACGTGATAGAGGACCTGAGAGGCAGAGGGTTGGGTGGGTTGTTCATGTGACCTGTGAAGTCATACAAAATTATGGCAGGACTTGGGGTGGAGGAGGGTAAGTGCCAAAGATTACTGGATAAGAAGGTTACTCGATGACAGAGATGAGGAGAGTCAGAGTGGTCCTGCCAGATGAGATTGAAGCATCATGGCACAAGAGATTCTAACAGGAGTTAGAAGAAGTGATCTGGAAATGGCTTTGAGGAGTGCAGAGATGGAGTTCACTTCTCTTTCAAGAACTATGCAGGGTCTGGTAATTTGAAACAAGTCAGCCTGACACAGTCTCATGCCTGCTGGCAGAAGAAAGTCCTGAGTCAGGGACAAGGGACAGTTCATTACAGCACTTGCATGGATTCTTTGAGCCTCAGTGCCCACGGAGTGATGCAAAGAGGTCCCAGTGATATATGTACACGAAGTAGGTTATGCTTCAGGAGAGGCACCCTGAACTTAGAGACTCCGAATCTTTTATAATGGGCAGTAAGGTGGCCTGCCCTCTGCTGTGGAGAGAGATGCCATCTCTATTGTTCAAGCCTGGTCACTCTACAAACACTTTGAAAAGAAAGTCCAGAATGAAAGTAGTCAATGCATCTGTAGGCAAGATATATTGAAATGTGAAAGACCCTTGGAGAACTGTCAACACTTTCAAGCCCCAGGTCCACTGGGTGTGAGGATGAATGGTTTTTACTTAAGAGGGTTCCGAGGACGTGTTCTCAGCGGCTGGCAGGATTTTAGCTAGGGCTAGGAGGTGAAGGAGGTGATGAACTTCTTTGAAGAAGTGAGGTATTTATGGCATTTCTTCCTACCCATTAAAAACAGAAGTGCTTTTTGGATCATTAAAAATAAAATTTTGTACCAGAATTATGTGTGGTATATCATAATGTGATACAACATTGCGTTGCAGTGTGATCCAGAAAAGATTCAGTGAGGGAGGGGCTGGCACCGGACCAGGAATGAGGAGACGTGGATGGTCCCATGGGAACATCACTTTCCATCCCTGGTCAGCATTTCCTCATCTGCAAAATGAGAAAGAAGGAGCTATTTAATAGTTTGGAGATCTCTTTGTACCTCTAACAATCTATGATCTCCATACTTAGAAAACTGGGAAACCAAAATAATATCACACTTAAAGAAATTCTCAATTTGCCAGAGAACCCTACTTTCCAGCCAGGCTGGGAACAGAGTTTGGTAAAAAAAGAAGATGATTAAAAAAAAAAAAAAAAAGCAGGCAGTGACAGAGGCATTGATGACAATGACCATGGAATAGAAGATGGAAGACGTGGCCTCCAGCCTAGTAAGTTTCCATGGGTATTATGTTGTCTAAGGCCGTCAATTTGTTTGAACTTTCTGGAGAGGCTGACTGACCAACTCTGATTTCCTAATGCAGGAGTAGACATTTAGAGCCTCAGAGAGGCAGTATGCGTCAGAGAATGAATGCGGGCTTTGGAGCCCAACAGACCCGGGCACCAATCCAGCCTCTTCCACTTACTGGCGACGAAACTAGAGCGTGCTACTATTTTGTGGCCCGCCCACAGCCCTGTCTTTTGGGAGCTGCACACTTTCTGGAGGCTGCCCATAGCCGTGCTCTCTCCACGTGGTTCTGTGGGAAGTGGAACATCTCACACGATCCCGTCCCCCGGCCACCGTTGATTGGTTAAGGGGTGGGTGTCTAGTGCAAGCTGAGCCAATCAGAGTCTTTCCCTGGGATTTCTGAAACCGAAACTGAGGAATGGTGTCAGTCCTTCTCTGCAGGGGAGGCTGTGGATGACGTCCCTGTGGGAACTCAGGCAGACGCACTTCCTGCCACGTGCAGGTAGCCCGGCTGCAGCGCCAGCACAGGTGGAGGGACAGGTCTGGCGGGATCCGAGCCCCTGCAGCTGGTTGCTCTGAAGCCTGGCTGCTGCTTGCCTTTCCCACGCAGGCTTTGCTTCTTCTTCTTCTTTTTAAATGAAAATAACTTTCAATATTTTTTTATTTTTTATTATTATTATTTTTATAATATTTTTTTATTATGTTATGTTAGTCACTATACAGTATATCCTTAGTTTTTGATGTAATGTTCCATGATTCATTATTTGCGTATAACACCCAGTGTTCACTCCTGCACCCTGCGAACCCCGGCGTCTCTTCTTGGGTGAGATTGGCCAAATGGGCTTTAATCGTTTGCCACCAAAAGAGGTCTGACTCATTTAGGAATCCTGGGCAGTGACCTCACAGTTCCTCAGCTTCCTGATTTACAAAATGGTAACAATGGGGATAAAATATATAGCATTAGCTGCAGGGCTAGCTGCGCAGATTAACAGCCAGAACTTAGGAGAACACCTGGCACCAGGCCTTGCCAGTAAGGGAGCTCAGGAGATATTATTTTCTTTCCTTTTTGGCCTTACAGGCAGGTCGGGTGCTGTTTTTCTAAGCTAACATTTATGGAGCCCCTACCTGGAGCCGGACAAGGTCCGTGGTGCTTAGAACGCATAATCTCATGTAGCCCCCACCATGGTCCTAAGAGGTGGCTACGGTTCAGCTCCGTTTTACAGATGAGGAAGCAATGGTGACGGGAATGGATCTGGGCTCTGTGCTTGTTCACTGGAGGTAAGGACCTCCAGCCCCACCCAAACCCCACATTGTCTAAACCTCAGAGGAGGTGGGTTTGGACCACTGGAACACAGGGGTGAGGGCAAATGCTGAGAATTGACTACCTTGGCAAGGAGTGTAGGCTGGAAGCAGAGATGGTTCCCAGAAGGCTTGGTTGAGGTAGCCAGGAGCAGGAGAGCTGGGGCAGGCAGGGCGCATGCCTTTGGAGCTTTAAGATCCTGGAGGAGACACTCCCTCAGCAGAGGGAGACCCCAGCTCTCCCTGCAGAGCACAGCTGGCTCGGAGGAGCTCTGCCCACAGCGGAGGGAGGCCAGGGCGTACATCAGTTCCCTTGGGAACCTAGGAGCCTGCCGCACCCCTGCCCGAGGCCATCCTTCCCAGGGCTCCCGTTTCCGCAGGCCCAGGAAGGGGGTGGTGGGAGCCAGGCAGGAGGCTGGAGCAAGTTCCCCGGGAAGAGGAGGAGCCTCACCCGGGTAGCCACCAGGGTGGTGATGGCGGTGGGATGAGAGCTCTTTTAAAGCCCTGTCTGGACTTGGTGACCGACTGGACACGGGCGAGGAAAGAAACTGAGAGTTAGTGGGGTTACGTCAGCTTTGAGATGAGGTGGTTTCTGTGAAAGACTGAGGAAGAGGAATGAATTTCCCTACTGTTAAAAGGAGAGAAAGAAACAAAAAACTATCTAAACCAAGTATCTGTTACCGGCTTGGTTAAGAAATGATGGTCATTTCTGACTTTGGAGGCCTGGTGTGCGTCCCCTTCTCGCATCTGCCGTTTGTCACATCGTCGTCCCTGCAGACCCCAAGGAACAAAACCAAGTGGCTTGGACTTTTCCGCAGCCTGGGGTGGGGGGCTGGATGGCAGGACCAGCGGAGTGTGGCAGTGGGAGAGATGAGTCCCGGGTCCGTGTTCCAGGGGCGCTAGTAGCTGGCTGTGTGAACGCAAGCAGATCCCTGCCCGCCCCCTGCCTGCCGGCCTGCTGCATGGCCTGGGGCCCTACCTCACCCCTCTTCCACAGGCTTTCCCTTCTGTCTGATACACTGGGGCCTGGAAATCACATTTCTTTCTTTTCTTTTTTTCTTTTCTTTTCTTTTCTTTTCTTTTCTCTTCTCTTCTTTCTTTTCTTCTTTTCTTTAAAACAAGTTTCTTTAAACCACTGGAGGAGACTATATACTTAAAAGTTCTTCCAGCGCTCCCATTTGTGGATTCTCTGACCATGTCGGGGCCTCGAGGGACTGTGGCAAGAGCCACGTGACTTCACCATGTCCTCAGCTGGGGTGCTCCTGAGGCCCCCGTGGTCCTCGTGTGAGTTCGGAGCCCCCGCGTGAGTGCAGGTGGGCATCAGCGCCGGTAGGCCCCGGATGCGCTGACCTGGGCGGACCCGGGGTTTGTGTCTGCGTCTGGTAACCATTACCTCCGCTCGCGGGGCCGCGCGCTCGCTGGGAAGCATCCGCCTGCTGCTAGAAAAGACTCGATTTCGCTTTCAGCATAATAATTTAGACATCATAAGGTTTAGGGTTACCTGAAGGAGTAAAAGGGGAGGAATGTCATCTGCAATCGAGATTCTCATCATCTCTGGTGGGTTTTGATGTGTTGGACGGAGCCTGGCTGTTCGCCCAACCAGAGCTCCCGGGGGCAGGCTCCGCCTGGAGGTGCATAGTGGGGAAAGGCGGCAAGGGGCTGTTACTTGGGCTCCCGGCTGGATTTGGAGAAATGGTTCCGTCCAGTGATGGGGGGTGCCATTCACTCATCTCTCACCGATGGTTCAGTCCATCCTTCCTGCCCAGTCTGGCAACCCTGGCAACTTCCTTACTCCGTGGGCGTGAGGAGCTCTCCCCCTGGGTGCCACCCCCGCCTCCACTGGCACCGCCGTGTCCTCTCCCACTTTCCCCCACAGGCTGACACCCCCTCCCCGCCGCCTGTGGCCCCCGAGTGTAGCCGTCTCCGGCTCTGCTCGGCCCCTCCTTCCCTGGCCAGGCCCAACTCCCATGGGAAATAAAGCCACAGGGTCAGGGCATGCCTCATGTGTCCTAACTCACACGGGTGAATGATTTGGAGGTGAAGCCATTTGAGATATCAAACTCTAAGGCGTCTTTCACAACAATGGCACAGATCCGTGGCTCAGAGCCTGTTTCTCCTCTGTTTCGACAAAACCCCCAGGAATAGGCCCTCAACATCTCCCCGTTTTCTAATGAATTAAATGCACACCTCTCAGTTTCGAATTCCAGACCCTTTGCAATCTGGTCCCAATCTACTTTGCCAGCCTCTTCCCTTCTCCTCCACCGCTTTGCTTTGAGACCCCCGCAGGCCCCTGAGTGTGCCTGCACCCCCCACCCCAGACCATCCTTCCTAACTGCTCCCGCTGCCTTAGTGGCCACCCTCCCGGCCAAGGAGGAGCTAAGGCCGCACTCCAGGAAGTGTCAGAGTGCCTGCTGGGCTTGCGGCTCCTCCTGTCTCCCCTCTTTGTCTGCATCCTGGGGGGCAGGGCTGGCACCTCTGTACGCCTGCCCGATGCACAGAAGAGGGAATCTGGGTCTATCGACTGAGAGGAAATGGGAAGGGGGACAGCAGGTCTGGCCTTGGAGTGGTGGGAGAAAGAGGCTGAGTATAGGATGAAGTTTCAGGAGACCTTCAGGGGGGTCTTGGACTCCCCAGACCATGGTTCTGTTTTCCATGGTATGTCCTGTCATTAGAGCATGAAAGCAGCAGTTCCCAAACTCACCTCCACTACAGAAAGTGTCATTATTAAATTTTCTCCCCCATAGACTGTTGGTTTGGGAATATTTTATCTGCCGAATGAACTACAGTTATTCGCTAATTTATTTTCCAATCTTTATCATTCTGAGACCCACGTAGCTGCCACCAGAGCTTCCGATCAGACAAGCTGACCCAAGCCTCTGTGGAGTACTCACAGCCAGAACAGGGAGCTCCACACTTACAGTTTCCCAGTCTGACTTCATCACAGACAAACACAGGCTGTCTTCAGAGTTCCAGAAATAACAAAACGAAGGGCCTCCTCATTGCCTTCCTGAAAGCTTACTTGGAAATGTCTAGTGTAAAGTTCCTTGTTTACTTTCTTTCTTTTTTTTTTTTTTAAGATTTTATTTATTTATTTAACAGAGAGACGGCGAGAGAGGAGCACAAGCAGGGGGAGAGGGAGAGGAAGAAGGCTCCTCCCAGCAGAGGAGCCTGATGTGGGGCTCGATCCCAGAACGCCGGGATTACACCCTGAGCCAAAGGCAGACGCTTAACGACTGAGCCACCCAGGCGCCCCTGGAGTAATGATTTAACAATGGTTCTTACCTGCATCTTGGTGAATGGGTTTCTTGGGTCTTACCAAGTGCAGGTTGTGTGTGTGTGTGTGTGTGTGTGTGTGTGTGTGTGTTTAAGATTTATTTTTTTATTTTTAGACAGAGAGAGCAGGGAGAGGGACAGAAGGAGAGAATCTCAAGCAGACTCCTCACTGAACACGGAGTCTGACATGGGGCTTGATCTCACGACCCTGAGCTCATGACCTGAGCCAAAATCAAGAGTACGACGCTCAACCGATTGAGCCACGCAGGTGCCCTCAAGAGAAGGTTTTGAAAGGGGAAGTGCGCACGTGTGTGTGTGTGTGTGTGTGTGTGTGTGTGTGTGTGTGCCCTCAGGGACAATGTGGGGACAATGTGGGGAGACTGAGCAGCCCAGGAAGGCAAGTATTTGGAGATGTTTCCTCGTACCCTTAACTGGCCTTGACTGGGTCCACACACTCAAACCACAGGGTGAGAGGATTCTGAAGTCAGAGATTGGCAGACTCTGTTTGTCACACCCAGCTGCCATCTTCCCTTCCTGACAGAACCCCATTTTACTCAAGAATGGGGTGTGGGTGTGTTAGCTAACTCCGGCCAAGCTCACACCCCATTTCTCCCTGATGAGAACAGAGGAAAAACTTCCTTCTTTCCCTCTAGCCTGCCTCACACGTCATTGTGTGAAGGTGTCACATTTGGATCGTGACGGACATCTGTGACCACCACGAAAAGCCAAGAGACTTACACAGAAAAGCCTTGACATCACTGTGGGGCTGCAAGAACCCAGATGGGAGCCACCCACCTCTAGACTTTTTGTTAGGAGAGATTATGAATCCTACAATTTAAGCAACTATGGTCAGATTTTGTTCCTTGGACCATCTTAATATTTTTTTAAAGATTTTATTTATTTATTTGAGAGAGAGAGAGAGAGAACAAGCCGGGGGGAGGAGCAGAGGGAGAGGGAGAAGCAGACTCCCCACCAAGGAGGGAGCCCAATGTGGGGCTTGATCCCAGGACTCCGAGATCATGACCTGAGCTGAAGACAGACGCCCAACTGACTGAGCCACCCAGGTGCCCCTGGACCATCTTAGTTTATGGCTTGTATAGATGTTATATTGAGTACAGGCCTCACAGAAGGGCCTGGCAGGGTGGGAGAGAGAAAGCCCCTTGTGCCCAGCCTGTTGGTTCTGAAGGCAACCCAGAGTGGGCAGGGCTGGGCCCTCCACGAGGGAGAGAGTCCTGGGCCCCCCACGAGGGAGAGAGTCCTGGGCTCTGAGCCTGGCTCTCAGTATAGAGCAGAGCCTGTGCACATCTAGCCACATCCCGCTCACCACCTCTATTCCCGTAGTGTTCTTACCAGGCTCCTTGAATGGAGCACGACGGATGGTCTTTTCCATAACAATCTTGCACCTTCCACCACTGGTCCAGGTCTTTTTTTGGAAATGGCTTTCACTCTTGTCTAGAATTTCTTGTCTTCCATCCTGCATCTCTGAATTCTACACATTTCTCCAGTCAGCTCAGATTCCCACCCCCTACCCCTGCCCCTCTCACATCAGTGCTCACTGGACCCATGGGTCTCTCAGGTGATAATGAGAGCTGAATTTCCATTTGGTCACACCCATAGGGGATATGGTTGATGTCTTGCCCACAGCCCCAGCACTGACCATTCTTTTTTTTTTTTTTTAAAGATTTTATTTATTTTATTTATTTGACAGAGAGAGAGAGAGAGACAGCCAGCGAGAGAGGGAACACAAGCAGGGGGAGTGGGAGAGGAAGAAGCAGGCTCCCTGCTCCCAGCAGAGCAGGGAACCCAATGTGGGGCTCGATCCCAGGACCCCGGAATCACGCCCTGGGTCTAAGGCAGATGCACAATGACTGAGCCACCCAGGCGCCCCAGCACTGATCATTCTTATACACTGGTGGTGGCCAGCTGCAGCCCCTGTGGCTTGCTGCCTGAGTGTTTGGCTAGAAATGCTGGGGCATTTACACTCCAAGGAACAGGCCTCCATTGATGCCAGTGGTGTATAAATTCCCCAGCTCCCTTGCTCCTCTGGTGGGACAACTTTGAGGCATATCCTACTCAGACTCTCAGAGATCCCAGTGGCATTGAGCCCCAGATGCCCTCGGTGGTAACTTGCTCATTACTATGCCACAGATTGGCCTCCTTCTCTTCCCTCCTCCCTTACCGATGCTTCCTGGGATCACCTCCCAAGTAAATCAGTTGGACAAAATCCTCGTCTCAGGCTCTGTTTCTAGAAGAATGCAGCCCAAGGACTACCTTTTTCTCATTGCCCATAGGATCAAAACCCAAATCCTTTGCCTTCCACATCTCAATTCCGGCCCGATAGTTTGGGTCCTTTTGCAAAAGGGCAAACTGGCTAAAAATCTTTTGGCACTGGCCTCCAGCCTGATTCTCAGTGCTGACTCCCACTCGCCCTGTACCTGGTGTGTGAATGCCAAAATACTTGCCTCACCTTGACCATCAAATTTTGAGGGACAGGGTCCAGATCCCTAATTCTCTGTGCTCCCTGGAAACACCTGCTCAATCAGGGCGGATTAAGGTCCACAAAAATTCCCGTCTGGGACTCGGCATCCTCTCGAAAAAGAGGAGACGGGGTGAAGCTGATTTCGAGGGGAGGTAGACTCCAGAGAAGGAAGCCCAGAGTTGCACAGGAAGGCAGGGTGGGCGAGAGAAGAAACCGAAAAATGTGCAAGTCATCAAGCAGCAGGGAGCCCTGCAAGCCATTAGATGATTAACCAAAGTGAAAAGTCAGAAAGCCAGCTTGGGCCGCCATTGCAGGGGTGCAGCTGCTTTTGGAGTCTGATTGAATCAAGTATTTTTATTAACTTCACATTTTGCCTCTAACGTCCCCCCTGTTCTTTCTCATCCTGGACCCCTCGAGTTCCTTGACTCCTGGACTTGGTGATAGGCAGTGGCAGGAGCCGCCCTCCTGCTGGCCCTACACCAACCACCGCCCCCGGCCCTGCTCCCCTCACCCCTCCCCTCTGGCCCCCTTAGCCCCGGCTCCTGTTCGGCTTTCTCTGTGCTCTGAATACCCACAGCCCCACCTTCTCCTATCTTTGCTCCCCTTGGGGCTACAGAGCAGTCCGAAGGCAACTCCTGGAGCATGAAGTTTCCCCAACCAAACTGACCGTGTTTGGAACCCTCCAGACCCTGGCTCCCGGCCCAGGTAGTGAGGGTGTGTTGTGTGGGGAGGCTGCCCTTTGGGCGGAGTGGGTAGGCCAGGCCAGTCTCTACATTGTCAATGTCGCCCTTGTTTCACAGGGTCTCAGCTTCTCCGTCAGGAGCCTGGGATGACAGACACCCGGTGTGTGGAGAGTAGAGAAATAAGCAGGGAAACGTAGTGAGCATTTCCTGCGCGCCAGGCTCTTTTGCATCTGTTGTTGGGTGTGGAGCTTCTCGCCACAGGGCTGCCTGGTAGGCACTGGCTGAAGAGGGAAGGAACGTAGACCAAAGAGATGAGAAGATGTGGGAGTTCGTAAACCTCCCCTGGTTCCTGTTTCTCAAGTCTGCCCATCAGTAGTAAGCCTGAAATACCGTGGCCCCGCTCGCCAGCTGCCTTGGCTCAGCCCACCTCAGTTCTCCCTCATCCTTCTCTTCCACCTGAGTGACTCCCCCAGAAAACACCCCCATGTGGACGTTCCTCTGCCGAAAACCTCTTGAAGCCTCTCTGTTGTCCAAGAACTGAAGTCCAGAGAAGGCCCGCCTTGCTGGAAATGTCTCCCCGGTGACCTCATGAGCTCCTCTGCAGGCTTCCTCCGTGCATCTGTGAGCTGCAGATACTCAGGGTGAGGGCCCCCACCCCAAACCTCTCTCTCCTCTGCCTGCGGACTCTTTCTTCTCCTCCAACGTTGAGCATCACATCCGCTCCTGTGGAAGCTTCCCCTCACTCCTTTAGGCAAAGACACCCCCCAGGGCTCCCCGGAGCGGACCTCAGGCTGCCTGGTATGCACCGCCCGCCCACCAGATGCAGCTCTGTGGCAGCGGGACCACGTCTGGTTCAGCCACCGCGTTGTGAGCTTTCTGCCCTGGACCCTGCCCACGGACCCTGCCTCCGACCCTGGAAAACGCTGCCTCTTCTTTGGGGGATGTGGTTGCAGCCCGGGCTCCCTGGAAAGCAGGCTCTGAGAAGGATTTGTGCGCAGGACGTTTAGTGGGGAGGGCACTGGGGCCTTGGGGTGGGGGCGAGGGAGCAGGTGTGGGCAGGGGGAGAGGGCAAGCTGTCTGCAGGCCCATGACAGCCTTGGAGGACCCTATGGGTGCTCTGCAGCAAGTGTGGCCCAGTCAAAGGCCACCTGCCTTGGGCCGAGATGGGTCTTCCCAGTACCCGAGATTGACCGATTGGTCCTGGAGGTGGGCGGCTGGGAGAGGGCAGACCTCGAGGAAGGCAGCTCTCTGAGGCTGAGGCACGAGGGGCTGACAGCTGACCACTGCCAGCAGCTGCAGAAACAAGTCCTTCCTTGAAGGGGGATTGGGATGGTACCTGACAGTGTCCACCACAGAGGGACCCTGGCACCCCCAGGGGCATGAACTACTTTTCCTCTGTTCCTCCATACTTTGTACAGTCTTGGATGAAAGCATCTATGGCATGGGGTGTTGGGCCTACCAGCCATCGCTAGGACAGAGAGTGTGAGGACACGGTGATAGGAATATCCCCAGCACCGAGCCAGGAAGAGGGTTGATAGGTGCATGCATGGTCTATCCAGGTGCCTTCAGCCCTGCTGTGTGTGCAGAGCACCTGCCCCCGTGAAGCCCCTGAGCGGTAGCATTCTACCCACGGACCCAGCTCCTTCCCCAGTCCTGCCCAGTGCCAGGTGGACCACTCTCCATCAGCCCTTGGGGCACTCACATTTTGCCTGCCTATGTTTTAGCCTCCAACCCTGCAATTTCAAGGTTATCGTCCTTTCTGGTCCCCTCTGCTGGGTCTCAGATCCCAGGGGACCCCTCCTGGATTCCAGGAATGATATCAAGAAAGGGATGGGGGGTTGCTATGGGCACTCGGGCTGGGTGGCACCAGACGACGGGGGGCTGGACTGGTCGCGAGGGGGTGGGAGGCTTGGCCTTCATCAGAGTTTCCCTCTGCAGGGAATACGCTGCAGACAGAGATGCATTGTTTGGGCTGGGGTTGGAAAGGGGTCAGATGTGAGGCAGAGGGTCCCTCGGCCTCTGCCAGGGGAGAGCTGAGGCTGGCGACCATGTGGAATGCATTTAGTCCTGAGAAGAGACAGCGAGAGCCATGGCAGTGCGGGTCGCTCAGGACAGGTGTCCAGAGAGGCACTGGTCCTTGTGGGGGAGGCTCTGGAAGCACTGGGTGGTGCCAGGCGTGCCCCAGGTCAGAAGGAGCCAGACTGAGTGCTCCTCACATCCCGGCAAAGCCCTGGGCGGGAGTCCCCAGACCAAGCCTCAGAGCCTCTCCAGCCTTCCGTTTCCTCTGCCTTCCCTGCCCACCTGGCTGTGCGAGCGTTAGTCATGCACTCGAGGGGTTCCTGTGTTCTGTGGCTGTGATGTCTGAGCCCCAGTCTGGGACCCATGGCCTGACAGAGACAAATATGATTTAATTAGGAGCCATGCTGAAATATCAGGAACCGAAGCTGACGTATCCATGTGGTGTTAATTGAGGAAAAACATGAAGTCCTCCATTCTTTCCTGAGAGCCTTACAGGCATTAGGACACCCCCAACCCCCAGTTCATTAAGCCCCCCAAGGACATGGATGGGCCGGGCGAGCTAAGAATTATGGCGTGGGGGATGGTGGGGGGAGAGTTCTTTTTTAGATCAGGTTTCTCTGATTTTCTGGGTGAGCTGGAGCCTGTGGACCCTTTTCCAAGCAATGTTTTCAAAGCCTAAGATAAAAAACCAAGGATTACCAAGTAAACCAAGGACATTGACTTAGCTAGAAAACCCATGCTGGAGCAGGATGTGTGAGGCAGGGAGATCCGGCAGCAGGCCCCGGCGGCGCCATTTTGAAGATGTGAGGCATGTGGATGGTGCTTGCGGTAACTGTTAAGCACCCTGGGGTGGGGATGTTGCGGTGGCCCACAGAGTCCCGGGCGCCGGCTGCAGTGCTTGGGGCTAGACTTCAGGCAGAGGTTGGGAAGGAGGACACGAGCTTCTGCCCAGGTGCGGAGCCCAGGCTAAGAGCCCTGCCTAGTCCCTCGCGCACTTGTTACTAGCTGGGGACCGAACAGGTGTAAGTCGCCTTTCAGAGCCTTTGTTCTCACCCGTAATGTGGGGATGACGACACTGACAAACTCAGATTTATGTGAAGTCCAAATGAGATGCTGTGTGAGGAGACACAGCTTCCGGATCAAGTCAGAAACCCGGCGGTCACCCTGGGTGCCCCCCTGGCTACCCCTGCCTCCCACAGCCCCCCAAGTCCTGTTACTTCCACGTGGGCACTGTCTCTGCAAACTCCCTTTCCATTCACATTGCAGCAACTCCATGCAGCCTCGGGCCGCCAGCCTTCAGGCCGCCCCCTTCAAATCCAGAACTCTCCGTGTGGCCATAGTGGGATGCTTACATAGGTACCCCCTGGGCCACTCTCACTTCAGACCTTCCAGGGCTCCCAGGAGGTTTCAGGGTTGGGCCCAGATGCCACGAGAAGATTCTCTGCCCTCTGACCTCCACCACCTCCGTGCCTCCTGTGGGCTACACCTGCCTGTCCTGTTGGGTGCAATGGCACCGTGCCCCCTTACCTCCTGGACCTCCGCTCGCTGCTCCCTGGCTCAGCACAGAGCCTTCCTCCCTTCTCCTTGTTACCTCCGGCTTCGTCTCAGGGGTGGGCTCCTCTGGAGAAGCCCTCACTGACCCCCAGCCCGGGTAGTCATCCTGCCGAGGCCTCTTGCGGCATCTGTGGGTATTTCTGTCATGGTCTCTGCCATACTGTGTGCCTTCGTCTGCTCGGCCTCCTACTGCGGGGTAGGGGTGAGTGCTGACTGCTGCAAACCGCGTTTCCCAGGTTCCTTGCCAGTAATGGCTTCTGGTTAGGTCCCATCGATGGGAAGCAATGGCAGGAGGTTGGGAGCAGTGGGGGGAGCAGTGGGGGTATTTCTTAGCTTCTTCTGGTGGAGCTTTGGGCCGGGTCTGCAGTTCCTCCGTGGCCTCAGCCCCCACTGGCTGGCTTTGGTTCCTGGCTGTTGCTAACTGGATGCCTTGCTGTCTTCTGTGGGTCTCTGCTTCCCTGACCAGACGCTGACTCTTGCCCGCTCCAGACCGTGTATCCCTCACCTCGGAATCCTCAGCACCAGCAAGCAGATGCTGCATCCATGGGGTGCCCCGGGCTCCTCTCTGCCCCACAAGCACCCCACGCCCATTCCTGCCTTTGTGGTTTCATCTCAGTATTTTATGCTCTCTGTTCCTCTCTCTTTCCCAGGCCCGTCCAAAGTCTGCCCTTCAAGGCCCCTCTCAAATGCATGAAGTCCATCTGGAAGCTCAAGCCTGCCTTGTAGTTCTGGCGAACTTCAGCAGCGGGGAACACACAGTTTGCTTTTGTTTCAAGGCGGGTTCATCCGTTTGCCCAGAGATTGTAACTCTAAACAGCAAGAATAGCATGAGAAGAAAGATAATAATAGCTAAATGAGGCCCAGAGAGGTTACATAACTTGCCTAAAGTCACACAGCTACAAAGTGGCAGAGCTGAGGCCGAGTTGGAGCTGCCTGGTTCTGGAGACGGGGCCATATCTGCTCTGCTGTCTCCCCGGGCCTCTACCCCATGGCGCCCTTAGCAAATACCACTCTCCAGACTGTTCAGGTTGGGGAGCTGGCTTGAGGGAGATCGAAGGGGTCTTAAAAGGTAGGCAGAGGGGTTTGTTACTGATCAAGTCTCAGTTTCTCACGCCGAGGTACGTGGGCACCAGGCCCCTGAGTTCAGACCCACACTCCCTTTTTTCTTTTCTTTTCTTTCTTGACGTTAGCCTGGCACCCCCAAGGCCTCGCTTCGTATCTTGTTCTCAATTCAGAAGCCCCTCCAGCCACTTCCAACAACTTGCTGCTCCATGTGAAACCTCATCCAGGTAATTTTCCACTTCACACCGCAAAGAATAATAGCCAGGGGGCTCCTTTTATAGGAAAAACTCAAAGCGGAGCAGCCTCCACTCCTGGGCAGACACAGAAGTCTGCAGGGCAGCCGTGCCCGAGGAGCTGGAAAACATTACCTCTGCATATAGATTTCCACCCAGGCCTCGCTACTGCTCGCCGTGCTGAGTCTCGAGATTTCCTGGCCATCTGAATCCACTTCTGTCTCTTTAATCACAGGTCGCTGCGAGTCTTTGGGCCCTCCTGCCTGGCCTTTCCAGGAACTTGGCATGTGGTGTTCTTGAGGCCCTCCTACCGGCTTGGAGAGATTTAACTCACACCTGCCTGCACACGGCCTTCCACTCATTCCTCACTGGGGAGCAAGGGCGGAAGTGACGTCCCCGAGTGACTACTATGTGTCACGCACGATGCTCAGTGCTTTCAGATCATAAGTTAAAATTGTCACGATCTCTCTAACAGGTTGATTTGTCAGAAGCCGATGCGGAAATGGAGTTTGGGGCACGAGTTGTTTATTAGGGGTGAACACCTTGGGAGGGGGTGGGAGAGGAGGCAGGATGCCCCGGGGGAAGATGTTGAGCTATGAGTTAGGAGAGTACAGTGATGTGTAACATTTGTTGCTAGAGTGACTCATCGACGTGTGTCCTGTGCACCTACGGAGAGAAAATGTGTTTTGATAAGCAGATAACAATGTCTGGACCCCAAATGTCTGGCACGGAGCTTCTCGATTCTGGAGGCTGGCACGGTCACGGAGGTGGAGGGACTCCACGGATCTTTGAAAATGTACTTGGAATTTGTCTAAATGGAGGAGAGGAAAAGGTGTTCTTGGGAGCAGGTATAGCGGGATAGAGGAGATGGAAGTCGGAGTCCACAGGGCCTGTGTAGGGAAAGTGAGCCAACTGGCCAGGTTTGAGGGGAACAGAAGGAGCCAAGTAAATGAAATGGAAATGGGGAATATGAAATTCAACTTCATTCTCTTCCATTCCACAGGCTTCCCTTGAGTGCCTACGATGTGCCAAAGCCAACTGTCAGGCCAGACAGGCCCAGAGGGAATAGGAGGGCTCTCCCCCTAACCTGGCTGACAGGGCCTCAAGCATCAGCCTGTCTTCTGTGTTTTGCAACTGGAGCCAGGAGGCCAAGCCAGTGGTAGGCCTGCTCTGCCCACGGGGCCCTTGCAGGAAGGCTGATGAGGTCAGCCCTGCCTGAGGGTAACCCCCTTGCCCTGGGGTTGGGCCAGGCAGCCGAATCTTCTTCTCCTTCGGGTGAGGGGCCCTGGCAGGAGATGAGGGAGGAGGCCTGCTCTATGCTTTTTACCTGCCAGGGGAGGTTGAAGGGATACTCCTGCCCTTTGGGGTCCCCAGGCGGATGACAGTGAGGCTGAAACCAGCCCTCCCTCCTGTGAGGTGCCCTCAGGGGTGAGGCCTGGCTGGGAGGGGGGCAGCCAAGGTGGGGTCAGGAGGTGGGAGAGTGGGTACTGTGGAAAATGCCCTCTCCTATGGCTTCTGAGTGGTGGAATTTCATTCACCTGTAAAACAAAAACAACCCCCCCCTAAAATAGACAAAAAGCAAACAACATCTTGATTCAACTTCAGGGCTGCAGCGTTTTCTTTTGCCCAGTGAGGACACCAGGAGGAAAACCAGTGTTATGAATTGAATTGTGTCTCCTACAAAAATATGTTGAAGTCTTATTCCCTGGTACCTGTGAATTTGACCTTATTTGGAAATAGGGTTGTTGCAGGTCCCATTGGTTAAGATGAGGTCAGGCTGGAGTTGAATGGGCCCCTAATCCAATATGACTGGTGCTCTTATAAAAAGACGAGATTTGGAACCAGAGGAAAGGCAAAGGTGAAGACACGGGGGGGAAGGACATGTGAAGGCAGGGGCAGAGATGCAGCTTTAAGCCAAGGAGGTCCAAGGATTGCTAGTCCCCACCGGAAGCTGGGAAGAGGCAAGGAAGGGTTCTACCTCGAGTCTCAGAAGGAGTGGGGCCCTGCGGGCACCTTGATTTTGGACCCTGAGCCTCCAGAACTGCAAGATGATCAGTTTCTGTGGCTTTAAGCCACGCAGTTTGTGGTCCTTCATTATGGCAGCCCCAGGAAACAAACAGACCTGCCGTCTAATATCACCCATGCTTAGGATATTCTAACTCCCAGGGTAGAACTGACAATTTCAGGATACCCTCTGAGTTGAATGCATTTAGCTTCATGCAAAATCTACTCTGAGGATATAGTTCTCTCCTTTCATCTTGGACCAATGATGGACTTAGGCTGGCCCCCATCCTGGACTGGTGCTTGTGGACTGTGCTGTGTGGAGAAAATGGGTGCTGTGTGGAGGACTGGCAGCCACCGTGGCCCTGGGGAGGGGTGTCCTCACCCCTCCTCCGGCCTGTCCTTGGGGTTGGTCCCTCCTGTCTCTGAGGCTGGGTGATCTGCCCTTAGGGATGGCTGTCTGGAGGCTCAGGTGTCCCTAAACTGTTCCTTAGTTACTTAATGGCTTGGAAAATGCACATTCAAAGCTATGGGATGTCCCCAGACCTGGGAGGGGAAACTGGATGTACTGAGAGCAGCACAAATAATGCTTGTCTTCATAAGATACTCAGAGGACACAGTGAATATATAGGCTCAGACGATGACCACCCTATCTTCCAGCGCCCAAGGAAGGTTACCATTTTGGCTTTGTGATTGGGTGCTAAAGTGTGTGCTCCCAAGAAGCATTCAAACTGGTGGCCCACGAGTGCCTCTGTGTTGATGTCACCGTTGCTTGCACAATTTCAAGCTTTCAGAGCTGCACTTCTCAGAGTGTGTCTGTGGAACATGGGTTCATTTGATGTTAATAAAGGTTAAGGGGAGCAATAATTTAGTGGCAAAATATTCCTGAGAAATGTTGGGTCCCACAGCCTTACCCAGATTCCTCTCCTGCAGGACATCTCAGGGCCTTCAGTATGCTAAAGGACATTGGGCATTGTTAGGATGCTGCATTTCCCAAATTCAACCGGCAGTGGAACTTCCTTCCTCTTATACATGGTGTATCCTCTGAGTCTGTTTTCAAAAGAGTATTCCTCGGGGGCTGTTCTTCTAGAAACTAAGATTCTGAATTTCTCTATTCAGTACCTAGCAGAATGCCTTGCACAACTTATTACTTAATCTGGCCTGCAGATGCTGGTGGTCAGGTGATGTCAATGATAGTGACGATGGTAAAGATGAGGATAGTGGTCATGGTTCTGGTGGTGACACTTGTGGTAAGGACATTGGTAATGAGGGTGGGTAGTTCGGTGTAACTTTAATCATCCCCTAAGGAGAAGGAACTCCCAACTCAGACCTTCTATATGTTGATGACACTATTAGGCTTTATGCAGTTAATGACCCAGGCTAGGAGCAAGGAGATAGTGCCCCAGAAGACCAGGAACGTGCAACCGAGGAAGGTCAACAGGCCCAGAGCTAATAAAACACTTAGCAACATGGGAAGCCCATGAGGGTGTACACCTTTGTTTCCTGGAGCCTCTATCAACATAAGTGTAATAAAAAGAATATGATTTCTGTGACCACAGGATTCTTAGTATGGTGAGTGGGTGGGGAAACCTGTGAAGGCTTGTGAACTCACTAAGCAATGATGCTGAAAAGTGTGTTTGCTTCTTCTAGGCTTTGTCTCTTTGGGATGGCCCATTTGCAGCTCAGTCCTGCTGGAGACTATAAGATGACTTATGAGCCCCCAAAGAGGCTGAGGGAATCATGAAAGCAGCAGTGAAGTGGCTGCTGGAGGTTTTGAACGTGGCAGTGGGTTATTGACAATAGGCATGGTGGGTGGAGGTAGGAATGATAATGGTGGTGGTAAGGTCATGGTGAAGGTGAGGATCATGCTGGTGGTGATGAGAGTGGTAATGGGCATGACAGAGGCCATGATGGTAGGGCTGCCATAGACGATGGAGGCAGTGATGGGGACACCCCGAGTTGTGATATTGGTGAGTGTTGGGGGACTCATGGTGAGCACCGTGCACCAGTAAGAGTCTAAGTAACTCTGTGTCCTCCTGCCTCCTTTCTTTACAGGTAAGTCAGACTTTGTGAGATGCCACCCAGCCTGATAAGAACAAGATCTTGCTTCAGGAGGTATTTAGTTGTCCTCTGTGTAGAGAAGTGGCCCTTCACTTCATCCATAAATCAGCCTCATAAACTTTCCACTTTGCAATTTGCAGGTTGTCAACCCTGCAAACCACTCCTGCCTGGAATATGGAGCTTGAACAAATAAATCACACTTATGATTCACGTCAGCAGCAATGTCATCATTGCATAGGGGTCCAGACCTGGGCTGACCTACCCAGGGGATGCGGGCGGCCCCCCTCAATATTGTTCAAGCCAAGCACACCATGATTCAACACTGAATTTCTAGACAGAGGCCCTTATATCAAAGTGACATTTAATAGCACACTTCTCCCTCATCGGAGTGGGCCTCACTGGGGGTGGTAGACATATAGCTTCCCCGGGAGAAGGGGGAATGACTCAGAGGCCGGCTCATGCCCTTTCCCTATGAGAAGACCACTGTCGGGTCCCCAGCCTATAACTCACCCGGCCCGGCCGCTAATGTGGTGTTACTCTATGTAACCAGAGCATAGCTCTGCTCCCCTCTTCCTGCACATGCCCGTTCCACCTGATTTTAAGGCGGAAATACGGCTCTGCCTGGGCCTGCGTTGGGGCGGCCCCCCACCTTAAAGGTGGTGAGATGGGTCATGGCTGCTGGAGGTTGATGTTTTGCACCCACATAACACATTCTGGCAAGGGCTGCCCATTGATTTACCTCAGCTTGCTATTTGTGGGTCCTTGCTGTTCCTTGAGGGGAGCACTTGGTCAAGGCCTCGCCCACCTCTGGGTGGATAGAGGTCTCACAGCTGTCCACGATTTTCCTGGCACGTGTCTGAAGTCATGGCAACTGTTCAATGAAAGCCATTTCCCCTTGTTTCTTCACATCATTATACAATGGGGCAAAGTGAGAGTGGGGTTGCCCTTTCTGGAAGGAATTATTGGTTTTATTTCATTTCATTTATTTATTTTTGTTTCTTTTCTTTTTTTCCTCTAGGAATGAAATAACATTTCAACAACCTCTGGAAAAAATCTGAGCTGGATAGCAGAGTGTTAAAGCAGGCTGAACATCTCATTTGTAGAGATATCGGGTATTTTCCTATGGTCTTAAATGGTTGGAATTCCAATTAGCTGGGGTGTGGAGGGTGGGGAAGAAGGCTCCTGTTTCAGCATTCTAGAAACGAAGGCCTTGGGGCGGGGGGGGGGGGGCGATGTCTGTGGTTTAGTAAATTAAAAGTTCTAGAACACATTGGAATTAGATATTTTTGGTTTGGAATATAAATGTATAATATATGGAGAATATGTTTTTGGGTCATTTTAGGTGTAATTTTGGAGGGCAGAGCTTGTGTTTATTTGTGATTGCAGCACTAAAGGGATGCTCATTATGGTTTTAATGATGCCACGAGGAACAGGTGACTCACAAAATACACTACCATCCTGAGTGATTATATTTCAATTTGGCTTTTGCTTTGAAATATTTTAAAACATAGTATACTGAGAGATGAAACTATGACAAGATAATTTTTAAAAGATTTTATTTATTTATTAGAGAGAGAGAGAGTGAGCAAGTGGGAGGAGGGAGAGGGACAAGCAGACTCCAAGCTGAGCAAGGACACAGGGCTTGATCCCATGACCCCAAGATCATGACCTGAGCCAAAATCAAGAGTTGGATGCTCAACTGACTGAGCCACCCAGGTGCCCTGTGACAAAATTATTTTTTAAAGTTTTGGTTGTAAGGACACTGTGGTTGACTCTCCAGCATCCCTTACACCCCAGATGGTTAAGTAGCCTAAGTCAGTCATGCTAATCTCATGCCACTTGCCAGGGATTGGCTCAGTCCCAGGCAGGTGTGAGCCAATTTGGGCCAATGAGATTCAATGGGTGGGGGCTTGCTCGGGCTTCTGGGAAAGAGCAGCCAGTTCTCCCCTCACCTTTCTGGTGGTGAACAAGGGAGCATGTGGCTCCAAGTGCTGTTGGCGGCCATTGTGGGACCATGGGGGGAAACAGTATTAGGATGAAGCCAGCACAGCTGCTGACAGAGCAGAAAAGTACAAAGAATGTGGTTCTGTCGCTGACTCTTGCCTCGTCTCTGGACTTCCTGTTCTGTGAAACAATAGAAGCCATGATTGTTCAAGCAAGGCTGGGAGAGAATTTCCGTTACCTGAAGGGAAAAACACTCGTCCACGGTTCCTGTTCTTCAGAGTTCTCAAATGTTGACTGAAGAGGTGAAAAGCCCAAAGTAGGAAGTGTAACATTGTAAAGGAAGATACTCTATGGAAGGAGTTGGGCAAGCCTTCCTATAAAGGGCCAGATACAACATACCCTGGTTTTTGCGGGCCATATGGTGCCTACCCTGGCTACTCAAGTCTGCCATTGTAGCATAAAAGCAGCATAAGCAATAAGGATATGAATGAGCATGCCCTTGTTACAATAAAACTTTATTTAAAAGAACAGATGGCAGTCCAGTTTTGGCCTATGAGCTTTAGCTTGCTGGCCACTGCTTTGGAGGCTTATAGAAAGGAGACATCTGTAGGGAATGGGGTCATGGGAGGATTCCTGGAGGAAGTGGGTGCTGGATAGATAGAGAGGACATGGGTCAGCCATATTTCTGCATGTGTACCATGTGGAAGACCATGCCCTTCTCCTGTCTGATGTGATTGTGGAAAAGGAAAGCCAGAGTGCATATCAAGGGCACACCTGACAGTATTCTTGGAGATCAACCCAATTCTGCAGTGCCCACTCCCCAGTCCTTAGTGATCAGTCATGAAAAGATGAAATATAAGAGGGCCACATACAGAAAGACTCCCTGCCCAGGTCTGTCTCCCGCCTGGAGAGCCCACAGTAGGTCTAGGCATAGAGAAGCACATAGCAAAGAGCTCGAGGGGTATAGATGTATCAGAAGGCTCCTGGGACTCATCTCCAAGGGAGCAGTGTCTTGGAGAGCCTGGGCCATGATGGCCGGCTGAGAGCACTGTGTGCTGAGGTGATCCTGAGCATGGGTAGGAGCGGTGATCAGCATGGGCACAGGGAGCAGGGAGGAAGAGAGGCCCAGGGAGAGAGGGAAGGTGCTGGTTCTTTAGGACTGAGTGCTAGGCCATCCAGAGAGCCTGGTCCACACTCCAGGGGCTACAGGGAGCGGGTAGCTCATGGAGAGGGAAAGGGTGAGGTGAGGAGGCTGCAGTTTGCAGGGGAAGGAGAACCTTTCTGAAATGTAGGGACTGGGGAGAGCCCACATGCTCCCCACCCTCCAAGGCTACAATTTAGAGACTTAAAAATACTCCCGCCATGTTTTCTCACTTTGATGTGTGAACACGAGGCGATCTAGTTGGAGAGAGGAAAACAGAAACCAATCTGCTGAGTAACATCCTTTTGAAAAGAAATAAGGGACTTCCAAAAAAGAACTGCAGCAACTTGTGGAAGCTTTCAAAGGGTGTTTTTCTTTCCTTATTTATTTTTATTTTTAAAGTAAGCCCCACACCCAACATGGGGCTTGAACTCATGACCCTGGGATCAAGAGTTAGATGCTCTACCACCGACAGAGCCAGGCAGGTGCCCCTTTTCTTTTCTTATTTTCCAAAGCCCAAGCAAGGGTTTTGGTGAAATCAGTGTTGTTGTCTCAGGCCCCAGAACAGATGAGCTTATGCGCGGCTTCAGCTGGTGGCCCAGGGAGACAAAGGAAACCCCCAAATAGCCTTCTGTCTAGTCATGGTTCCCAAACGCTGTCAAAGGCTGGTTGGCGCCCGCTCCCCTTCACTTGCTAATCACCACTCTGGCGCTGGCGCCTGCCCACCTGCCCCACTGACCGCCCTTCCCCACAGATGCTGTGTTTGCTCCCCAGCTCCACTCCCCTGAACCCCGCACCTGCTCCCCCCCGCCCCCCCCCCTTTGCCTCCAAGGTTGGAGGCTGGGCTTTCAGGCCAAACCTTGCGTATGGTTTCTCTTTGCTTCTTTCTCCCTTTGTCTTTGTTTGCTTTTAGGAGGAGACGGTAGTTTTTATGACCCCCTTTCTGCGCCCCCCCCAGCTGTTTTCTTCAGGGTTTGCAGATGTTTTCTGCTCTGCTGCAGGTGTCCTCGGCCCCTCACTTACCTTCGTTCTGCTGGGCTCTCCGTGACCTGCTCCCAAAAGGGCCAGCTGCTTCTTCCAGCTTGACTTGGGCCCTCAGAGACGTGTGGCTGCCCATTCTCTCGGGGAGGGTTTTTCATTTGTTGTGTGTTATTTCTCCTCTTTTCTATTTGTGTTTCTCCATGCAGGATATCGGGTGTTTATAAACTTCTCAGGAGAGCTTGCTTTTGAGATGAGAGCGTTGCTTCTGCATTTCTGGAGCTGCATGCTGAGATAAGACTGTCTTGAAAGGCCTGCTCCCATGAGCAGTAGGGCCGCATTTCCTCTCCTTCCTCGCTCTGATGGGTCACCCTCCTCATGGGTCTCCTTCTGGAACAGAAAGCAAGTTCAACAACTTCTTCATCTGAGCAACACCTTCCTCCCTCAAACCTCCTCCTCTTTTTTTTTTTTTAAGATTTTTAATAATTTTTAAGTAATCTCTACGTCCAACGTGGGGCTTGAACCCACAACTCTGAGATCGAGAGTCGTATGTTCTACCAACTAAGCTAGCCAGGTGCCCCCAAACTTCCTTCTTTAAACTTAATAAAGGGATACCACAAAAGATCAGAACATGGAAGAAATAAAAATTCTCAGCTGTGTCACAAACAATTCTTCACCAAGTTATTAAAATATTGCAGTTGTGTGATGCAGATTAAAAACATGTATTGCTCTTAAAACTGATTACTAACCCACTAAATCTTTGCTTTCACAATGTGGTTCCTGGACCAGCAGCATCAGCGTCTCCTGGGAGCTGGTTAGAAATGAGGATTCCAGCCTCACTCCAGACCTCCTGAACCAGAGTCTGCATTAAAAAAAAAAAAGATTATTTATTTATTTGATAGAGAGAGAACATTCAAGTGGGGCGAGGGGCAGAGGGAGGGAGAGAGAGAGAATCTCAAGCAGACTCCCCACAGAGCATGGATGGAGCCTGACTCGGGGCTCAATCTCAGGATCCTGAGACCATGAAATCAAGAGTCCATTGCCCAGCCCACTGAACCACCCAGTCACCACTCAGAATCTGCATTTTAAAAAGATCCCCAGGTGATTCCTGTGTACATTGGCTTTCAAAAAGTCCTGGTTTAATAACCTTTAAAAACATTAAATGGTCCAGGGGCGCCTGGGTGGCACAGCGGTTAAGCGTCTGCCTTCGGCTCAGGGCGTGATCCCGGCGTTCTGGGATCGAGCCCCACATCAGGCTCCTCCGCTATGAGCCTGCTTCTTCCTCTCCCACTCCCCCTGCTTGTGTTCCCTCTCTCGCTGGCTGTCTCTATCTCTGTCAAAATAAATAAATAAAATCTTTAAAAAAAAAAAATTAAATGGTCCATTATACAGAACAAAAATCAACCAATCACTTAACAATCACATGATAGAGCATGAAGACTGTGGTCAGAATATCTCCTTTTAGCCTCTACTTAAAGAGAAGCCACTGAGTTGACCTGGCCTCAGTGTTTTTTTTCCCTTGACTTTATTTTTTTTAATTTTGTAATTTTTTTCATTATGTTCAGTTAGCCACCGTATAGCACATCATTAGTTTTTGATGTAGTGTTAATGATTCATTAGTTACGTATAACACCCAGTGCTCATCACAACACGTGCCTCCTTAATACCCATCACCCTGTTAACCTCCCCCCCCGCCGAAACCTTCATTTTGTTTCCTGGGGTCCATAGTCTCTCCTGGTTCGTCTCCCTCTCTGATTTCTCCCCCTTCGGATTCCCCTTCCTTCCCCTATGGGCCTCTGTGCTACTGCTTACGTGCCTCAGTTTCCATGTGCCAAATGGGATGACAAGAAGACCCGCCCGCCCTCTGCGCCTATCAGGGTCGGTGTAAGGAGTTTTTGGGTAAAGACTAAGCGAAACAAATGGGTCAATGCACTTTGTAAAGCACCATAAAAATGTTAGCTGTTACACTGCACACACTGCCTCATTTTAATTGTGGGGCATCTTAGCTCTTCCTTTGCCAGAGTCTGCCTAATGCAGGTATGGATCGAGAGGAGTCACCACCGGTCACCATGCACCAGGACGGGACGTGTCAGAACACCTCATCCGTAGATGGGGAACCACAGTAACTCTTGCTGTAGGGGACACCTGCCAGTGTTTTGCTTTTGACCAGCATCTGAGAGTCCTTCCTACAACTGGAGAATTTCCTCCCATCTGGACCTTGGTGGGAAGTAGGACTGTTTCAAAGTAAGAAAGCCTAAATTCAGGTAGACTTTTGGTTCTCCCTGCTGGGCTGCCAGCCTTCACCTCTACCTGCTGGCCCAGGACACTGGCACACACTGGCTCAGGCTAGAAGTTTGACTCTGGGACACATGATGCAGAGACACAGGGATGAGGGACGGTGGTATCCATTCAGCAATGACATCAGCTGGTCATGATTGAACTCAGGTCCTGGCTTCTCTTGGCCCATTTTCTGAATATTCCCTGTAATTCTCTGAGATACCCGATATCCACTTGGTAAACTGTTTTTCTTTTCTTTTTTTTATAATAATATATTTTTATTATATTATGTTAGTCACCATATAGTACATCTCTGGTTTTTGATGTAAAGTTTCATGATTCATTAGTTGGTAAACTGTTTTTCTGATGAAGTCAGCCTAGTTGGTTTCTGTCACTGGCCACCTAGCAGCCTGAGTGATAACTCCACCTATCTTCCTGGCTTGCTGAGAAATAAGGAGAAAATACATAGTAGCCAGACGGCACTTAGAAATGCCCCATTAGTGGCAGCAAGAACAGACAGTGCTTCTACTTTTGTTTCAACTTGATAGAGCCCCATTCTTTGATCATTGAATTATAAGCTGTGGCTCCTACTAATTCATGGGCAGCTGGTCATCTTTACCTTCCCATGAAAAGAGCCCTGTTCCCTGAATGTTCTCCTTCTGCCCTGAGTCAGAGGCTAACCACATGTCCTGGTCCTCAAAGGTCAGAGCTAAGATCCAGCTCATTCTTCTTATCAGCAAACACAAGGGGGACAGGTTCTCAGACTTCACCCAAGACTTCATCCAATTTTCCCATCAGCCATCTACCCCAAAGCCATTTAGGACTCTGTCAATTTCTTTCTTGATCTATCAAGAGGTGGATTACCAGATTCCCTCTATTATCCCCCCAAACTGAATGTAAAACAAACACAATTCATCAAAGCCATAGTTTCTTGCTTAGGTCAAAGCGAACATGAGGGGTCCTCCTAGGAAGCTAGTAGGATGGGTTATGTGATTACCATTACTTCTGGTTAGCTCATGTCAAAGTCTGTCACGAACAACCTTATTTCCTGTTCCATTTATTTCCATCCAGGGCCATGTGCTGGTGATTACCAATCTTTGGGGAGTTGAAATACCTTGTCATTATTTCTTTGATTCCAAGGCATGCCTCCCTCCAGCAAAAAAGGAAAGAAAGATCACAGTGTGTCATTTATTTGTTTTTAAAAGGAAGCAAATGAAAATTAACTTTGCATTGAAATCTTCTGCGATGTCAGGTTGTCTTCTTGAAAGGAGGACATCTTGACAGTGAGAAGCACTGCTTTAGAAACTCCGAATTCTGTGAGCGAAACAGCTGCTTAGGTTCATCTTTTGTTTCTTCTTCATAAATTTGCAGTTTTGTGCAAAAACGTTCATTTAATCTCTGACTTTCTCTTCCTCAGCCCAACCTGTGCCTTGCCGAAGACGAGGATAGAAAGCTGCCATCTTTCTGGCACCCTGCCACCTGCTTGCTTTCATTTGCTTTTCCGTTCCTTTTTTTTTTTTTTTTTTAAATCCTGTGTCCCCTGGGGCGCCTGGATGGCTCAGTTGGTTAAGAGTCCGACTCTTGGTTTTGGCTCAGATCATGATCTCAGGGACCTGAGATGGAGTCCCGCGGCAGGCTCCATGCTCAGCGGGGAGTCTGCTTATCCCTCTCCCTCCACTCTTCCCCCACCCCTCTCTCTCATAAATAGTCTTAAAAAAATCCTGTGTCCGGGGCGCCTGGGTGGCTCAGTCGTTAAAGCGTCTGCCTTCGGCTCAGGGCGTGATCCTGGCGTTCTGGGATCGAGCCCCACATCAGGCTCCTCCGCTGGGAGCCTGCTTCTTCCTCTCTCGCTCCCCTGCTGTGTTCCCTCTCTCGCTGACTGTCTCTCTGTCACATAAATAAATAAAAAATCTTTAAAAAAAAAAAATCCTGTGTCCCCAACTTTCCTTTGCAAAATGGAAA
Organism: Ursus arctos; assembly: GCF_023065955.2. Taxonomy (NCBI): domain Eukaryota; kingdom Metazoa; phylum Chordata; class Mammalia; order Carnivora; family Ursidae; genus Ursus; species Ursus arctos. The sequence continues at coordinate 5,743,101 of NW_026622974.1, forward strand.
AATGTCAACCTAACACCTTCTGCTCCCTTTTTTTCTTTTCCCTCTTCTTAAAAAATTTAGTTGTAAGAAAAAACCCCACTGAGCAAACTGTGCCCCAGAGAAACTCCCAAGCATGTGCCCTGGGAAACCTGTACCAGGTGGTACTGTTAGTAATCACAAGACTGGAAAGGCCCATGTCCCTCGATAGGAAAATGGACACAACATTGAACTATACCATTCACACAATGGAGGGTTACACAATCATGAAAATAAATGAAAACACAGTTACCTGCAACAGCACGGACAAATCGTAGAGACATGGCAGTGAATGAGGAAAGCAGGCACAGAGGACTGAAAGGGGCATTTGCCACTCCTGGGCTGAAGCATTTCATTGCTGTGGAGGTGATTTGGAGGTGGTCTCATATCTTGATGGTGGTACCCTCAAACGTCAAAGCATCCTGGACTGGAGTTGCCACATCTGGTGTCCTGGAGCGCCAGTGAGACCTGCAGTAGGTTTTGTTTGAGCAGGAAGCAAACCTCTGACGATGTAGTAAGCAGCTGAGATTTTAGACGGCTCTGTTACCGCAGCGTGACTTAGCCGGCACTGGCGCGTGCAGACGCACACAAAAGCCGTGTGATAGGTGAGGAGGATAATAATCAACACACAGTTCAGGATGTGGCTGCTTCTGGAGGAAGCAAATGGGTTGGGAACAGGTTAGAGCACACAGGGAGATGCATGTGTGAAGGTGATGTTCTGGTGCGTAAGTTGGGTGACAGGTTCACGGGTGTGCATTTATAATTAGGCTTTATACATGGACGGCACTGGAGGAGATAATGCTAAGTGAAATAAGTCAAGCAGAGAAAGACAATTATCATATGGTTTCTCTCATTTATGGAACGTAAGAACTAGGAAGATCGGTAGGGGAAGAAAGGGATAAAGAAAGGGGGGATAATCAGAAGGAGGAAGGAAGCATGAGAGACTATGGACTCTGAGAAACAAACTGAGGGCTTCAGAGGGGAGGGGGGTGGGGGAATGGGATAGACCGGTGATGGGTAGTAAGGAGGGCACGTATTGCATGGTGCACTGGGTGTTATATGCAACTAATGAATCATTGAGCTTTACATCAAAAACCAGGGATGTACTGTATGGTGACTAACATAATATAATAAAAAAATCATTAAAAAAAAAGAACTAGAGATTAGATGATAAAAAAATTAGGCTTTATAATTTATACATGTTCATGCAAATGCCAAACATGACATAGTAGAAAAGTTTAAAACACTCATCAATAGTTTAGAAACTCAGCAGCATTAGGGGCGCCTGGGTGGCACAGCGATTAAGCGTCTGCCTTCGGCTCAGGGCGTGATCCCGGCATTGTGGGATCGAGCCCCACATCAGGCTCCTCCGCTATGAGCCTGCTTCTTCCTCTTCCACTCCCCCTGCTTGTGTTCCCTCTCTCAGTGGCTGTCTCTATCTCTGTCAAATAAATAAATAAAATCTTTAAAAAAAAAAAAAGAAACCCAGCAGCATTAAAGGCAGAATCAGTGTGGTGGGTAAATAGGTGGTTACCCTGAAATTCTCTCAATTAGCTGTAGTGTTTGAAAATTCTCATAATAAAATGTTGGATAAAAATCCTGAATGGCCAACAGTTACATTAAGAAATTTTACAAAAAGCTACCCCAACACAACAACTATTTAGATTTTTTTTCATCTATCTCTGCATAGTGTTTTCATAGATGTGGTTGTGGTATATGCAGTGTTTTACAGCTTGCTCTTTCATGTACTAGCTTATTATCAACATTTCTCCAGAATTCATGTGTTTTGGTGAGTATGTGTATGTCTGGGGAATTCCTTCTAGCCCATGCAAATGCGGGTATCCCTTTCAGACCCCAATCACACTCCAAAAGCCAAAGATCGTTTTAAACTCAGTGGTAAGAATAATTAGAGCTCAAACACACACTACTTCATCTAAAGTTTCCTTAGGAGATGCCGTGTCTATCTGCCAACTGTTATTTTCTCAAGGTAGAGGGAAAGTGTTTGACATGGAGACACAGGACTAGTAATAGCATTTCCCCAGTTCGTTTTGCATGCCTACTATGTGTTAGGCGCTGGCTGGGGAAATCTGTTACCTTTCCTTCTGGACTTCTCTCTTTTAACCTCTGCTACTTCTGCCCCACGATCATCTCAAAAACAGCCCTGAATGAAAGTCTCTGTGGGTATAAACTTACAACCTGCTTTAAAAAAACAAACCCACATATGTTTGGAAGTATACCTCTTTTATTTTTTTCCTGCTTATAAAAGTTATTCATGTTCATGGTAGATCATCTAGAAAATACATTGACATAAAACCCACCCGTCTTTCCACCACCCAGCACTAGATTGCTTCCAGTGTTTTAGTTTTTTCAAGAAATGTACGTTTTAACAGTCTTTCCTCCTGAAGGCGAAGTGTTAAACTACAACTACTCTGCTCGTTCAGTTTCTAGCGTGAGCCTGCACAGCCATAACCCAGATGAAATTAACACCAGTGCCGTATGGTCCATCACTTTTTATCCACGCGGTAGCTGTAACAAGAAGTCTTCCCCGTCATCATTAAGATATGATTTAATATGTCGTCAAGTATATAAAAGGCTCCTCCACTCAGAATAGCAAACAGCTGTTCACCATCTCCAGTGAGCCCGGAGCCAGAGGAAGGAGACTGAATGGCTGGGGCTCTGGGCAACTTCTGGCCCAGCGTGGGGAAGGCAAAAGTTAGTTCCCGGAGGGTCGGGGCTGAAACCTATTTGTTCCCTGTGTCACCTGAAGTGCCTAGCTACCGGGGACTTGGATATTTGGGCTTGAATCTATAGGACAGTTACTTGCTCTCCCTGTGTCTCTGTCTCTCTCCGACTTTTCAAGACAGCATGGTTGGTGGTTTATTGTGGGAGGGCCGGGGGTTGTCCAGTTCTTTCAAAGTAGCCTGTGTTGTCATCTGCAGTCTTAAGTGGGATGGATTTTGTGACCTCTGGGGGTTCTGTTCACACAGAACTGACTTTGCCATTTCTGCCGTCAGCTTCATTTCCTAGAATTCAGTTCTCCTCTTTTCAGCTCCCCCAGCAGCCCTCTTGCCTGCTAGACCTCGTCAGCTCTCGGCAGGGGGGCTGATTCTCTTGCTCCACCAGTTGGAGGAGTGGGTGGAGACTCTGACTCGGAGCAGTGTGTGTCTGTTTAGTCCAGCAACCTTTGGGAATGCCTGCCATGTGCTCTCCATGGCTCCAGGGGCTTGGGATGGTAGTAGACCACGTAAAAATCACAGAGTAGAGAACTCTGAGGCCATCATAGCAACCCTCTTGGTATTATAGATAAAGAAGCCAAGGCCAGAGTGGGCACATTACTAGCCAGGAGTCACAGTAAAAGAGAAGTATAAGAAAAGTTACTGCCTTAAGAGATTGTGCCATCTGAATCTGTATTATGCGTGTCTCAGTAGGTTATACTACATACACACTGGGAGCTGGAAGATTTTAGAAAGCTACGAGGAAATGTAGGTAGGAACTTCATATAAATGGAGACACAAAGCCATCAGAAACCCACACTATACTGTGATGAGAAGGAATCCCATGTAAGGGGATATACGTGTGCTAGCAGGACCCCATTCATACCCTCTGGTCCTCACTTCAATCAGCACGGAGAGTATGCTACCACTTTCTTCTGCAAGCACCTGCACCTGAGGGCCTGAAGGCTTTTTCTTAGCCTGCCTGCACAGCAAATTGGAAATTCCTGGGGGATCACATGCCCAGGAACATTCCTCAGCCAATGACAGCTGGGAGCTGGAGGATAAATACCCCAGTTCCCTCCCTCCTAAGGTGGTAGATCGAGATGTGTTCTACAGTCTCCCCAAATTTCCTTGGGGGCTCGAGCCCCTCAGTTGTTACCAGTTGCCCCCTGTAGTAACATGTACCTTTACACTCCCTTCATTGGCTTTATTCCCTTCTCTGTCTCGTTTCCCCATTCCCTCATCAGTGTTTACTGGGATCACCTCCCAAATAAACTCTTCACACTTGAACCTTGCTCTGGGTCAGCCTCTTAGGGAACCCAAACTAACTCAGGACACTCATCACCCACTGACCTCACTGAGCATTTGCCCAAGACTGTGCCTCCGAGGAGAAATGGTTGTTAACACACAGGACTCAAAGTGAAAACCTATAGAAGGTGGTTTGTGTGTCTACTCTGAGCCAAAAGAAACTGGGCATGTGCCCACATTTTTGTGTGTAGATGACCTTGTCTTGCAAGGGAGCAGGAGTGGGTGAGTAAGGAAGCATTTACCGAGCACACACTGTATGCCAGGCTGTGTTAGGTGGGTGTAGGTATGAGCCCTGTGAGGGAGATACTCATTTAATCCCATTTTACAGAAGGGAAAAGTGAGGCCAAGCAACTTGCTGGACACTGTCACTAAGTGGTAGAGCTCACATTTGAATCCAGTGCTATCTGACTCTAAATATGGTGCTTTTCCAAGCTGTTGTGCTGCAGCCTAGAGCTTACACATATGCCCATCAGCCATGACCCTGGACTTGGGATGCCCTGCTGCTGGCAGTGGCATTCTTAACCATATCATCAGCCCATAAACACTGCTCCTCTCCCCATTTCAAAACAAGCCCCCACAGCAGTGATCCTGCACCCTCCCTTCCCTGCACGCATGCCTCAGGCTGCCCTATCGGGGCCCCATTTTCCTCTCTGTTTCAAACCTCAGGGGTCCTATGTGCAAATATTCCATAGCAGGAAACGAGGAAGGCTGGAGGTGAGGCGTCCCAAGCTCTCCACAGGGCAGGACCTTGGTCATTAGCCAGCTTTTAGGTTGCCTCCAACCGTGCCTGTGGTGTGACTGTGGGTGTGCAGTGGGTTCACGTTGGCTGTGCTGGTCAGGAGGTGGGCTCAATGGCTGTACGAACCAGCTCTCCACACGTCTCCCCTGCCATCACATCCACCTTGTTCTGTGCTACTGTCACCGGACTCTCATTTCCCCTCAAGTTCCTTGAAGACAGGAGCTAAGTCTATTTCACTTTTGTGCCATCAAAGAATCTGGAACATTCCATTAGGGACAATAGACATCTGCTGAATGAATGGCATGGCTGTTTTCTAGAACCAAGCTCCGTGAGTGTGTGCTTTTAAGGAGTAAGCTTTTGGTTGCTATTAAATTTTTTTACTGTTTATTTATGAAAATGGTCAAACTATCAGAACAGTGTAATGGATACTTTAGAATATAATGAATAGTGTAATGAATGCTTCTATGCACATCCCCTAGATTTAATGAATAACGTTTGCTATATTTGATGTAGGAGGCCAGGTTTCTTATCTGCTCCAATTGCAATAATGACACTGTCTTGCACAAGGCCATCTTGTCCAACACTTTACAGAGATGCACACACAGAAAATAAGCCTCAGCACCCTCCAAGTTGACTATTCACCCAATTCTGCCCCAGTTACTGAGGGCCCAGCATGTGTCAGGCCATGTGGAGGACACACCGTGACCTCATCTTCTTAGATGAGGAAGTCATTGTCCCCAGCCTTGAGGCATTCACCCAGAGTCTAGAGAGGGCAAGGACATGTAAACAGATATAGCATGATGACATGCTAAGTCTAATGCTCCATTTTAGAGAATGACAAACTGAGAACCCGAGAAGTGTGCAGTCTCATCTCTGGTGAACCTCACCAGCTCAAAGGGGGAAGTGGTGGCCCAACTGGGGCTTTGAGCTCTAGCTTTGCTGATATTTAGCTGTGTGATCCTTACCAAGTCCCTGTCCAACTCCGGACCAGTTCCCTCCTCTGTAAATTAGAGAGTCAGGCTGGAATCTTTCAAAGGTCCCTTTCGGCTTCGAGTTTCTAGAACTTTCCACAGTAAAGTATTTAACCAGCCTTCCCTCTCCTTCTTGTTTGCCTGTAACCTTCCCTCTGAGCCAGAGCCTGAAGGGATTTCCAGCTATGCCTGGATTCCATGATGGGTTCTAATTCCTCTCTCTAGTTACCCACGCCAGGGCTAATTCTCCCAGTCAGGAATTCCTCTTGCAGAGCTAACCCATGTCCCTATTGCTGCAGTTTCCATTAATTTCCTTTGACCTGTCCTTGGGGGAAGCTCACAATTACTGATAATTCTAGTTAATCCTTTAACTAGGAAAAGGAAACTAACCATCTAACAGGCAGAATGAGGGAATGACTTGGCATGCCATCTGCAAAATATAAACCTAAAATATTCCAGAGTGTTCTCTGAGAGGCCACAGCCATGAATGCCTGAGAGCCGGCTACTGCAGGGCCTTGTGTCCCAGCGGTGGGCACGCTTCTGAGCCGAGCCAGGAGCGGGCAAAGGCATTGGCAGCCCCTGCCGTCTTTCCCTCTCTGCGTGTTTGTGGCATAATCATTTTACTTGCTAAGGCAGAACAAGTCCTGCCCTGTAAAGGGCTTTCTGACATCTCTCTGAGCAGCTGGCCTTCCCCCATTTCAGAAGATGTCATGGTTTATTAATTCCTTGCAGAAGCAATAAGAACTGGGTATTGGCTTAATTTGGGGCCAATTTACCGTTATGGTAGAAAAATGGGCCCTGTCTCCTTTGATTCAACACAGGGGCCTATAGTCCCTCCCTTAAGTCCTCCTGTGCCAGGCTGTCCCCCAACCCACATCTAACTGTGTCGCCTTGGGCCGATTATTTGCTTTTTCTGGGCCTCAATTTCCTCAATATGGAATTGGGGTAGCCATAGTACGCATTTCACAGGACTGTATGAGTGGATATTTAGTTTTTTTTTTTTTAAGATTTTATTTATTCGACAGAGATAGAGACAGCCAGCGAGAGAGGGAACACAAGCAGGGGGAGTGGGAGAGGAAGAAGCAGGCTCATAGTGGAAGAGCCTGATGTGGGGCTCGATCCCATAACGCCGGGATCACGCCCTGAGCCGAAGGCAGACGCTTAACCGCTGTGTCACCCAGGCGCCCCGGATATTTAGTTATTGAGTTTCAAAACCAAGGGTTTCAAATTGAAATGCTATTTTTGAAAATCTGGGGATTTCACATAAAAGGACAGATTTTCAGCTTTTCACAAATAAGTGGAAGACATGCCAACCTTATGTCTACATTCCCAGGCAGAACAACCGTCTGGAGCTGAGTAGTGGCGGCTCTCTTTAGGAAGGATGCCCTGGACTTGCCCGGGTCTCTGGGCCTTCTTGCCCCAGCCTACACGGCTTGGGCCGGGGACTTCCTCCATGACCTGTCTGGCCCTGAGGCCTCGAGTCTGTGGTCTGGAGAGAGTTTGGGGTGGGTCTCCAGGTCTTCCACACATTCTACAGGTAGAGGGGGTAAAGACTATATGTGGCTCTGTTTTCAACTGTGTGCTGGTCAGAGAGAGCAATTTCTTCCTCTGTGTCACCACGAAACAGCGTGGTGCCTGGCACCTGCAAGGTGGTCAGTACAACCACACGTTTGTTAGCTGAACCACGTAACAGTGACGCTTCCAAAAGGGTTGTCTTAATGACATGTTCATGACGTCAACCAGACAGCAAGGAAAGGAACAGAAACAGGGGTCTTATGTGTCCAAAATGTGAATCCTCTTTTAAAAACATTTTATTATTTCATGCATTTTACAAGTAATGAATATTTACTGTAGAAAAAAACAAATAAGCAAAAAAAAAACCCCAAAACATTTCAACAAGGATGTCATGGAACCATGGATCTAAGCAGAGCTGGAATGTTCTGGACCTCTCAGCTCTCTTCCTGTAGCATCAGCCCTCACTTCTGTGTTCTGATCCCCATTCCCTGGTCCTTGGCATCATCATCTTTGAAGGAAGGAGCCCCTTGAACAAGCCAGTTCCCAGCATTTAATCTTGTTTCCTCAAGCACAGCTCAGGGTGGGGCTGCCGAATGCCAGCTGTTTAGCTCAAACACACATTCCTGTTTTCTGGAAGAGTGAAACTAATGTGTCGTGGGAAACCGCTTCATGCCTGGCATGCTCACCATTATTGCCTGATTCGATCCTCCGCCCCATGGAGTCTGGGGCTTAAAAGGACCAAGCAGGTTGGTCGTGCGTCAGGAGTGTGCCCAAGCCGTCGCAGATACCACCTCGGATCTGTCCTATGTCAAGGGCACTGAGCCACGGGGCTCAGAGCAGCAGACATATTTGTCCCCTGCTGTCTTGCAGTACCATTAATGAGCAGCCCTGAAATGGAGAAAAAAAAAAAAAACCCGAAAACCAAGAACAACAACAAGCCATCACCCAAATCTTGCAAGCTTAACTCTACGTGCTGTGCTGATACAACTGGCCCAGCATGTGGCCAGAGCCCGGCAGCAGTGGCTTGGAGGACAGGATTTACCCATTTCCAGGGTATGACCTACCACGAGCCACTCTTCCTCTCCTCAGCCGAGCTCTCCCTCAGCAACTGGGGACAGACACCTGGCCTTACCTGTTCGTTCTCTGGGACACGGTGCGACCCGATGTAATGAGCGTTGAAGTGAGCTATGGAGGGAAAACAGCACACGAGAGCATTTTCTTCCCATGTGAGTGAAAACCTGACTTAGCTGTAGGATAGATGGCTTTTTCTTTCCAACCTTGGCCTTCTGTATCGGGCTTGTGTTTCTCCCCGCCCCGGGGCTGGCATCCCTGGTCCTCAGGAGCCCCCGTCGCCGCTCCCCGACGGCTAAGGTTCACTTCTGCGGAAAATGATAGGTGACAGGCTGATCCCTGAGATACCCACAATCAGATAAGCCAGGAGGGGAAACGAGTTCTTCGGGAAGAGAAACAGACTGTACTTTGGAAACGAAATATTCCTTAGAGGAGCACAGGAAACTTAAGATTCCAGCCACAGGTTTCTGAGGACGGCTCGGCAGAACGACTGCGCCATCCCCGGGGTGAGGGCTGAGAAGGGTGGAAGCTTTGCTCCCCACATCTGCAACTGTCATCTGGGGCCAGGCGCTGGGCTCGGCGTCCACCCCCACCCAACACAGGCGAGGGGCCCCCTCCCCCCTCCCCTCCTCCCCCTGCGGGAGCGCTGGCCCCCCTCCACTCGCTCAACACGGCGCCTTGCGCATTCCGATTTGACTTTCTTGATGCTCACTTTAAGCGGGGATGTGAGAAGCAGCCTGTTACCTCCGTTCTCTATGAGGGGAAACCAAGGCACAAAAGGTTGAGCAGGAGCCCAGAGAACAAAGGAACTGAAGTGTGAGTGCCACTCTGAACAGAGCTCCGAATGTTCTCTTCTTTGCCCACACTGCGGGTGCACGAGCGCGCGCGCGCGCGCGCGCACACACACACACACACACACGCACGCTGAGTTTTACAGCTCTCTAAAATTTATGAGGAAAGTCGAGTACCCAGAGATCTCTTAATTAAGCGGCCTTCCCCTAGGAGAGAGGAAATGGGCTTCCATATTCTTAGCACCAACATCGGATTGCTTGATTTACTCCCCATGCTTCTCCCCAAATCAACTCCTCTGTACTGCAAACATCTATCACTTTGAAGGCGGTTCAAGCGCCACCTTCCCCTCCCCCTCCCCCTTCCCTGGTACCCTCCAGGCCTCAGCATTTCCTCTCATCTGCCCCCTTACCCCAGAGGTTCAGGGTCAGGCTGGAGCCCCGATCAGACACCCTAGGGTAGCCAGCCCCAGGAGAGAGGGGAAAGCCCCAAGCTTAGGGCTGGCACCGGAGGGTGGAGGGGCTGCCCTAACCTGTGTGGGGACAGGGGATTGGTGCCTGGTTCTTCCTCACAGCCCACTATGGCTGCTGATGGCTGCCATGAAGATATATGGGTTTAATCAGGCCCCTGACAGGTAAAGACCCTAACAACGAGGACAGTTTGTTCTCCCAAACTGTTGAGTATCTAAGCCCAATGTTTACTTTGGAATTGAATGAATAACATTGTTCTGGGAAAGGAAATTTTAAAAAGCAGGCTTGTAATTTACAGTAGAGAGGAGAGCAGATCTGGAGGTCTTGTGTGCCCCCCCCCTTCACTTCCCAGGCCCAAGCCCCCCTCCCACAGACCATCTCTCCTTTTGCTGTTTTAAACTTCTAAACACACCACAACCAACCAGCTCATCTTCTTAGCCCTGCCAGGAAAGGTCTCAACATTGCCAGGCTCCCTAGAGGTGCCAAGAGAACTCATTGCTTCAAGGCAAAGGTCCTGCCCTCCCCCAACCCTTTTTAAAAATCATAACCAAATGCCACTGAAATTCCAAATGCTGTGAGACACATTCAAGATGTGGAGTGAAGGGTGATGATCTGAGGTAGGCCAGAGGTTCACCTGTCCCCACCCCACCGTGTCAGGAGAGAGTGACTTCTTATCAAAAATAAAGGCAGGGCAGGGAGCCTGCAAACTGTTGTCCCCCCCAGCAAACCCAAGCCAAATCTCGCAAAACACACCCCTCTCCTGGGATTGAGGAATCCCTTCACGAGGAAGGTTGATTTATTTTTAAAATAAATAAATGGAGGGACAGAGGGAGTGAGGGATCGTTCCTCTTTACCCAGCTTCTAGAAAATTCCCAGAGACATTTTTTGGAGAAAGACCAGTGGTACCTCTTGCCTGTGCTGAGGCATGGAGTGGTAGTTTGCAGCAGTGGACATCCTGGTCAGCCAGGGGGTGCTCAAGACCAGCCGGTTTACTTCAAACAGCCATCTCATTTCCAGATGAAGCATTCCTCTGCCCCACAGAGATCAGCTCAGAGCCCTCCACCCAATCTCTCTTTCTGGAGCGCCCCTCAATGTGAGACAGAAGGAAAGGACCTGTGGGCTCGGGCTGCTGAGCTGGGGGAGGGTGTCTCTCCAGAAGGACCCCCCACCCCCCTGGGTCTGGCCAGAGACTGGAGGGGTCCCTCACACTCCCAGCTGGGCCTCAGACAGGGACACCTACTTCCCCTGTTCTCTTCTAGAAACCAGGGCCTTGATGCCCGCCTGCCGCCTACCTACTTCGGATGCCTTGGATTAGCTAATTGATGGGGTGTGTGGGGGGGGTTACTTTGAACTTTTCAAGGCCTGGTCAGGGGCCAAGTCTCATTACTTCGCTTCAAAGTCAGAAACTCCATAAAAAGTTCATTGGTGGAGCTGATTGCTCCAGATTGTCCCAACGGAACTGAACCCACCACAGCACCCCAGGCCTCATGTTTTAATGTGGGGCGAGAACACGTGTGTGGTACTGGGCCATGGTAGGGAGGGGAAGGAGTAGGAACCCCCGGCCCAGCTTGCATTTTTTCTTTCTTCAAATGCTTAAAAAAATGACAAAAGAACTATAACCGCATTACCCAAGATTTGGGAAAAACAGAAGAGCAAAAGAAAATATTCCAGAAACCCACACCTTAATACAATAATAATATTTCTTCTAGGCATTTTTTGAATGTATGATTTTTATATACGACAAGTCAGCATATGCATATAAAATGACCTGGGTTTTTTTTGCCCCCCCCCGCCTTTTTTTTTTGCCTCTAAGCATTAAATCATAAGCATTTCCTCCCACCTCTTCAAAGCCAGTATTTTAAGTGGCTGTGTGATATTCTGTCCCAGAATGTGGAATAATTATTATATGTTGAGGTTGTTTATAGTTTTACATTTTTATAAATAACATGAACATCGGCATATTTCCCCGGGGATTGAGTCTTGAATTTCTTTCTTTTTTTTTTTTTAAAGGAACATTTTTCTGATTATAAACATCACCCATACGTATTTTTTTTAAAGTGTGGAAAATCTGAGAAAGTATGAAGAAGTTAATAAAAATCTCCCATAATTGCTGTGCCCAGAGAGAATCGCTGTAAACTTTTGAGTGTATTTCCCTCATATATATACGTATATATGTATATATATTAGAAACAGTATCATGCTGTACAGAAGTTTTGTAGGTCCCTGGGGCCGGGAGAATAAAATTGGCAGAGGAAATATTATTTCCAGGAGAGATTCAATGTGTGATATGTGTGGATTTGAAACTGGAAGGCACTTTTCGTTCTGACCATGCAAGCTGGGACAAACCTGTGCCCAGCGTGGGGCATGGAGGGTGCCCCAAGGGCCGCTAGCGGTGTGGCTTTGTCAAGCCCTGCGGCCTTGCTTTGGGGATGGGGTCAACGGCAAGGCCACGGTGGGTGCGAGCCAACGCACTTTCCTCATTTCTTCTGACAAGCGCTGCAGAGTCCCTGATTTATGGCCACACTTCACGGGACACTAGTAAACGTCCCATAGTGTATTTTGTAAGAGTAATGAAGTCTCAGTAACCCCAGCCCTCCTCGCAGCCTCTGCTAATAAATTTCCTTCTGGGAGAGGGGTGAGCCTGCCAGGCACTTGGCAGAGTCATCGGGCTGTGGATTAGCAGAGGGGCACCAGGGCCCCCCAGGGCTGCTGTTCTCCCCCCCAATCTCACTCTGAAGGAAATGGGGGGCTTGGCTGCACCCCCCCCTCCAGCCACCCCTAGAATGCCGAGCTCTCAAAAGGCAGGAGAAAGATGAAAAGTGAGTCAAGGAGCTGGAAAAGGAGGAGGAGAAACCCCAAACCATAATTGCCCCTTTCCTTCTGCAGCTCAGATTACTGGCCAGGGGCTGAGGGGCGGCGGAGGGCTGTTTCTTTTTTGACTACTGTTTCCCTTGAGTTGGAAGATGAACTATGGGATGAAAGAAGACGGAGGGGCAATTGAGATGGGCCGAGCTGGGGGTAGGGTTGCTCAGGGTCATCACAGACCAGGAATGGGGGTGGGGAGCAGGATTTCCTCCGGCTCCAGAAGTGGGGTGGGGGAGGGGGCTGGGAGGGGCTGAAGGTATTCACATCCCACCCTCACCTCCCGCCCCCCCAACACAGACACTTCAAAGAGCTAGGACAGAAGAAATATTTGTCCCTTCATAGAACAGCTGCCCCCTTGAGCCTCCCATCCCCTCTCATATATTGGGTTTGGATATTTCTTTACTTATTATTTTAATTCAACCCTCCTTGCAGCCAGAGCCTGCCAGGTTCCACTCAGGCGGTGGAGGTGGTGGTGGGTAGCTGCCTGGGACACAAAGTTGGGTAGATACAACCCTTGTGGAGGTAACAGAAGCCGGAGCTAGTACTTAGTGAGTGCTTACGGTGTACCAGGCCCTTTACATGTATGTATCAATTCATTTACTCCTCACAAAACCCAAACACGTAAGCATCTTACTATGATCATTTCTGTGTTACTCAGGGTTGAGTGGCTCGCCCCAAATCTCTCCGGTTCCCAAGTCCAGGCTCTCAAGGACCCCTGAAATCATGAGTGCCAAGGGGGCAGGCCACCTAGACTTCAGCCCCAACAAGCATGTTATTCTACAAACTAGGACCCTGTGGCCCAGAGAGGAGAAGTAACTTGCCCAAGGTCACACAGCAAGGTGGCAAGGCTGGAGCTAGAAACCTACGGCCTGACCCCATGGCCAGAGCTCTTGCCACCATCCTGCCAGCTGGCCTTTAGCTGTCTGATCTCCCTCATGCATATTCTGAGAAGACAGTGAAGTGAGAACACTTTTCTGGAAACTTCCTGTTTGCAGTGAACTTCGCTGAAGACCCACCCAGCAGACCTGGAAGGAATCATGAGGAAGGTTGGTTAAGGAAAGCATAGGAACTCCAAACCCACAGGCTGGGGAACATTCTGGTATCAGTGGGATGGTGAATGAGTTTTGAAAATTAAAGATTGACATTTTAGTGACTAGAAATTTCCCATGTGTAGAAACTTACCATATAGAGTTGACAAATTTTTCCCATGGACACTTGCAGCCTGTGGCGTGATTGCCCAGAATAGGATGCCCTGTATGAACGTCTGGAACAGGCAGACGCTGGTGCATAGGGGAGAAATGGCCCAAGAGCAGTCGGCTGGGTGTCAGAGCCTGAACAGCTGTGTATATTGGAGACTCAATCATGAGACGATTCTGGTGCCTCCACAGGAAATCCCAGCCCTAAAAGTGATCGCCAAGTGCCTGAGACAGACCTGATGGCCAAGCAAACTTCATGGATAAAATCTGTCTTTGGACGCAATGGCTTTGGAGAAAAATAGATCTGGGTGTGAACTGCCTGGGTTGTCTCTCGGTCCCTGTTGGTGGCCATGGTGGTGTTTGCTTCAGCTACTTTATTTGTAACCAGGGGATCACTGCAAATACCCCTTTAAGCTCTGACCCACGATTGCGTGATTCTTCCACTGAGGACGAATTATACTTTAAGCAGAGCTCAGAAAAGGCTGAATGTCATTCATAGCGCAGTGTCACTGAGAAAATCAGACATTCCAATTCACTCTCAGAAAAACTTTGCAGGCTGGTTCCATAACAGGGCTGGGGGAGGGCCATCAGCTGGGGCTCGATGTCACCAGCCAGCAGTGGTTCATCACGTCTCTGTGATTTGGATGCAAAGTAAGGGCTGGGAGCCATCCTGCAATGTGCCGGGGGAGGTGGGCGTAGCACGACCCCGCTGTCCCCGACCCTCACCGCACCCCTGGGCAGCACGTGTGTTTATGGCCATTTACAGATGAAAGAGCCAGACACCGAGGACCTCGTCCTCGGAGACTCACAGTGCTTGGAGGGTGGGTGTGAAATGACACAGACGGGAAAGTGCCGGGCCAAGTATAGAAGTGCAGAAGACCATGGTTATAAAACGTCTCCACTAAGTGGCCTAGCACACTGCAGGCAGACCTGTGTGTCCAATCTGGAACAGTCCCCTCCCTTGTCTCTCCTTCTCTAGGGCAGGGGACACCGAAGGGGCTATGTGCTGTGGTGACGGAACCCTGGATTGTGAAGATTTGGGGAGCCTGGGTTTGAGTCCTGATGCCAACGTTACCTGGGTGACAGAGAGCAACTCCTTTTCCTCTCTGGGCCTCCCTAGCTCCTCTTCCAGGCCCTTGGTTAGGGGTCGTTGAACCCTGAAGGGCCAGTGTCCTCGACTGTTGAGCACGTCGTCTCGCGCACTGCAGGCTTCGATGAGTATTTGTTGAATGGAGTTGGGCTCCTGCCCGGCTCACGGAGACGTTACACCCGCCTGATCAGATAAATTGGGGAGGATGAAAGTGATTCCCAAACACAGCTGGAGGACTATTTGTCTCCCTCAGAAGAAGGTTGGTGAGGACCCGGGAGAACCCAGCTTACCCCCTTCTGTGTTCTTTGTGAGGACACATGGAGTGGGGAGCGTGCCCCCAGCAAAAGCAGACACATTTGTGGGATTTCTCAGCCTTTCAAACCTGGACTACCTTCTGATGAGTATTAAAAAATCTCGGACCCTCTCTTGACGCTTTTTGAAATTTCAAAATAAATGAAATAGTGACTTTAGAAAAATCAATGATAGTTTAAGAGCATGCTTTTTTCCAAACTTCTCACATCCCCTGCAGAGTCTGAAAAAACACAAGGCAGGCACTGAAATATGCTATTTTTTATTCCAGGCAGGTGTGGAAATTGAATTTATCGGGCACTTCCTGGGTTTGAGGTAAGAAAGAACACTCTTCTCTTCGCAGCTCCTCTTCTCATTGTGAGGTTTTCAGGATTGGCAAGTGTGGCCTTGACCTGCCCCAGCCAGCAGTCTTTTTTTTTTTTTTTTTTAAAGATTTTATTTTATTTATTCGACAGATATAGAGACAGCCAGCGAGAGAGGGAACACAAGCAGGAGGAGTGGGAGAGGAAGAAGCAGGCTCATAGCGGAGGAGCCTGATGTGGGGCTCGATCCCACAATGCTGGGATCACGCCCTGAGCCGAAGGCAGACGCTTAACCGCTGTGCCACCCAGGCGCCCCCCAGCCAGCAGTCTTGACCATGGTGGCAAGGTTCTGCGACGAAATAGAGTGCCATGCAACGCACATTCTTGCTATTGTTAATAATGTGCCTATAAGTATTTATGATTCTGTGCTTTTCCACTGGACCATGCTGCCTTTTAATTTTGACTTCGACTTCTCAGCAGGAGTGAGCTGTGGGCAACTTAGAGGGTATCTCTTTGCTCATCATTTATTCTGTTCATTGCTTCGGTCTGTTTTTTTCCTCTGTTTGTCAATTTCAGCCAGCACTTCCTGGGTGTCCATGACACAAGAGACTCTTGGAAACGCCCGCCCTTAAGGAGCTTAGGCTAGCCTAGAGGAAACCAGACGGAGACCCATCGTAGGTAAATGATTAGGTGTCATTATATGGTTGAGTGCCTTAAAACGCAGGCTTTCTGTCCAAGGTAACTATTTTTCCAACATTCTCTTCCATTCTCTAAGGCCAGAACAAATCTGGCTTAATTACCAACTCAGGCAATTCATCTAACCTCTTTGAACATCAGTTGACTTGAAACCAAGGTTGAGTGAGATGGTGTTTTAGAGCCCTTTTTAGGTCTGCCCAGGGTCCGAGGGACTCCTGTCACCACTGGAGTGGGGCCCATTGCCCTCACGATCTGAAGGTCCCCTGTCCCTAAAACCCTCTGCTCCCACTCTGTCTGACTCCTGTCAAAGGGACCTCCCTGCTTACTACCTGGCCCCTTTGCTTTTCCGACTCCTTGCCTTTTTTTCTTCTGTCTTTAAGGAAAAAGTGAAAATAGGAGAGCTGGCATTTCTAGGACATTGTGGGTGGTCTATAAGGGGGACGATGAGGTAGAGGACTGGGGGGAGGGGCACACTGTTGACTCACCGGGTCACCCTGTGGAGCTGGTTCACACCATCATGGCCCTGCTCACTGCCAAGAGACCATCACCATGTTTGAGGTGGGCTCGCTGCCAGCTGGCTGGTCCGGGGCCGTTGGGAGGCCTCCCGGGAGCTCAGAGTGAGTGAAAGGGGGATAGCCATTTGGCCAAGGGCTGTGAAGACCCTTCACTGGGCAGATGACAGAGAGCCCCCTAGGGGCTGTGGTTCTCCCCAGCTGCAGGAATGGCCCAGAGATCCTTCCTTCCCCCGGCCCATGCCACCTGGCCCTGCAGACTCAACCCCATGACCTGTCCTGGCACGTACTGGGCACGCAGAGTGAGCGGCTACTGCTTAGCACGGCGCCTGACCGCATGGCTGGTAGGTGGCCAGTTAAGGTCAACTTACTGACTGGCTGCTTCACACCCACACCATATTAAGCTAAAATAGTTATGCAATAAACAAAGGACTTTTTACACGTCACTGATTTTCTTATTAGGATTTATTTAGTTTTTCCTGTTCAGTGCTCATTGTTTTGAAGACCCAAGGATGATGAGGTGCATTTGAACTGGGAACAAGAAAGCCTGGGACAAATCCCTCTACTTCGCTGTGCCTCTATCATCGGATGGCACAGGCAGGGATGAAAACAGCATCTGTAGCCTAGCTAGGGGATCAAACCCACTGGCAGAGGGGAAGGGTCTGGGGCAGGACAGGGGCCGTGACAGGTGGGAGGGGCTGTCCCTGAGATGTTCCACATGTGCAATAGCCCCCAAAAAGAATGTCTCCCATTCTCTCTAGTCATTGGGTCCCAGACACCACATTCCTGGCGTCATCTGGGAAGGCTGTCACCCCACCTGATACTACTGATCTTGCTGCAGGTGGTGTGATTCTGAATGAATGAGACCAGTTTCCCTAAGCCATCCAAGATGACGAGTTCTGTGGGTTTTCTTCAGGACCTCAGCTTAAATGACTCCTCATCCTTTTCTGAATCAGAATCATCAGAATCCTTTCCTGAAAAGACCAAAGGGGCAAGTGGAGCAAACAGCCTCTGTAGGAAGAGAATTCCAGACAGAGGGGCTAGCAAGGGACAGTTTGGCTGGGCTGCATGAGCAGGGCAGGCAGGGAGACAGCTCAGAGAATGGCCAGAGGCCAGGGTGCATCAGGTCTTGCAGACCATGGACAGGACTTGGGATTTTGTTCTAAATGCAGTTAGAAGTCATTGGTGGGTTCTGAGCAAGGAAGTGGCATGATCTGGGAGGGAGGGAAGGGTGAAGATGGAATTTACTGGTGGACTGAGTGTGGGTGTGAGTCAAGGAGCAATGAACGACTACTTCAAGGCTTTTGGTCTGAGTAACCAGATGAATGGGTGGTCTGGCCTCTTGGAAGCCATGTTCCCCCACTGTACCTTGCAAGATCTCTTGTTCATTCCTTTTTGTTCCCTCTCCCACTGCCTCATTCAAACTCCCATCACTCCTCACGGGGCTTCCTGCAAAGGCTCCTCACTGCCAATCAACACATTGTTGAAGATTAGACTTAATTATGTCATTTCATGCCTGAAAACTCTGAGGGCCACCTGGATCTATTGCTATGTAATGAGCTGCCTGGCAGCTTAAAACAACAATTATTTATTGTCTCACAGGAATCTGGGTGCATCTTAGCTGGGTCCTCCACCTTAGGGTCACATAAAGCCACAGTCAAGATAACAGCCAAGCTGTGGTCTCATCTGAAGGTTCAGCTGGAGGAGGACACACTTTTCAGCTCACTCATGTGCCTGCTGGCAGGATTCTGTTCCTCACAGGCAGTTGGACTGAGTGTCTCAGGTCCTTGCTGGCTGTTGGCCAGAGACATCAGTTTCTTGACATATAGGTCTCTCCCCAGGGCAGCTCCCAACACGGCACTGGCTTCCTCAGAGAGAGCCAGTGAGAGAGCAAGAGAGGGAACCCAAGAAGGAAGCTGTAGTCTCTCTCCCTCCTCCCCTCCCCCCTTCCTTCCTTCCTTCTTTCCTTCCTTCCTTCCTTCCTTCCTCCCTTCCTTCCTTTTTTTTTTTTAAGATTTTATTTATTTATTGGTCAGAGAGAGAGGCAGCACAAGCAGGGGGAACAGCAGGCAGAGGGAGAAGCAGGCTCCCCACTGAGCAAGGACCCCAATGCAGGACTCAATCCCAGGACCCTGGGATCATGACCTGAGTCAAGCAGCCACTTAACCAACTGAGCCACCCGGGCATCCCACCTGTAGTTTTTCTTGCAACTGATTTTGGAAGTGAGGTCTTATCACTTTTGCCATACCCTCCTTGTTAGAAGTGGGGTTGCTAGGTCCAGTCCACATTCAAAGGGAGGGAATTATACAAAGGCAGGAATGCCAGGAAGCAGGGATCATTGGGTGCCAAGTTCGAGGCTGCTTACTACTCCTAGCATCTTCTGTACCCACTCCTCACTCTGGTCATGTCACCTGAGTTGCTGGTCTTAAAAGAGCTATCTGTTGTTCTCTGTTTTCTGTATCATTGCCTTTGTCTGGCCACTGTGTCCTTTCTGCATTGAACTCTTAGAGATTTTCTTCTGCTCATTATTTCAGGTCTAGAAGTAATGCCTTTGGCCATAACCCCTCCCCACAACTTGCTTATACCAGCTATTTTAGTCCATACGTTCCTTCCTTCAAATTCATATTTGTGCTCTGTGGCAGTTAGGATTGTGTCTTATTCATTTGTGGGTTCCTACTGCCAAATATGGTGTATAGCACATAGTAGATACTTATTTAACTTGCTCAGTATGAATGAATGATTTTTTAGTTAAAGGAAAAGAAGAAATTCAGGAAGTAGGCTTACTCATAGGATGGATTCCAAAGTTAAAAGGCTGTAAGATGATCTGTTTTGGATCATCTGTGTCTAGCTTCCTCTTCATTGGGAATTCCTAAAAAAACAAAAACAAAAACAGACAAAGACTATTCAACTGTTCCTGCAAGTATCCAAGTTACCTCACTTTGGGCCTCTCACAAATGTTGTGTGACAGACAATCATTGTACCCATTTTATAGAGGCAGATTGAGGCTCAGAGATGCTAAGTGTCATGATCACAGCTGGATGGCTAGTCCCTGGTTTGGTTCAGTTCAGAACATATTTATCAATGCCTGTTATGTTTCAAACAGAAAATGCCCAAGTTTCATATGGAAAAGTAAGATATAGTCCCTGTCCTCAAGGAGCTCACAGGCTCATCGTGGAGACTGATATTTAACGGATCATTCCCATTCAGTGGGGAGAGGCCCTAATATGAATGTTCTACCACATGAGCTGCCTCTGAAATGATTCAGGTAGTAAAAATGTGACAGTATAAGGCCAGAACAGTGGACCCAAAGCCTGATGGGCCTGTGGAACCATCTAGAGAGTGTTTAAAAAACACAGACTCTGATTTACGGGTCCCAAACAGGACCCAGGAAGCTGTAGTATTAAAAACCAGGTGGTACTGATGGGCAGTCAGGTTTGAGCCCCTCTGGTCTAATGGGTTTGGTCTGAGGAGAATTAGATCTGGAAGTATCCAAGTTGGAAGAAGGGGGATTTCCCACTAGCTCAGCCTGTGAGAGCTCCTCAGGTATTTCTCTTCCCAGGACTACCCCCACCTTAGAATGGGCTTCTGGCCCTGCCTTTTCCCTGCATGGTTCCTACCGTGCTCCGCTGAGCCCCAGTCACGCCCTTTCCTCATATTTCTGGTCACATCTCAGCCAAAACCCCACCTGCCTTAGGCGTCTTGCCCAGATTTCAGGTAATAAAGCGCTCTCTGGGAATGGTTCCAAGATGGCGCGCTCTCCTTCTAGGTCACAGTGGGCTGTACTGGCTTCCTCTTCTGAATTCCCACCACTCTCCAATTTGGCACTTCAGGAGATATCTGCTGTCACGGACATCTGTAAACAGGCCTGGTAAACTCCCAGAAGGCGATCGGTGTGGGGGTTTAGGTTTTGACCCTCTATCTCCTTCAAGTCTTGCTTGGATGTCACCTTCTTAGTGAGGCGTTCCATGAGCACCCACTGAAAACTCACTCCTGCTTCCTACTCACCCAATCTCCTTGACTACATAAATCCCCTCATAGCACCTATTACCTTCTAATTCATTAAATTACTTATTTATTCTTTTTTTCTCATCACTCTCCTGACAAGAGAATATGGCTCCCACAAGAATGGGGCTTTTTTAACCCCTCTGTCTGTGGACATATCCTCCACACCTAACACAGTGCCTGACGCAAAGTAGGAGCTACAGAAAGATGTGTTGGATGCATGAATCTTGAGTAATGCCCTTGTATGCAGTGGTGCTCTCTAAATGTTATTTGTTTGTTTGGTTGATTGAGAAGGCCAGCCAAATTAGGGCAAACCAATCTCATTCTCTTCTAGAAGAGGCTCTGGTCAGGCAGCCCAGTTTTGGAGACTCTCATTTCTCCAGGTTGATAGAATGAGCCTTGTTGAGACTGTCACGGCCTTCCCAGCTGGGCTGAAAAATGCCTTTGGAATCAGATGCCAGGGAGGCAATGGGCCAGCTCTAAGACTTCCCAAGGAGCCGGAGTCAGGGCTGGCTTCACATCCCGTTCGTCAGCCTCAGCACACAGAGGAGAGGCCTTTAGCTGCCAAGGACTTTGTTTTATTGTCACTGCAGTTGGCTCTCCTGTAGGCAGGAGCTGCCAGGGTAGCAGCCATCAAGCCCTGGACACTGGGCTGGGGTAATAATAGCAATTCCATAATTCTCATCCGAGCTGTTGCCGAAAGGAGGAGCTGCTGGAGGTGGCTGAGAAAACAGGAGCCCAGCAGCAGCAGGAGGAGGAAGGGCTGGTACTGGCTGTTCTCTCTCTCACTTCCTCACAGACCTGGACTTGGGACGTGGCTCATGGACCTTCTTCCATCCCAGTCCCAGTTCAGTTTTTCCAAAGCTTGTCACAGAAAAAGGGCCAGGATGTTATTCTGAAGCCATAGGGACATGGCAGAGAATTCTCAGGTAGAAAATTGTGTTGCCATCTTGCAGGCCCTTCCGTAGACAGCCTACATCACAGACAAGAGACACTGCTGCTTAGGTTGCATTTGAAATGTTACTTCTGTTGCTTGTACCTTCTGGCTTTTGGAAAGACAGGACATCTGATTGAGAAATTATATAAAACTGTTCTCACCATTCCTGAGCTATGAATTCTGCCACATGTGTGGGATGATAAACCTTTGCACCAAGCTGGTCTGAGATACCCCTGAGTTCTGGCCTTGGAGTAGGCAGGCCTAACTACACTGAGAGGCTGTCTGGGAGTCTCTGAGCTATTGTGTACACTCCTGTTCCTTATTTAGGAAGAGGCAATAACTGACATCCTGAAACCTGTCTTTCAAAGAGCTTGCCTATGGCACCTGGAGGTAAAGCCAGAACTGAGAGCCCAGATTCTCCAGCTTGAGTGTCTATCCACGGCACTGGGCAGGGAAGTGAGGGTGAATGGACACCAGCCTCAGAGAACAAAGCCGGTAGCTCATGTAAATATCAGTTTTGTAACTGCGTGTAGTTTATCCCTCCAAGACCATAGTTAAGGCTCAATGACACTCCAGTCTCCCCTCTAACAACTGTTAAGAGCAGCCTTTCCTGAAAACCACTCCCTGGCACATGAAGCCTAGCACTATAGTCTACTGGGAAACACAAGTCTTGAGGATGAGCTTCTAGAAATACTAAGGGTTGGTTGGATGGACCTACTTGATATCATTCAGTCCAGGGTCCTGTGGGATTTTCATTCATGCCCTCACGGCCTCCCAGCGAGGCTCCCTGGACTGTGAGGAGAGCACAGGATAGTTGGAGCTCACTATTAGGGCCAGCAGCAGAGTTTGGAGTCTGGACAGTTAAGCCTCTGCTCTAAGCTGTTTTCAGGTGGTGGAGTGTTTCTACCATCCACTCAGACCCTAGCAAGGTTAAAATCGTTTATAGGTTTGGCTTTAGACATCCCCTCCATCCGCCTCTTTTTACCACTTCCTCTAGCCACCTTCTTTGGTGCCACCGTCTGTCTACCCTACCGAGACAAAACAATGGCCCAGTTTATGGGCTTTGTTTCCCCTTCTTTCATCAAAATGTCCCCTCTACCTGAAAGGCAACAGATTGTCAAATCATCCAGTCTTAATAATATGACATTTTCTCCCTAGTGACCTAATCCTATAGCTCAGTGAAGATAATAAATAATTATAATAATTTACACTCATAAGTGCACCTTAACCCTTATAGATTTTTCTACATATTATTCATTCAGTGGACTTTATTGAATGTCTATGACAGACTTTATCTATTGTGCCCACATTCCTTATGGGTACTGGCAACACCACAGCTTGATAAAGAGTCATAAGAAACTAGCTGGAACATCATAGTGTAGTGTTCGTGACTGTGGGGTCAGCAGGAAGGGAGGGTTTGCATCTCTTGGATCAGGTGAGGTTCAATGCAGAAGGTGATCAGCTTACCAGGGCGGCAAGGAGTAAGGTGGGTGGCATAGGCTCATTTGGTTCTCAGGACAATCCTAGAAGTCTGGCAGAATTGGTATAGTTGGCCTTAATTTTGCCACTGAAGAGATGAGATCCAGAGAGAGGCAGAGACTTGCCTAAATTCATTTTGAAAACCAGAAACAGGACAGGAAACTGAACCCAACTCTCCTGAGCTCACGTTGCTTCCTTAGCTACTTGGGACACCAGGGCTGTCCTTGTATGTGCAGATGGCTGACTTTTATGGCAGGCAGTTTTTCTATAGTTTACAAGTATGCATTCCTAAGTACTGTACTTTAGTTGTGCCCACATCTTTGATATATCTTTTTAAGTCTCTTTTGATAGAAACTTTCCTTTCGTATCCCCTTTTTGTTCCTTGCCATGTATTTGTTGAAGAGCCAGCGTCATTTGACCTATAGGGCTTCGCACAGACTAGATCTTGCTCACCTCATGGTGTGGTTTAGCATGTTCTCCCACCCTGTGCAATTTTGATAAAATAATAGTTGGAACTTGAGTTTTGATGACATTCAGGTTCGATTTTTCTCCTTAGGTGATAGGTTTTAGTGTGCTGTTTCATCACGAGACACATAAGTTCTGCTTGCCTCTTTTTCTGTCATGTTAGTAGCTGTTGATCCTCAATGCCTAGACTGATTAATTAATCCATGTGTTATTCTGGTATCTCCAATCTCTGCTTCAATGCCTTGCATCTTGCTTTGCCTCTGTGCTCTGACCTCTAGAGAGACATGAGTGTTTTTCTGACTTCCCTGGGTCTTATCCTTTCAGCCTCCACATTAACCTCAGTCTCCTGTACCCAGCTCAGGCTTTCAGAACATCTTCTTGATTTTTACCAAGTGTAGATATTTGCAGAATTCTTGTGTGACCACCTTGCACTGTTATGGAAAGGAAGGATCCTGCTCAGACTCATCTTACTGCTCGGCTTTCAGATCTGCCTAGATTGGCCTGTAATAAATGGCCAGGGAGACGTTTCTGAGCTCGGAGGAAGGATGACAACAGGACAGCTTGGAAGCATCATGAAGATTTTGTCATCATGGAAGCTGAATTCTGCATCTTCATAGTTGCTGAAGAGACTGCCAAGTTGTTCGCCAAAAACATTTCCTTTGTCTCCTGGCCACAGGAGGCTTTTGTCCCCTCTTTTGAGTAAGCTGTGTCCCTGTGACTGAGTTCTGGCCAATGGAACATAGCTAAATATGTCACTCAGGCCTAGCCCATTAACAACAACTGGGTGATTCCATATCCTTTCTCTTCCATCTCCAGGCTGGATGGATAGGGTCCAGCAGAGGACTTAGAGTCTTAAGAGTATGGCAGACACACAAGATGGAAAAACCCTAGGGCACCAAAAGACCACATGGGAGTCTGCCCACTGGCTTGGAACATGTGTGTTGGACTTTGTGGGAGACAGTAATGAATTTTTATTGAATTAAACTGTTTTAATTTGAGGGGTTGATATAGCAACTAGTGTTATTTGCCCTGGCTTATACAAACCCTTTGGAGAGTGAGGAAGTGGCTCATAATGAAAGTAGAGGAGAGGAAAGCAAACCCTGAAGAAGTTAAGGCAAAATAATTGGAACTTGATCACTTCTAAGTAAATTCCATGTAGTATGATGCGTTACTCAACGTGGTATCACCTCTACCCCAAAGGAATTATTTCTGAATGTTGTGGCTACCCGAGTTACCTGAGTACCCCTCATGTGTGGGGTGCTGTCTTTGGAGAAGACATAATGAATCACTAATTAGGTAGTGCCAGAGCTCTTTCTGAGGAAGAGATGTTTGTGGAAAGGGCAGGGCAATAAAATCATGGCCTCTCCACTCTAAGAGCAGCAAAAAGATGGGGACCCTGAGTCGCCAATGGGGCAGAATCTGGCCCAAATATTGGGAAGAAATTATTGTATTAACAGTTGTGACAAAAAAAGGAATAACCCTAAGATTTCAGAGGAAGGATTGATAGAAATCATCACAGATCTGAAACTCTAATCTCAACATTGGCTGACTCCATCTGACTCTCTATGTTCATTCAAATGTGTCTTGGGCAGAGAACACTAGATCTCATCTAAGAGGTGACCAGAGGTTGTCCGCTAGTTTAAGCAGCATTTTCTCCTCATGGAGTTTTCTTCCTTCCTTCTTCCTGGGGAGACTTTTGTTTTTCAGACCTTTATTAAGATTTCATATCCTTTCCAATGGTTTTTCAGCCTTTGGAGATCAAATAGATATTCTGGCCTTGGTCTTATTTCATCATTGTTACTCTTTAGACTTTCAGACATCTGATGACTAAAGTTCACCAGAGGCTAGCATTGTGGGTCACTGCTTTGGTTAGTTTCAGCTGCTTTTTATACACACAGAGGCATTCATCTCCCCAGTGTTTACAGGACAGGCAGTTGACTGTGGTAGTCAAGAGAAGCCTCGGGAGCACCAAGATTATTCAATGGGAGGGGGAATAGTCTTTTCAACAAATAATGCTGGGACAACTGGGTATCCAATGCAAAAGAATAAAGGTGGACTTCTACCTCATACCATATCAAGACCTAAATATAAAACCCAAAACTTTAAAGCTCTTAGAACAAAATGTAGGAGCAAATCCTCATGACCTTGAATTGGGAAAGTCCTTCTTAGATACTCCATCAAGTGCACAAGAAGTAGAAGAAAATAATAGATAACTTGGACCTCATGAAGCACTTTTGTACTTCAAAGAATACCGTCAAAAAAGTGAAAAGATGACCTACAGAATGGGAGAAATTTACTTACCTGAAAGGGACTTGTATCCAGGAGATATAAGAATTCCTACAACTCAACACTAATAAGACGATCGTTTTTCTTAATAGGCAAAACATTTGAATAGACATTTCTCCAAAGAAAATATGTACACAAATGGTCAGCAGGCACAAGCAAAGATACTCAATGTCATTAGTCATTAGGGAAATGCAAATCAAAACCACAATGAGGGGCGCCTGGGTGGCACAGCGGTTAAGTGTCTGCCTTCGGCTCAGGGCGTGATCCCAGCGTTCTGGGATCGAGCCCCACAGTGCAGGCTCCTCCGCTATGAGCCTGCTTCTTCCTCTCCCACTCCCACTGCTTGTGTTCCCTCTCTCGCTGGCTGTCTCTATCTCTGTCAAATAAATAAATAAAATCTTAAAAAAAAAAAAACCACAATGAGATACCACTTCACATTCACTATGGTGGCTGGGAAATGATTAAGTGTTGGTGAGCATGTAGAGAAACTGGACTCTCCATACACTCTTGATGGGAATGTAAAATGGTGCAGCCACTTTAGGAAATAGTTTGTCAGTTCCTCAAAGAGTTCAACATAGAGTTAGCATGTGACTCAGTAATTCCACTCCTAGGTTTACCCAAGAGAAAAGAAAACATATATACTCACAAAAACCTGCACACAAATGTTCATAGCAACATTATTCGTAGCAGCCAAAAAGTGGAAACAATTCAAATGCTTGTCAACTGATGAATGGATAAACAAAAAGTGGTATCTTTACAATGAGATATTATTTGGTTATGAAGAAGACATGCAAGGGCGCCTGGGTGGCTCAGTCATTAAGCATCTGCCTTCAGCTCAGGGAGTGATCCCAGGGTCCTGGGATCAAGCCCTGCCTCGGGCTCCCTGCTCTGCTGGGAGCCTGTGTCTTCCTCTCCCACTCCCCCTCCTTGTGTTCCCTCTCTCACTGACTGTCTCTCTCTCTCTGTCAAATAAATAAAGAAAATCTTTAAAAAGAAAAGAAAAGAAAAAGATACGTGATACTGATACATAGTACAACATGGATGGATCTTGAAAACATGCTAAGTGAAAAAAGCCCATCACATATATTGTATGCTTTCACTTATATGAAATGTCCCAAATAAGTTAATCCATAGAGACAGAAAGTAGATTAGTGATTGCCAGGGGCTGGGAGAAGGGGGGAATTGGGAATGTCTGCTGATGAATATAGGGGTTTTTGTTTTTATTTTTATTTTAGAGAGACAGCACAAGAGAGTGCAAGTGGGGTGGGGAGAGGGATAGAGGGAGATGGAAGAGAATCTTAAGCAGGCTCCATGCCCAGTGCAGAGCCCAATGCAGGGCTTGATTCCACAATTCTGAGATCATGACCTGAGCCAAAATCAAGAATTGGATGCCCAGCCTACTAAGCCACCTTGGAGCCCCTATAGGGCTTCTTTTTGAGGTGATTAAAATGTTTTGGAATTAGTGATGATAACTGCACAACTCTGTGAATACACTAAAAACCCACTGAATTATACGCTTTAAGAGAGTTAGTTGTATGGTATGAGAATTATATTTCAATAAAGCTGTTTAAAAAAGAGAGGGAGGTCAGTCTCTGGAGCCAGACTGAGTTCAAACCCCAGCTCTTCTGATTACATGTGTGATCTTAGGTTAGTCATTTACCCACTCTGTGCCTCAGTTTCCTCATGTGTAAAATGAAGATAATTGCAGTACCTGTCTCATAGGATTGTGAGGATTACATGAATTAAGAGAATGGCTTCTGGCACAGAGCAAGGACTCCATAAGAGTTACCTTTGAAAAAAAAATTACTATGCTATTACTGTGCCTTTGAAAAAAAATTACTATGTCATTATGGACAATGACCAGCCACCTGTACACAAATCAAGGGCCAAAGAAGGCTTGTCAGCAGGGAGGGCCTGGTCCAGGGTGATGTCCACAAGCAGGACCATGGCTTGGAGAACTGGGTAGCTCCCACACTGAAAGAACTACTCACAAAACTTGCAGAGCACCTAGTACATCCAAACATATATAAATACAGAGTCTGGCTCAAGATTTTTGGCCAGAGTCCATTGAGAGTTATGAATCCCTCTTGGAACAATGGCAGCTGTTATTAAAATCTAGAGACTTTGAGTTGGATGCTTTCTCTAGCCCAGACACTGATTCAGAGCTGCAACATTCTAAATAGCGAGGCTAGAAATTGATGCCGTTTTGAGCTGATTTATTGAGAGGTTTCTTGATTTGGGTCAGGTTCCTGCAACATTTGGAAAGTGACGACTATAGCATCATTATTTCCCCCAAATGACCAAAATTATAGCTGGTAACCTGAGGCCAGTAAATTTCCCTGCAGCAGATGTTAAACTCTTTTAAAAGATGATTAACAATGGGAGACTTGGCTCCATGGCAGAGCAACCAATCGTGTGGCTCTGCTGAAGTCAACGTGTGAGGTAAGGGGCACATCCAGAGCCCCACGGCGTGGTGGGGAGCCCCGGCTGAAGACTGCAAGAGCCCACGTGTTGTGATGTGAATCAAGCCTGTGGTGCTGGGTGGCAGGACATGTGGTGCTGTGACAAGAGACCTAGCCTGATGTTGGATCTTGGGTGTTGGGAGACCAGGGCTTGGGGCTTGTTTCTGTCCAAAGTGTGACTCAGGGCAAGCTCTTTCCTTTCCCTGGGATACAGTTTCCCCATCCTTTAGAATAAGGAGGGACCACAGTCAGTGGTCTCTAAGGTATTTTGTGAACTTTAGACTGATTTGTTTTTTCACT
This sequence comes from Ursus arctos, assembly GCF_023065955.2. Lineage (NCBI taxonomy): Eukaryota > Metazoa > Chordata > Mammalia > Carnivora > Ursidae > Ursus > Ursus arctos. The sequence continues at coordinate 5,771,594 of NW_026622974.1, forward strand.
TGAGAAGAATGCGGATACATCATTTGCTAACCTCTAAAGATCCGTGATTTTTAGGTAAACAACCATGAAAGAACCATGATAGGTTATACAATTATAATGATGCTTGTTTTACATCACCATTGCCAGAGAGTTCAGGAGTGAAAAGGCATGCGGCTGGATCCAGAGAGGCGATCCCTGGGACCCAGACTAGGTCTCTGGGACTAGACATAAATGTTTGCTGGTTGAGGACAAGTCTCCATCAGAGTCCCCCATGGGAAATGCTCTGCAACTTTTGCTCATCTTTCCAGCAGTTAAGTTCTTCACCTGTTCATCTCTCCTCCCTTTCGTAAAGGTTTGTCCTCTACTCCTGAGGTTTGTGAATCAACCAACATATACCCTTACACATATGCACATATACACGTGTATGTACATAATTGTTGGGTGGAGTTGAGTGTATTCTAATGAACTCCAATGTCTTGGGATCCCGTCTCTATCCATTCCAAATTCTCCGAATTGCTCCCAGCGTGAGGTCACGCACCATTGAGATCCTTTAGAAAAGTCCCAGATGGTCTTTGCTTCACCCCATCCAAGGGGAAATGGCCCAAGTAGAACTTGAATTATTCCAAGCTTTTCCTGCCATATTATAAGACTCAACACAGTAAACCCCTTGAAGAATCACGTATGCATTCATTCAATATGTACTGAGCACTTACTAAGGGTCAATTTTGGCACTAGCTCTGGAGATACAGTGCTGAACCAACAGAGAGGAAAGAGCTTAGAATGTTCTGGAGATGAAAGAAGGCCAGTATGAGGAGTGCTTTGGTCCACTCATTCAGGCTGCTGTAATGGAATACCACAGTCTGGGTAGCTTATAAACAACAAACATTTATTTCTCAGAATTCTAGAGGCTGAAGTCCAAGATCAGGGTGTCAGCATGATTGGACAAGGCCCTCTTTTGGGTCACAGACTTCTTGTTGTGTCCTCACATGGTGGAAAAGAGAGGGAGCTCTGTGGGATATCTTTTGTAAAAACACCAAACCCATTCCTGAGGGCTCACCCTCATGACCCAAGCACTTCCAAAGGCCCTGTCTCCTAATACCATCACATTGGGCATTAGAATTCCAACATACGAATTTGGGGGGACACCAACATTCAAGTCACGGCAAGGAGCAAGGTAAGTGAGTGGGGAGAGTGATGTAGGATAAGACTGGAAAGGTAGGCAGGGATCAGGTCATGCAAGGGCTAAGTGACTTGAGAGATCGATTTGTTCCTCCACAGTCCTGAGGGAAGCGGCACACGGAGAGACATGACTGAGGGAGGCCATGTGGAGTTGGGGTAACCATGACATTTCTCAGATCCATCAGATTAAATTCTTCAGTTATTTTTAAACACAATGACAATTAGCTTTTTTAATGAAGTGAATTATTGAACATATGTGAGAAATATCTGGAGCAGAAAACAGAGTGTAGGCTTTAGATTCAGACTTGAATTTGAATCTGGGCTCTGATGATTGCTGGGTGAGCTGGGGCAGGCTATCTAACTTCTCTGACTTGGGTTTCTCTCAATGAAGGCAGCAGTACTTATCTCATGGGCTTTGCAGGAAAGAATACATAAAGTTGTGCTTGCACTATTGACAGTTCCTGGCATAGTTGCTCCTCCCTTCTCCACCAAGCTCCATTCTACTGTACGGACACCTCCATACTACGGTTCTCAGTTGCAAGCAACTGAATCTACTCTGGTTAGCTGAAACATTAAAGGATGGTATTAAGAGATAGTGACTAACTCCCAGACTTGTTGGAAGAGTTGCAGAAACACACTCAAGACTAAGGTTCCAGGAACACTCCCAGACCATGCTGCAGACCTAACCCTGTCTGGAAGCTGCTTCCCTCACAGATGACCTAGAATCACTCCACGTCTGCCATCACCCGTACCAGTAAGAATGGAAATCCCCGAGCCACTGGAGTTTCTGGCACTTGCCTGGTGACCCATCTATTTAGGCAACATTCTGCTCACAGAGCAAGAAAGGCCTAGAGCTCCCCTGCTGTTTCTAGCCACACAAACTTGAGCTACCGCTTTCTCTTTTCAGGCAGGACCATCTGATTCTCCACAAGCTTAGTTTGGGGTGACACATTCTCTAACCAAAAAAATTTACTTTTCTGTACAACTGATTGATGTCAGTCTGTCTCAGAACTCCTAATAACCTTCTTATTTTTCTAGCCTCTAGTAGGGAACAAAGATTAATTGTGCCATTTGGGCTTTTTTTCCCCCAAGCAGCAGCTCTCTCCCTCCCTCCCCCCAGGTCTTCTGTTTCTCACTCTTTGTTTTTCTGTCTTCTTCTTCATTGCTTTAAAAACCAAACAAAATCATACTTGTTTTTGGAGAAACCTTTGAGATCATGGAGTCCAACCCCATATATAGCCCAGAGTGGGGCTATGGCTCATCTGAGATCCAGCCAAAGCCCCTTTTGACCTGGGAAGTAGAATCAGGGGCTTTGGATTCTTATTTTAGCCCAACCATTAACACAAGGTGAGAACCCTTGACAGTGCACTTCCTGTTTTAGTCAGGACTTCAGGCTGTAAGTGACAGAAACTCAACTAAAACCAACCTTGGCAAAAAGGGACTTTAATTGTTCATGTACTCTGGAAATGCGGGGTGGGTTGGGACTTGGAGTCACTCTCAGTCTCTCTGTGGATTTTCTCTACTTTCTCCTACCTCAGGTGGGATTTCTCCACACAGTGGGGCCGTGGCTGCTGGCTGCTCTTGACTCACATATCCCAGATTTATCACTGAAAAGGAATGGGCTTCTCTCTTAAGCCCTAGCTTATAAAATCTCAGGGAAGGTCTTTGGTCATGTGCTCCACCCTTCGGACCAATCATAGAATCCAGCTGACTGTGACCGGCTGAGTTTGACAAACAGCCATGGCCAGGGTCATGGAGTCACACAGATGTGAAGGGAGAGAAAGGAGATGCGGGTCCTCTGAAGAAGCTGATGGGGTGCACAGACGTGACCATGAAAGGCCACCAAGGGCCATCCAACACCGTGATTTGTGTGACCTCCACTCACTCTCTCCATGTTTGCTCTTCTCATCCCTCTCTGTGGTACTATGGAAGGAAAACAGGTCTAAAGTGGAACGAACAGAATTTGCTTGAAGAGAGATTCCCTTATACACGTTTCCTAGGAAGCAGAACACGTTAACGCCCAGCGGTCCGATGGATACAAGCCCATTCATACTTATCACCTGTGAGAGTAGGATTGTGAGGGAATGAGACACAGGACTGGTCATTTTTATGGTGGGATGAGAAATTGGAGTGGTAGTCTTGGGGGGGGGGCAGAGCAGTGGGGGTGCAAGGCTGCTTTTTCTCCTGCCAGCAACACCAAAACCCAAATCCACTTCCTGGTCCTTGAAGCTCTAACTCATTAAATCATCTGTTCTGGTTTGATGACAGTCTCTTTAAGGAAATAATAGCATTGTTGCCTAGACTGTGAGCATCAGACTTTGGCCCACAAGTCTTGTTGTTGTTATTATTGCTATTTAAAGCTTGCTAATGAGAACATAGCTTCAGGGCCCTGAAGTGATTTTGCGGCATTACTGTAGACCTAATCCCTGAGTACCTTTCAGGTTTGAGGAAAGGGCTTTGTTTGATTGGATCTTCTGAATAGCTGACTGACTTACAAGGAAACATCTTTGTTTGAAATTTTAGGGATGAAAATCCCACTAGAAGATATCGGCCCTTGGCCCTGTGAAGGGAGGCAGCTCCGGAAGCAGCCAGTCAGAAGTCAGGCATAAAGCCATTGGCTCGCTCTGAAATTCATCTTTTGTCTATTTTCTTTATAATCTGATCCAACTTTGCTTTTGTCATCTTCTCTACAACTTCTTGACTTTTTTGGTAAAAGGTAGAACTTTATTTTCTTATGAGTCACTAGCCACGAGGAGTTCTCGCTCTTTTGGTGGCTCAGCGCTGCTTCTGAAGTGCTGCCCCTGCTGCCGCTCTAGCTTTGTTCTGGATCCGTTTCCATGGCTGATTAACAGGGGGCTTGTGTGAGGAGCCAAGGGCAGGACTTGCTGAATCCCGATTCGCTGAAATCTGGCTGTGGCCTGATGTCATGTCAGTCAGTCATCCTCACACGTTCAAGACAGTGCGCTGTGGGGAACAGCTCCAAAGGGGAAGCAAATTTGGGTTTATTTTTTCCACAGTATAGAGAAGTTTTTCACTGTTCTCCTCAAATAGCCAAAAAAAGTCTGGTTCAATAGATTCTGCGCTTGGACTTTCCTCCAAACACAACGTATCCCCTCGAGAGAAGACAAAAATGTAAAGGACATCTACACGGTGTGGCCCATGCACACCACCCTTTGTGAATGATGCAGAGGGTGCTGGGTATGATGGCTGGGTGGTCCCTATCCCCATTCTGGGAGACCTGGGACTGGGTTTACAGAGGCCAGAGTTTTGAAGGTGGGGGAGGCTCTGCTCATGCCTTTGCCTTGTTCGCCTTGCAGAAGGTGTGGCCTCTGATAGGGAGCACAATCAATTCTTTGTTTATAAGAGTTACTCCGAGATAGAATTATGAACATAAATAATCCCTTAAAGGAATTGTTGAATTTGGGCTGAATGTGAGCTGATCCCAGGGTTTATTCTGGAAGCTGAGCTTTTAAAGTGCGGATGATTTCTGAGAGTGTAGACATTGTATGATCTCAGGTTCTGGCTACCTGTGGTTTTGCTATATTGAAGCGTTGGAATGGGTGGGGGAGGAGAGAATTTGGAGTGGGTTGTTGCAGAACTAGATGCATAGGCACAAGCTGGTGTAGACATGACTAAGACCAGCAGTAAAGATGCCTTGACAATCTCAGACTGCTCGGGCATGGCTCTCCATTGACAGCCTACCCTCGGTTGCCTTGGGGGATGCTGCATTTCACAACTTACTAGCTGAATATACTACAGGGTCCACCTGAACCCCAAATCCCCACTGAAGAGAACTTCCTTTAGAAAAATCCAGTAGAGAGGGGTCCTCGCATCTCAGTCAAGGCCATCTGGGTGCTAGTCACAGCACTGCCACGAATCAGAAGGAGCTTGTTGCCCCAGGACCAGATATACACAGAGCCAGGCTTTCATTTCCCCACCAGACAGGGGGAGATGGCCTCATGTGAGGAAGCTCAGCTCCGTGTGTTTTGTGGCACGTGGTACATGAATCTGTGGTGCTGTTTTGGGAGGAGAGAGCTACCTGGCATGGTCCTATATAGCTGGAGGACCTCTAATGTGCCATCCCCCTGTCCAGATGTCTTCCCATTACACAGACCTGTTGCGTTCTTCCCATCCAGGCTGGCCTCCCCTCTGTTCATCTGAATACTAAGCAGATAAACGTATACTAACACAACTACTACGGAGCTTTCCTGGACTCCTCAGCTCCTTGCATCTATTTTGTCTGATACTGTTTGCACTTCCAGACTTCTTCTGCTGAGTAGTTGACTGATGTATTTTTTTTTTTTACTTTCAAACTTTCTGTGCCCTCATGTTTTAGATGTAGCTTTTATAAGCAGCCCATTGTTGATATTTTAAAAATTCTTGTCTGATATCCCTGTTTTTTAAGTGATGAGTTTAGTTTTTTTACACTTACTGTGATTACAGACATATTTGGGCTTATTTCTGTCATTTTACTTTGTACGTTATTTGTCTTGCTTTTTCTTTTTTCCTCTTTTCTGACTCCTTTTTGGATTAAGTTCGTTTTCTTGCCATTCTCCCCTTCTTTTCGCTAATTTGTATGTGATACATGCCTTCTAGTCTTTCACTGAAATTTCATGATGCATATTAAACAAATTCTAAGTTAATATTTTAACCCTCTTTCCAGATAATACAAGAAACTTGCTTTTTGTGCACACCTTCCAGACTTATATGCTTTTATGTTTGGCTTTTAGTTCTTTTTCTAAACCCCAAAATAGATATTATCATGATTTCTGTATATAAAATGTTTGGTTAGATTTATATAAGTACTTACTAATCTCTTTATTCATCAATCCTTCTTGCATCTTAGACCTTCTATCTGGGATCATTTTTCTCCTTCAAGTATATTCTTTGAAGTTATTATTATTATTATTTTTACTACTAGCTTGTTTGGATGCTCTTTATTTTTATTTTATTTTTTTATAATAATTTTTTATTATGTTATGTTAGTCGGCCACAGCAACCTTTTTCATGACACATCTCCAAAGGCAAAAGAAACAAAAGAAAAAATGAACTTGTGGGATTTGATCAAGATAAAAAGCTTCTGCACACCCAAGGAAACAGTCAAAAAAACTAAGAGGCAGCCCACGGAATGGGAGAAGATATTTGCAAATGATACTACTTTTATTTTAGAAAATGTCTTTATTTCATCCAAGTTTTAAAAGATACTTTTTTTCAGGTACACAAATGTAGGTAGGTAAAGGTTTGCTCCGAGTATTTTAAAGACGATTTCCACATTTGCCCTTGAGAATTATGTTTTTTAAATTTTATGCACTTTTTTGGATGATTGGGCTTTTCTCAGGCTGCTTTATTATCTTCCCTTTATTGTTGGTGTCCTTTAGTTTCCTTTCATAGTCAGGTGTATGTGTGTGGGTGCGTTTACAGACTTTTGATATATTTTCTGCTTCTTGTACCTGTACTGATCTTTCACCAGTTCTAAAGAAAGAGAAGCCACTTTGTCTTTGAGAATTGCCTCTTCTCTATCTCCTTTCCTCTTTCCTTCTGGAACTCTGATTAGAAACGTTAGCCTTCCTTATTCTGTCCTCCTTCTCTAAATGCCTCTGGTCACCCTTGGTCTTCCTCTGCTCTACACTCTTCTACAACTTCTAGTTCACACTATGACATTGAATGCAGACGTTATTTCTTCTGCCGTTCCTTGTTTTAGTTCTGTGTCCCTAAGTAGACTGGAAGCCTCTGAGGACAGTGCACCTGTTTCATGTGTTACTCGTAGTCCCATGGGACTTGGCTCAGCTTGATATAGTAAGAGCTCAAGAAATATTTCATCAAACAGCCCCATTATTTCATGCTCCTGAACTGCACCCTACCCTGAGAATTACATGTGACCTCTTTGGAGCCTGATGAGTGCCCTGGACCAGGACACACCCATTCTTCTTCTATAAGACTTTTCAGGGTTGTAGTGCCGTTTACTTCCTTCAGCCCAGGAGACTCACCCGCATCACTGGAACTCACTTCTTGTCTTTCTTCTCTATCTAGTCTTTTCACGCCATCCCTGCTTATCTGCCACCCACAGTCTAGAAATACAATTTCAAGGGCAGACCTTGAAAATATTTGGGAATGAATGCTGCTTCTAGAATTTGAAATCTGCCTCCACTGGCTGTGTGGCCTTGGGCTCTGAGCCTTAGTTCCTTTACCTATAAAATGGGAATGATGTGGTAAAAAAAGTTGAGATGGTGAGTGTGAAAGTGCTTTCTGAATGTTGGGCATAATTATTGTCTGCAAAGCAATATTAAATGATGGTTATGACCATTAGACACAGGAAATAGAAACGAATCTATATTAGTTTTGGGAAAATAAAGTTGAACTATATTATTCTGTCTGTCTTTTGAAAGATTATTTTAAAAAAACCTCTACCAACCTGACTTCAATGAGAAAGTGCTGAAAGGAAAAAAAAAACAACACCCCAGATTTTTTTCTGGACTGCAAAATAAAAAATAATGTAAAAGAGGGAATTGAGTGGTTTATTTAAAACTCTGAGCATCTTGAACCTATTTGAAACCCTGTGTCCCCTTTAAATCACGTTGCTCCTGAGTTAATAGGTAAGATTACAGCCAGGAAGAATAGGGTAACAGGAAATAAGGGAGAGGATTTAAAACATAAAAAGTGTCAGGCTTCAGAACTTCAAGAATGCTGAATCCCATCTCGTCTCAGCATCCTGCCCCGTAAGGCTTTGGAGAGGCCACTGCTTTGCAAGGATCCTCTTCTGTGCTGCAAACTGCTGGAAATCAAAGCCACATGTGAGCCTCACAACTCCACCCTGTGACCTCCCTCCAGCTCTGCACGCCAGTTCCTGCCCTCTCGGGGACCTGGGGATCCTGGAGTCTTGAAGCCTTTGTAAGAAGCAATTTCATCCTTGAACACTCTTGTGGCAACAGAGATAGAGTGATGTCACTACAGTGGATGTCACTTGTCCCTTTCTTTGTCATCTTCTTCTTCCCCTTCCTCCCTCCCCCTCCCCTTCCTCCTCCTCCTCCTCCTCCTTCTTCTCCTTCTTCTCCTTCTTCTCCTTCTTCTCCTTCTTCTTCTTCTTCTTCTCTTTCTCCTCCTTCTCCCTCTCCCTCTCCTTCTCCGTGGCAGGAAGGGGGAAGGTGGATAAGCGATGTTTGAAAGGAGAGAAGATAAGATGTGGCCAGTGAGACAGGGCTCTGACAAATGGGAGAACAGATGCAGCCAGACAGAAGGAGGACAGCCCACAGGACTGTGTATGTGTGTGTGTGTGTGCGCGCGCGTGTGCGCGTGTGGTAGCTGGCTGGGCGCCAAGGTCCTCTGGAGCAGTGAGGTGTTGTGTGGGTTCCTGGGTTAGGTCGTCTTTCCTTCATCTGCACACAGAGCAGGTGTGGACTCATGGAAGTTTGGGGAAGGGAGGAGGGGCCATGGGGTCACGTAGGAGTGGGGAAAGAGGACAGCAGCCACAGGAGCAGCAACCTGGAGGATGGACACGTCCCAGGAGTCTCTGGATCTTGGGGTCAAAGCTGCTTCCCCACATTTGTGTGGGATGAGTCTGGAACCACTTCACTTGGCTGTTAGAGGAGGCCCGGGGTGGTCTGTGCTCCAGGAGGTTGGAGAGGGTCACCTGGGACATGGAGGGAGGGCACGTCTCCCCCCCGTGGCTAACAGAAGGCACCCCCTGCCCCAGGAAGCATGGGGAAGACGTGCCCACGGGAGAGGAAGTAATCCCTCACAGCTGGCCATTCTGGGGGCAGCTAGCAGCTGCAGGGAGCCCCAGGGAGGTCAGAAGGATGCCCTTCTCCACCCATTTTTTCTTCCTCCCCAGTGCTATTCTGAGGACTGGAGCCGGGAGGGCACAATTTGCCTTGGTTTTCTCCCCTGCATCTCTGACTTGCTGTTTTCCTGTTTTTCACCCTCCCTGCCATGGTGGCCTCAAGATGGAAAAGCGACCTTCACAGAGCAAGGCAGGCACCTCCTAGTGAAGGACCTCCCCCTCCCAAACCTCTCCTGGCTCTTGTGCCCGGGTCTGCACCAAAGGCTGCAGGAGGCTGTCCCTCCTGAGAGTCCCTTGGAATTTTGTGGGAAGAGAGAATGAGACGAGATGTGTGATGGCCTCGTGTGGAGCACAGGGTCCTACACAAAAGCCAAGCGCCGAGGCACCGCCAAGAGCTGGACCCGTGGGGCAGTCACCCCGGAAGCTAGCACAGGCTGGGGCTGAGGTAATCAGAAGTCAAGGGTCAGAGAGACCCAGCTGCTGCTTCTCACTCTGGTCCCCACCCTGTTGTCCCCTCTGAGCCGGTTCTTGGTGCCACACGTCCCCACACAGCGTTCCTCCCTGGCGGGGCCTTAGCCCAACTGGGGCAATTTAAGGGGCTCGTCCAGGCCCCACATTAAGGTGTGAGTCCCTGCTGCTGCCCCTTCCGCCCTTACCTCAGCAAGGCCGCCCCGGCTGCGGGCGAGGAGATCACGTCCGAAGGGTTAGGAACAGGGCAAAGAGCAGATTTCTTTGGACTTCTCCATTATTAGCATTGCCTTTTCTCATGACTGCTGCCTAGGGCTCAGGACGGAAAAAGTGGCAAAGCGCAAGGCCTGGTGGGGGCGTGCGATGAAGTGGTGGTGAACATGTAGGGCAGACACAAGCTCCCCAAATATTCCAGGGGCTCCTGTGCCCTCCTTCCAACCTCTCGCGCACTGAGGTAGAGTCACGGGGCTCGTTCTGGCCAGGGGACGATGCGCAGAATGACGGGGGTCACTCTGGGCTGAGGGGGTTAAAGCTGGTGTACCTCTTCCACACCCCCACCCCCATCCCGCCTCCCCTGTTACAGCAACCCCAGAGACCATGTGGTCCAGAAGCCTCGACTGCTGGGTGGAGAAAGGCTGCCCAACCTGCCCGGGGAATCTTCCAGAGTGCGAAATAAGCTTTTAGTGTGCTAAGCCACTGAGCTTTGGGGGTTTACTGGGGGACTGCTCGCATTAATTACTTTGATGAATACAACCCCTGACATCAACAAAGTCCCTTCAGTTATATATCACATGCTTTTCCTAGGAAACAGGGTCTCTTCTTATGAGCCAACTGGAGCAGGGACTTGCCCAAGGTGACGCAGCTAGAAAAGAAGCCGATGGGACTGCTGGTAGTTAAGCGACATACAGCAGCGGCAGTAAGAGTGAAATGAAGAGGCCACCCCCTCCTTGGTTTACAGAGCCAGGTAGGAGGCCAGGCCCAGAAGATGGGAGAAGGAAAGAAAGAGGGAAAGCTTCCAGGAGAATCCTGGTTCCGTTTCCCCTCTGCGGCCTCTTAGCCTCATGGCTGGTGTAGTTGTAGGCAAGGGGGTGCCCTGGGTGAGGCTCCCAGCACCGGGAGGCAGAAGCATGGAAATGTGTGTCTGGGGACGCCTGTGCCTGGAGGCAGGTGTGCTCTGGATGGGAGCGCGAACGGCCATAAGGCCATGGAGACTTGGTGCAGAGCGAAACGAGCGGAATGGAGATACCCAATGAGCGCTCTGCCCCAAAGCCGCCCCTCGTCCTGACTAGGCTGTCGTTGCTCAACGTGCTTTTGGGCCCCTCTTTGGGGTGCGCCCGTTTGCTAGCCACATCCTTTGTAACTAAGCCACTGAGGTGCCGGTTCTGTTTTTCTCTTTCTGGATTGTTTTAAATTTATTTTTTGAATAGATAACATAGACAGGGTTCAGACACTTGGAAACGTTTCAAGGTCTAGGGGAAAAAGATGCACTCCCACCCTTGTCTCCTCTGTGCTCAGTTCCCAGCCCATCCCACAGGTAGCCCTTGCTGCCGGTTCATTATTTCCATTCAGATTTTGTTTCGTAAACTTGCAAGATAATTGTATTGTATTGTATCTTTTTTAAAGATTTTATTTATTTATTTATTTATTTGAGAGTGAGCAAACGAGCAGGGGGAGCGGCAGGCAGAGGGAGAACCAGACTCCCTGCTGAGCAGGGAGCCCGACTCGGGGCTCGATCCCAGGACCCCAGGATCATGACCTGAGCTGACAGCAGACACTCAGCCAACTGAGCTGCCCAGGCGCCCCGATAATTGTATTATTATTATTATTTTTAAAGATTTTATTTATTTATTTGACAGGCAGAGAGACAGCCAGTGAGAGAGGAAACACAAGCAGGGGGAGTGGGAGAGGAAGACATAGGCTCCCAGTGGAGCACGGAGCCCGATGCGGGGCTGGATCCCAGGACCCTGGGATCATGCCCTGAGCCGAAGGCAGACGCTTAACAACTGAGCCACCCAGGCCCTCCCCCATAGTTGTATTATTTTTATCCGAGCTTTTCTCATGAATGGTGTCACATTATAGTGCATTTTGCTTTTTTCACTTAATACGTCTTGGAAGTATTTCCATACCATAATAAAGAGCATTAAGAATCTTCTCTCTTATCAACAGATATGTAGTATTCCATGCTATGTAATGGTACTATGAATGATTTGGCCAGTTCCCCCATTGCTATTACAAATACTAATGCAACAAACGTCCTCACATATGTCGTTTTGCATATATTCCAGGTTACCTGAAGCAGGAGTTCCTAGAAGTGGAACTGCTGGGTCAAAGGATAGGGTGTATTTTACATTTTGATAGATGCCAAATTGCCCTCTGTGGGGGTTGGTCGTGCCAATTTTTATTCCTCTCAGCAGTGAATGAGAGCACCATTTTCTGAACAGTTTCACCAGCAGAATGTGTGTTCACACTCTCAGACTTTCATGATTTTGATAAGAGAAAGGTAGAATAGTTTTGTATTCTATTTTCATGAGTGAGGTTGTACATATTTTCAAATGCTTATGAGATATTTGTAATTCTTTTTTCAGAAATTATCTGTTCCTGGGGGAGCCTGGGTGGCGCAGTCATTAAGCGTCTGCCTTCGGCTCAGGGCGTGATCCCCGCGTTCTGGGATCGAGCCCCACATCAGGTTCCTCTGCTGGGAGCCTGCTTCTTCCTCTCCCACTCCCCCTGCTTGTGTTCCCTCTCTCGCTGGCTGTCTCTCTCTGTCAAATAAATAAATAAAATCTTAAAAAAAAAAAGAAATTATCTGTTCCTATCCCTTGCCTATTTCTGTGTTATGTTGTTGATCTTTTCTTATTAATTTGTAGGTGGTCTTTATTTATTATAGAGAGCAGCTCTTCCCGACTGAGAATAAGTTGCAAATGTTTCTTCCTAGTTTGACTTCTAAAAGTTTTTTTGTTTGTTTTGTTTTTTTGCTTAGGATGTTTGTTGGTTTTTTGTTTTGCCATGCAGAAGTTTTTGGTTTTCATGTAATCAAATCAGCCTTTTCTTATGTCATAAGGATATTCTTTTATAGTTAGACATCGCTTCTCTACTGTAGGTCTTTAGGGAATTCTTTCAAGTCTTTTTCTAGTATTTTTATAGTTTTATTTACCTCTTGTCTAAGTCTTTGATCAATTTTGAATTTTCTTTTCTTTTTTTTTCTTTTAGAGAGAGAGTGTGTGAGCAGGAGTCGGGGGAGAGGGGCAGTGAGATGAGGGGGAGGCGGAGGGAGAGGGAGAGAGAAAGACTCTTAAGCAGGCTCCACTCCCAGTGTGGAGACCAAAGGGGGTCTCGATCTCATGACTCTGAGATCGTGACATGAGCTGAAGTCAAGTCAGACCCTTAACTGACTGAGCCACCCAGGTGCCCCAATTTTGAATTTTCTAGTTGAGTCCAAGCTTATTTTTATCTAGGTTGTTGGCAAGATACTCCAATAGTGCTTATTCAATAATCTATTTTTTTCACCACTGATTTGAAATGACACCTTTATCATAACAAAATCATATATTATTTGGACCCATTTCTGGTCTTTCTATTATGTTCCATCGGTTTATCTACATATGTGCCAATATTGCCATTTTTAAAAATATTGCACATGTATTATGACTGGTAGGATATGACCTTCTCATTTCTCTTCTTTTTCAGAGTTGTCTGGGCTATTTTTTGTTTGTTTGGTTGTCTTTTCCATATGAAATTTAAAATCACATAATCTGGTTAAAAAACACATGTTAATATTTTTATTGGAATTCCATTAAATCAAAACAGTAACTGAAGAATGATTGACAATTTACTTGGACATTGGGTCTTCTTATCCAAGACTGTGGTGCAACTTTCATTTGTTTGAGTCTTTTTGCCTCTCCATCGGTTCTAGTCCTGTTTCCAGATGGAAGACTCTGGGGAGATACAAACATTTCCAAGTCCACAAGCATTAGCTGTCCATAATACAGCTAAGGGCCCTACTTGGTCTCCTTGCATCTCCCTCTGGGCCAAAGCTCACTCACCCTGCCCTCACCCTGGTGTTGGGGTTGGGGTTTCAGGAGGAGAGGGGAGGATCTACCACCAACAGATAGAAAGAGAGACAAGGAGGGGGTGTTGGAGCTGGGGAGGGAGACACCATCTGGGTATCCAGAACTGAAAGTCAGCAATCTTGGACAAAGATAGAAAGGGCAGGCGTGGAGGACTGTGGGTTACTGGTAGGTCTGCAGGAAGGTGGGGAGGAAGAGAAACCAGAGGGTGGGCATGAGCAAAGTGTGGGGGAGGAGGTGGGAGGGGAGGAGAAGGAGGAGTGGGGGAAGGGAGGAGGAGGTGGGGGCAGGAAGAGGAGGAGGAGGAGGGCTGCCAGGAGTGGGGAGTGGGGGTAGGGGGCTGGGCTGGAGGCATCTGGACAGGAACCCGGTTCCAGCAGGCCCTAAAGAGACTGCAACTTCTTCAAGGGCTGGGACAATGTCTTCAGTGTCAACATCTTTTTAAATATGCAATAAATAACATACATATAAAAGTGTATAAAACATATGTGTCTGGCTTACTGAGTGGCTATGAAGTCAACTCCCTTTCAGCCACTACCAGGTCAAGAAACAGAATGTTTATCAGCAATCCAGAAGCTCCCCATCATGTGTCTCCTAGAGCTAACTATCATCCTGATAGTTTATGATCAGAAGACAATTGCTATTATAATAAAAAAAAATGTTGACAAATTCGAGACCAGGGCTGAAATGTGCTAGAAAGGGGATTGGAACCTAGGCTAAGGAGAGAGACCCAAAGAGCAAATCAGGAAACTGAGGTGAAGGTGCAGCCCCGGAGCAGAGGTCTGCCACTACTCCATAGGGATGTGGACCTCCGGCATCTGCATGGCCCCCCAGCTGCCTGGCTCAAAGCATGCTGCTCCAGCCGGCTCAGTAGCTGGGGCAGCAGCTGAGTGCCCAGACATTCAGGGCCTGGGGAGTGGTATAGTGCAAGATTATCTTAGTTTTTTTTTTTTTTAAGTTTTTATTTATTTATTTGTTTATTTATTTGAGTGAGAGAGAGAGAGAGAGATTGGGAGAGAGAGAATCTAAAGCAGACTCTGCACTGAGCTCGGTGCAGGGCTCGATCCCACCAACCTGAGACCATGACCTGAGCCAAAATCAAGAGTCAGATGCTTATCTGACTGAGCCACCCAGGCGCCTCAAGATTATCTTGGTTTTAAGGAGCAGAACATGACTTCAACTAGCCCAAGTAAGCTGGGGGTGGGGGGGAGCTTGGGCACCTCCCAGCCCTGAGGCCAGCTTGTTCCAAGACTCCATTGGGGAAATGAAGAATGCTGAGTTCTTGAACTCTCTGAGGGCTTCTGGTCTCCCTCTTCCATGCTTCTCTTGGCTTCTTCTCCCCAGCCCTGCACCTTGGTTTCTCAGTGTAATTTCTCCTCTTTTCCAAGGCCCAAGAGAACCCTTCTTTCTATTCCAAGACATTTTTCAGCTCCTGCTTCCCATGCCTAGCTCCCTTCCCCAAAGGAAAAAGTCTAATTGCTCCCCATACATGGGTCCCACCCTGGGCCAGTGGGTGGTGCCCTGGGCTCAGACAGTCCACCTCATTTCTGGGGAGAACACCATGAGTAGGGATTTTTGCAAATTGTCTACCAAGAAGGGCATAGGCAAGAAGCCTCCATGAGGCTGGCCCTTGGTGTTCGTGGATATAGTTCTGAGGTTTGACTCATCCCTGAGAGGTAATCAGGCAAGTTGCTGACCTGAGTCTCACTAGCCTCTGCCATAGGGTGGCATGTGGATGGCATCACTTGAGCAGCCAGCACCCACTTCACCCATCAGGGGTGCATCTCAGGACTTTGCTTCTTGGTGACAAGAGACGTTCAAAAGAGAAAGTTTCTGGTGATCTAAAAGGTGGTTTTCTTAGAGTAGAAAGATTCAGAAAACTCAGGATTCTCAATGTCTTGGGCCTATAAAGACACTTTTGCTTTTTGGAGTTGGAGTATTTGGGCAACTCCTAAAAGTCAAGGGCATTTGGGCTTGACTAGTCAGGAGCAAAAAAGGGCATGGCCCACGTTAGTTTTTGTCATAGGGGAGCATGAGCTTGGAAGTGTGCTAGGCCAGGTCAAAGGTCAATGTAATACAGACAGATGACGGAGGATGCTGAGTGTGAAGGAGGGCAGGGCAAGGAGTTCTGGAACAAGTGTGTGCCTGGGGTGGGCCGCTGGCTTGTGAGTGGCCGGCTCCACGGTGAGGGGTTTGGCCTAAAGAGACTTGAAAGGACAAGACAGGGGCCTATGCTCTCCACGCATGGGCATTTAGGAAGGAACTCTGTTGTGTATTTTTAGGAAAGGGAAGGATCAAAGTCATTCAGTCCCTTCATGTTTCCATGAGGCCAGGTACCATGAGCAAACAGGGCCTATGTGGTAGCCTATGAGGAATTTTTGTGGAACTCCTAAGTCCCCTAACATCTCCCCCTTGCCCTTTTAAAATCTGGAAATGCCTACCCAAAGGGAAGTCTTTGGCTTGAAACTGTTGCTAGAAAGCCCATAACAAAGCATTTCCATGTTCAAAGCACACCTCAGTGAGGTCCATCTTGACTACCATTATCTATCTATCTATGTATCTATGTATCTATCTATCTATCTATCTATCTATCTATCTATCTATCTATCGATCTATCTATGTATCTATCTACCTATCTATCTATCTATCATCTATCTATCTATTAATTATTTTAATTTTACTTAGTTAACATACAGTGCAATATTGGCTCCTAGAATAGAATTCAGTGACTCATCACTTACATACAACACCCAGTGCTCATCACAAGTGCCCTTCTTAATGCCCATCACCCATCTAGCCCATCCCCTACCCACCTCCCTCCATCAGCCCTCAGTTTGTTCTCTGTTGTTTATTCACTCTGTCTTCCCCTGCCTCCCCATATGTTCATCTGTTTTCTTTCGTAAATTTCACATATGAGTGAAATCATATGGTATATGTCTTTCTCTGGCTGACTTGTTTTACTTAGTATAATATACTCTAGCTCCATCCATATCATTGCAAATGGAAAAATAGCATTTTCTTTGATGCCTGAATAATATTCCATTGTCTATATACACCACATCTTCTTTATCCATTCAATCAGTCGATGGACATCTGGGCTCTCTCTATAGTTTGGCTATTGTTGATAATGCTAATGCTGCTATAAACATCAGGGTGCATGTGTCCCTTCAAATCTGTATTTTTGCATCCTTTGGGCAAATACCTAGTAGTGCAATTGCTGGGTTGTAGGGTAGTTCTATTTTTAACTTTTTGAGGAACTTCCATACTGTTTTCCAGAGTGGCTGCAGTGGTTTGCATTCCCACCAACACTGCAAGAGGGTTCCCCTTTCTCTACATCCTCACGAACATCTGTCATTTCCTGTGTTTTTAATTTTAGGCATTCTGGCAGGTGTGAGGTGGTATCTCATCGTGGTTTTGATTTGTGTTTCCCTGATGATGAGTGATGTTGAGCATCTTCTCATGTGTCTGTTGGCCATCTGGATGTTGTTTTTGGAAAAGTGTCTATTCATGTCTTCTGCCCATTTCTTAACTGGATTATTTGTTTTTTGGGTGTTGAATTTGGTAAATTCTTTGTAGATTTTGGATACTAACCCTTTATCTGATATGCGGTTTGCAAATATCTCCTCCCAGTCCGTAGGCTGCGTTTTTGTTTTGTTGACTGTTCCTTTGCTGTGCAGAACTTTTTATCTTGATTAAGTCCCAATAGTTCATTGTTGCTTTTGTTTCCCTTGCCTCCGGCAATGTGTCTAGTAAGAACATGCTACAGCCCAGGTCAAAGAGGTTGCTGCCTGTGTTCTTCTCTAGGATTTTGAGGGATTCCTGTCACACATTTAGGTCTTTCATCCATTTTGAGTTTATTTTTGTGTATGGTGTAAGAAAGTGGTCCAGTTTCATTCTTCGACATTTTGTTTCCAGTTTTGCCGACAACATTTGCTGAAGAGACTATCTTTTCTCTGCTGGATGTTCTTTCCGGCTTTGTTGACCATATAATTGTGGGTCCATTTCTGGGTTCTCTACTCTGTTTGACAACCATATTTAAAATTACAGTCCCACCACCAGAACCTTCCAATTCCCCTTATCCTGAAGTATTTTATCTTTATGGCACTTTTGACCTAACATATAATATATTTTTTATTATTTTCTGTCTCCTTCTACCAGGATGTACCCTCCAGGAGGGCAGAACTTTTTGTCTGCTATGTTCGTGGATACAACCCCACTGCCTAGAAAAGTGTCTGGCGTACAGTGGACACACAGCACACACCTGTGGAATGAACTGAATGTTTATAACCGCAGGATGCTAAGATGGGGAGGGGGGGCTATACAACATTTTAATCTAGGATTCCCAACCTTTTTCAGTGAGAAGTCCTCTTTTAAGCTCAAAACACTACATGGAGATGTATATGATAATTGCTATACTTGGAAAGTGTGAAGTGCTTTGAATTTGTCCTTGAAAATGAATTTGTACTTTATTAATCTATATACATTTGAGAAACAGTATGTAATGTTCTCTATTCATACCCATTTATGCACTATCCTAACACTGTTTGACACACATATGGGTTTACAAACTATGCAATAACTCTGAGGACACCAGGGTCTGTAGCCCACAGGTCAGACTCCTGTTTACATATGGAAAGTGTTTGAATAATGACAGCAACAGCTAAAGGACCCGCTTGGTCTCCATACATCTCCCTCCAGACCAAAGCTTACTCACCGCCCCCACCCTGGTGTTTGGGTTGGGGGTTGGAGGGGGAGAGGGGAGGATCTGTCACCAACAGATAGAAAGAGACACAAGGGAGGGGACATTGAAGCTGGGGAGGGAGATACCATCTGGGTATCCAGAACTGAATGTCAGCAGTCTTGGACAAAGATAGAAAAGAAATGGGCAGGCATTTAAACCATTTAAAACCACTAGCAACTACGGACAATTGAGCACTTATTAGTTTATTGGCTTTTTAGTTATCTGAGAGCTAGACTCAAACGTTTGGAAAGGCTGACAGCTAAGTTTTGAGTTGGGCAGAGTAGGAAAGAAGGGACTTAAGATGAGCATGGGCTTTGGAGCTACGGAGATGATTTCTAATTTGTGCTCTGACCAGGACCATCTGGGTGGCCAGAAAGTTACTTCTCTTGTTGCATTTGGGCCACAGAGATGAAATGGAATGGTGACGCCAGGTACTTCGTGGAGTACCTGGGACATCTGGGTGCTCAACAAATACTCCTTCCCCCTAAAGTTCTGAGGGAGGAGGCGGTGTCCAGGAGGGTCCTGGGCATGTGAGGGATGGGCACCAAGTGGGAATATGTTGCTGAAAGAGGGGCAAAGGATGTCTTATGCCAGGGGCGGCAGGGCAATCTCCAATGTCAGGGATTTAGGGCTCTTGGGGGGGTGCGGAGGACACTTATTGCCTGGTCCCTGGAAGCATCCCCTTTGGGCAGAAGGTGGAGGCCCCGGGTGCATTTGTAGTGGGTGAGGGGCACCACTGTCCCCGCAAGTGGAAACCATGTGTTCCTTGCTGAGCAGCTGATGAGAAGCAGCCCCCTAATTAGAGAGAGAGTCCTGCTTGAAGCCTCAAACTGAGACTCTAATTCTAATCAGCATTTTAATTCCAGTACATTTTGCAAAATAAAAACAGCTGTGAAGAGAGCCATTGAAAAAGACGAGTCCTCATCCTTGCCTTCCAGCCCTCCAGCTTTGGGACACACTTGGCCATTTCAATTGCTTTTCCTCTCCCCCTTCTCTTTTAGACTTGTCAGGGAACACGATACCCACCCACCAGCATACACTTCCATTCCCTGACCCCTAAAGAAACTGCCCAGGTTCCTGATTAGGGCTGGCCCTCTGGCTCTGCACGGGTGTCTGTCATTTCAGTTGGGCTCTGTGGCAGGACCAATCACACAGATGTGAGCCACAGGGATGCCAGAGGGTCTATTTTCAAGAGACTAGGCTGTGACCAAGTCACAGACAAAACCAAAGAACACAACCCATTGCCCCAGGGCACCACTTTTCAGCTCCTGATGGGTTTGGCCTCTGTCCTCCCTGTTTTTGTGGGTAAGTCGAGAAGTGTCCACTTACATAGGATGTAATTTTAAGAGCTCCAAGATGCCCAACTACCCTTTGGCCTGAAATAGAAATGCTCCTCCTAGAAATAGCTAACCCCAGAGGGGCAGCCTGTTTTACCCCTTCGCAGGCATCAATACTAGAGCAGGCTTCTGGTTTTTTTGGAGAGGGAGTGTCCATAGTAAAGGGCTTATAACAAAGGATAGGCACCTTTGATATGGAGGCAGGTACCAGAAAATATCTCTCACCAGGGGAGGAAGTCTCTAGTGGGAGGAGCACCTTGGGGACCTGGCATCTAGGGAAATTGTAGTGAGAAGAGCAGAGGCCATCAGCCCTGATTTTACTGACTTCACTGTCTTGGCTGACTGACTGTGGATTCAGGGCCATGCACTCGGTCCAAAAGTTCATGGAATTAACAGTTCATTTGTGAGTCTGCCAGTGCTCTCCTCTTATTCTACTATGTTCTACAAGGGAAATGAAGATGCTGCTCCCACCTCCCCCAGTTCAACCCAAACATCAGGGAAAGCCCAAACAATCTTCTAGAAGTTTCCAAGTTGGAGGGCAAGGCCATGGCTCTGCTGCTTGAATGCCCCGGAAGGGGTGAGGTTGGGTCAGATGCATGTGCCCTTTTGTTACGCTCTGCGTCTGACGAAAGACCTTGCAACCTGGTTTTGCTCTGTCTACCAGGAAAATGAACTCAGTGCGGAAAGAAAAAGAAAGTTTAGGTGCTATAAAGTAGGACACCCTAAAGATGAAGCTTGTTTCTATACGTGGTTCAGCTGATAAGCGGGAAGTAAATCCATCAAACAGTAGAATAGTTAATGTTCTCATATTTCTGATGTGCCAAGTGCTGTGCTGGCTACTGAGGGGGAGACAGCAGAAATATAAATGGAGGGACCACACATCCTGTTTTCTGGGGGCAGTCCTGGCTTTTTCTGATGTAATTCTTATCAGCTCCTCCTTTTAATCTCAGGAATGTGCTGGTTTGGACAATATATTATATGTTTATCTTCAGTATAAAAATGCTGCCGGGGAGCTCACCATCGAGTTAGAAAAATTGAGCAGCTCATGTGTTTGGAATGAGCGACATGAGATAAGCCTGGGTGCCATTAGGGAGCAGCTTATGGGAGCCCATGCAGGGTCAAAGGTGAGCCCACAGTTCACCTCCCTTTGCTATTTTGGCTCCAGGTGGCATGGCTGCAGGGCATCAGTGCACGCATCCCATGTCGGTAGTACCATCTGGAGACATCCCTAAGGTCTACAGTATGAAGGGTTCCCCTTAGAATTGTGTGTCGAAGCTCCGCGGGTCTTGGATTCGGCAGGGGCCGTCTTATTCCAGTTGTTCACTCTCTGCTGGGAGCCTGCCCGCACCCAGGGCAATGGTCATGCCTTGCTCATCTTCACCCGCCTTGGCCCAGATTTGTGCAACACAGCAGTTCTCCAATACATGTGGGCTGAACGGAGTTAGATTTGGCCATCAACCCCTACCACAAGCTCCTCAAAGACCTCCATGAAGATGGTCGGACCCTGTGATTCTGAGCCACGGCTGAGCCCCTCACAGGTGTATGGCATCGGCATCTCAGTGGTGGGGCCTGATGTGTGTGGGGTTCTATTGTGGGGGATGGGATTAGAATTTCTGGACTCTCCTCTTTTGGATCTGGAGTCTGCGTGGTGATGGGAGGGCAGAATCTCCTCAAGGGCCAGTTCCACGTTGGGTGGCTCTCACAGCCTGTGGTGTTATGGTGCTTATTTGCTGGGTTCCTGTCAAAGGTGCTGACTCTGGTATGGACAATAAATCCAGGCTAAGGGCCTTCTGCCTGGTGTAGTTCAAGTCACTCTGATTACATCTTCTCATTGATGTGGGAAACAAAGGCCGAAGAAAAATTATTACATTTCCTTACTACCTACAGCCCTTTGACAAGTCCTGGAAACAGGCAGAGTGACATTCCTTCAGGGACTCAACTGCCTCAATGTTAATACTTTGTTAAGGGCAAAAGGCAATCCTAGCCTGAGTCCCCCCACCCCCACCCCCCACCCAGGATCCTGTAAGTCTACTTCAACATATAAAAATTCCTTTGGAAACTTCTTTTCTTTCTAAGATACGTGTTGGCAATCATCCCCCAAGCGTATGCCCCACCGATACACATCTGAAGGGTCTCATGACTAAGGTTTTATTAGAAGGTAATAAATGACCTTTTCCCAACAATAGCTAGCCGCCTCAAGGTCCTGGAAACCTTGCTTCCAAAATTCCTTAGAGACTTACGCTATCCCTAACCCCCTCCCAACTGGAGGATATATAATGGGCCACTCCTCACCCCGGTGCAGCAGCTCTTTCTGCCCGTGGGTTCTGTCCCCGTGCTTTAATAAACCACTGTTTTGCACCAAAGTCGTCTCAAGAATTCCTTCTTGGTCATCGGCTCCGGACTCCACCCCACCCCACCTTACCTCACCGATGTCCCACAACCTCATCATCAAATCCTTCTGGAAGCTCTATGAAGATCACCATTTACAGATGGCAAATTGTGCTCCTTGGGTCACCCAGCATGGCTCTCCCCTCCTCAAGGGTCCTGTTTTCCAGGGGGAATGTTCCAGATAAGGGAGGAGCATGGGCAGAAGCTCTGAGGCACCACGGCCCTTTGGGAAGTCCGCGTGTGTCTACATGGTTGGCACATGGTAAAAGGAGGACCAGTGGGGAGACAAGACCTGGACTGTGGTCTCTTTGCTCAGTCTGACCCATTAGTCCTCACACCACCCTCCCAATTGTACATTATGCACCTGCCCTGATTACAAAGCCTTCCCATTTACCTTTGGGTCTGCATTGAGAGCAGGCTCGGGGAGACCAGCAGTCCCATGAATGGCAATGGGGAAGTCTAAGCCTTGTTTTCCAGCCCCTCCTGTGGGCTTCAGTGGGATATCTTGACCTCAAGTGATGCTGTGTCCTTGACTATCAAATACGTGTAGGTGCAAGGGTGGATGTTCCTGTGTTTGGTGAGGAGCTTCTTGGGAGGGAGGTATGTGTCCAACTAGCTTCCAGGAGGAGGCTGGGCTACTTTGGGGCAACATGGAGGCTTCTGGAGACATGCCAGGTCAGAAGAAGGTTTGTTTCTGAGGGGAGGAGTGGGACATTGGCAGAGAAAATGGGGTGGTTACAGTGCCTTCCTCACTTCTACTCCTGGGTCAACAAACTGAGTGAATCCAAACCAGCCAGTTCATCCTACTTAGCTTCTGTTTGAACTTTTCTCTGTGGGTTTTCTTCCTGGTTCTCCAGTGAGAACCTGTGTAGTCATGGTGACGCTCTTACCTTCCAATTCTCTGAGAATCGTTGCCTTAGTGAAGCAGGGTCAGTCCCGTACTCTAGAGTTGTGGTTCACAGACCCAAATTTTCCAGGAGATTTCTGATCGCCAATCCTCTGCTCTGAGGCAGAAAAATCTATAGATTCCACACTTTCCAAAGTGTCCTCAGCCACCCTCCATCTTCCCAGTCCTGAGTGGACATGAGAGTCAGAGGCTGTGACCCCGGTCCTTGTGTCTTGGTTGGATGAGGCCTGTGCTCCCAATTCAAAGAGACCCTGGGGTTCTGTGTCCCAGAATTTCTAAGAAAGTCTTGATTTCCAATAGCCTGCCATGTTGGGAGACCACATGTCAGGCCAGTGCCAGATGAATGTGTCCTGATTTTTGTTTCAGAAAATATGGTCAGCATAAGTGGGGAGAGAAAAATTGGAAAGGACAGTAACTGGAGCCTGGTCCTGGGCATGAGGTGGAAACCACAGAGAGGCTCCATTTCAGTTTGCTTCAGCAACAGTAGCTATCACAGCCTATCAGGGTGGAGGGGCCCTCTACGTCAAGGTTGTCTGGTTCAGCGTCAGTCTTTCCATAAACATGGCCTGGCGGTGTTGAGTGCTGGCTCAAAGTCAGATAGATGCAGGTTTGGATCCTGGCTGTGCCACTTCCTAATTGTGACCTTGAGTGAGAAGCTTAACTTCAGTCTCTAGTTTTGTAAATCTGGAAGAATAATGGCACTTATGCCACAGGGTTCTTTTTAGAGTTAAACAAACAAATGAATGGAAATGGATTAATCCAGCAGTGGCTCAGTAGTGGTCACCATCTTCCTGCTCCTCCTCACCGTGTGTCCAGCAATGTGCTAGGAGTGGGGACACCAGGTTGAACAAGTTGTAGGCCCAGCCTGGAGTAGACACTGTTCATTGCCTGCTTTTCATCCAGTCTGTCTCATTTCCTCCCAACCTCTCTCTCTTCCTCCCTCCTCCCTTCTTCTCTCCCTCCCTCCCTTCCTTCCATGATGAACCCTGGCTTATTCAGGGTGGCAAAGTGTAGCTCTAAAAAATATTGTGTTCCAATTTTTTTTCTTTTGGCTGATAGAGGTGGTCATGTGATATGATTTGAGCCAATGAGATGTAGGTGAGAGTCATTGGTGGGATCTAAAAGATTCTTTAAAAGGAGATGATGTTAGATGTGGAGTAGCCACCCATGACAATGATGAGGCAAGCATGATGACAAAAGTCACATGCTAGACAGAGCAGAGCAGAAGAGAGAGAAGGAATTAAGTCCTTAATGGCATAGTCAGCAAAGTAGGAACCGTAGGTTAAATGCAGACTGCCATCTGTTTTTGTCAATAAAGCTTTATTGGAACACAACCATGTCCATTCTTCTATGCATTATCTGTGGCTGTTTTCATTCTACAATGGAAGAATGGAGTAGTTGTGACAGAGACTATATGTCCCTCAAAGCCTAAACTATTTCTGATCCGGCTTTTTCAGAAGAAGTTTGACAACCTCTGCTTACTGGGATCGGTGTGTCCTGTACCAACTCTGGAGTGCTTACCCCCAAACGTCTTAGCAATGATAATATAAATCTTTATAAACCATTTAATTTAGTGGGTATTTTGCTTTCTGACTCTCTTTTGCAATACCAAAACATGAACAGCCCTACAACATTATTGCTTTTGGTTCTGTCAAGATGTTGCAAACTTCTGCTGGAAGGCTCAGGGAAAGGTGTATCTGTGAGGGGTCATAGGCTGCAAGCAACAGAAACTCCCTTAAGTGATCAAAGGAAAAAGGAAAGTCTTGGACAGACCATGAAAGGTTTGAGAAGTGATCTGAGAAAGGTCAGGTACTAGGCAGTTGGAGGAGAGTCAGAACTCAGTCTCTCCCAGATGGAGCTCTTGGCTATGGGAGAGCAACACCTCCAAGGACACTGGGAAACTCATTGCTATTCTGGGCGGCCTTACAACCTGCTAAAATCTTGGAAGTTCTATTACCATGGGAGAGGAGGGGAGAATTGATATCGAGGGCGGACAACCAGTACATTCTGCACAATGATGACTAGGTTCTCTTGAAGGTAGGTAGGAATTTTCCCCTCAGGGATGGATCCTCACAGTTTTGGCTCCAATAGCCCCAGATCCTTTTTGGGAATGGACATCTCTCCCACATAACGGTTTGAAGGGACTATTAATGGAGGTGTTGCTCTCCCATAGCCAAGAGCTCCATCTGGGAGAGACTGAGTTCTGACACTCCTTGAACTGCCTAATACCTGGCCTTTCTCAGATCACGTCTCTCTTATTTAAGCCACTGTTTTGGTCTCTGTTATTCTTAACTGATAGAGTCACCAACTTCCAGGAAGCAATCACTCATACTGAGCTGAGTGCTGAGTTCCAGTACCTTCCACCCAGTAGATCTCCCCC
This sequence comes from Ursus arctos, assembly GCF_023065955.2. Classification (NCBI taxonomy): domain Eukaryota; kingdom Metazoa; phylum Chordata; class Mammalia; order Carnivora; family Ursidae; genus Ursus; species Ursus arctos. The sequence goes on from NW_026622974.1 coordinate 5,796,817, forward strand.
TGGGACTGTACACAACATTTCTGAGGTCTTGTCCAAAAGACAGTCCATCAAATACTTCCCCCAACCCCATCCAGTCTCCACATAGCCACTGCCTTTTCTGCCCTGTTCTCTGTGGGACATGTCAGTCTCCTTTGAAAGTGTCCTGCTTATCTGCATCCCATACCTCACATCAAAAATGCCCAGGCCAAGCAGGTGGACACAGGAAGACTGTCTTCTACTCCATTTTGGATTCTCCATTCCACAGTTTCTCAGCTAGCTTTTATAAATGGCCCGCAAATCAATACGCATTCTGAATGCTGTCCATTTAATCTTTTTATTTAGCCCCAGCGAATTATATAACATACTGTATTAGTTTTTTTTTAAAGATTTTATTTATTTATTTGACAGAGATAGAGACAGCCAGTGAGAGAGGGAACACAAGCAGGGGGAGTGGGAGAGGAAGAAGCAGTTTTCTAGCGGAGGAGCCTGATGTGGGGCTCGATCCCATAACGCCGGGATCACGCCCTAAGCCGAAGGCAGACGCTTAACCGCTGTGCCACCCAGGCGCCACACTGTATTAGTTTTTTGTGGCTGCGGTAACAAATTGCTACAAGCACAAATTTAAGAGAACACACATTTATTATCTTTAAGTTCTGGGGGTCTGAAGTTTGGAATGGGTCTCACTGGGCTAAAAGCAAGGTGACACAGGGCTGTGTTCCCTTCTGGAGGCTCTGGGGGAAAATCTATTCCTAGCCCCTTCCGGCTTGGCCACATTCCTCGCTGCCCACATTCCTTGGCTTGTGGTCCTCTTCTTCCATCTTCAAAGGCCAGCAGCGTGGGGCCAAGTCTTTTCATGCTGCTGTCTCTCTGGTTCTGACTCTTCTTCTGCCTTCCTCCTCCACCTTGAAGGACGCTTGGGATTACATAAGGAGCTAATCCAGGATGATCTCCCTATTGTAAGGTCATCTGATTAACAACTTTGATTCCATCTGCAATCCTCATTCTTTTTGCCAGGTACCGTAACATATTCACAGGTTCCAGGGACATCTTCAGGGAGCTGTTATTCTGCCTACCACACATATCGATGGTGGGGACTGTGACTACCACTGATTGATGGTTCCTGCGAGCCAGGTGCTAAGACAGTGTCTTATTTAATCCCATATTAAATTTTGGTGGCAAAATTCTAAGATAGCTCCTAAGAGTTCTGCACCCGGTGTACATGTCCTATTTAATACCCTCCTCATGAGTGTGGGCAGGACCTGTGAATATGATGAATGTCACTCCTGTGATTAGGTTACATAATATGGCAAAGATTATGAAAACATTAATCACACGATTGGGTTATATAAGACTTCATTTTAGCAGACAGGGAGAGAGATTCTCCTGCTGGCCTTGACAAAGTGAGCTGCCATGTTGTGAACTGCCAATGGAGGGGGCCACATGGCAAGGAGCCGAGGGCAGCCTCTAGGAGCCAAGAGTGTCCTGTCCAACAGCCAGCAAAAAAATGGAGATCTCAATCATACCGCTGCTAGGAGCTGAATTCTGCCAACACTTGAATGAGCTTGGAAGCAGAATCTTCCCCAGAGCCTCCAGTTGAGAAGGCAGACTGGCCAACATCTTGGGAATCCCTAAACAGAAGACCCTGCCTAGACTCTGACTTACGGACACTATAAGAAAACGACTGGGTTTGTTTAAGACCTCTGTTTGTAGTAATTTGTTAGCAGCAATAGAAAACAAACACATCTCAATGTGAGAGACTGAAGCTCAGAAAATCTAAGAAAACTGCCAAGGTCAGAGAGCTCATAAGTGGCAGAGCTGGTATTCAAACTATGGTCTATCTCCAAATCTGAAGTTTTAAGCACTACTGCTTCCCATCTGACAAGCAGGAATAACAGATTCAGTGTTATTTTTTATTGTTAGTACTTCATTTGTGCCTGATAGGAAAACAATTTCCTTTCTAGTTTTTGGAAATGAAATTATGACTTTTACCTGCAAGGAGATACCTCGCTTGTTCTATACCATTTGGGCATTTCCAAGCTTCTGCTGGGCTTCCCATTGTAAAGTGATCCCCGGGTTTTGAACATCATGGCACCAAAATTTAAATTCTGAAATAAGCTGGATGTATGACCAGGTTTAAGGTAGACACAGTTTCAACCAAACTTCAAGGTGACGGAGGCTCTAAAGCAGTGGCAGTGAGCTCATCAAATGAGTCCACGAAGTAAGCAAGCCAATGTCTTGATCCAGATGAGAAAAATATTGATTTTGCACATATGCACCCAACAGATGGAGGTCACGTTGGAAAGGGAACAAATGCAAATCAGTTGAAAAATGTTACAGAATTTTTAGTAGTTTTTGATCTTTAGGAATGTTCTCTATCACAGACGTAAAAGACATCACTCCTAGCAACAACTTCTACATTAAAAAGGGGCCCTCCTACTTGAAAGGGGGCCCTGTAAACTCACCTCTCCCCCCATGGCCAGTCGGTGTTCAGAAAGTTGTTCTGGTTATCCTGGGTGCTTTGCTCTGTGGCATGTGCCTTTTATCAGATGCTCCCATAAGCCCTTTTGACAGGAACACCATCTCACAATTTTAGAAAACTGAAGGGAGTTTGAATGAAGTGATTGGGTCATCCTGAGTGATTTGTGGCTTACTGCTGCGGTGATTAAGAAGATCGTGGTAGAGCAAAGCTCCTTAGCTGCTGGCTATTAAGCCTTACTAGGCAATTAACCCGTGCTCTGGGAGGTGGTTAACTAGTAGTTCCCCACTTACTCTTCTGGGCCTGAGAAGTGGCAGGGTTTGGACAGAGGTAGTTTAGGTGGAGTCTTCTCTTCTAGAGCATGGTCAGCTCAACACCACAGCCAAGACTCCCTGCCTGTGGGCTGACCAGTCCTTGATCAGAAAATCCCAGAATGCTTAGCAAAGAAATGGACTCCCACTACCCCAGGGAGAGAACTCCTTACAGTGGTCTTAAGTTTGGGAGAGTCATTCTGCCTCACGAGCCCAGTTTTCTGGTGTGCAATGTGGACAGCATTTTCCTCACCACTCTATGGGGAGGATCTCATAGAGTTAAAGTTTAACAGTTTAATAGTTTCCCATTACTGCATAACAAATCACCACACACAGTGGCTTGGAAAAATCTTTTCCTGATCTGAGTGTGTCTTAGCTGGGTCCTCTGCTCAGGGTCTCACAAGGTTACAATGAAGGTGTCAGCTGGGCTCAGTCTCATGAGAGGTTTGTCTGAGGAAGGATCATTCTTGTTAGCAGAATTCAGGTCCTTGCAGCTGTAGGACTGAAGGCTTCACTTTCCTCCTGGAGTCCGTCCTTGACTCCTAGGGACTACTGTCAGTTCCTTGCCACATGGGCCTTCCATGACATGGCAGCCCGTGACGTGGCAGCTTGCTTCTTCCAAGCCAGCAATGGAGTGAGACATTCTATCAAGATAGGTGTTACAATCGTATAGAATCATATTGTCACATACATGTAATTTCACACAACATGTCACATTTTTCATATTCTACTGGTTAGAAGCAAGTCACCTGTCTCAGGCTCAAGGACTGGGGCTCACACAAGGACATGAACACCAGGGGGCCAGAATCACGTAGGACACTTCGGGGCCCCTGGGTGGCTCAGTCGTTAAGTGTCTGCCTTCGGCTCAGGGCGTGATCCCAGCATTCTGGGATCGAGCCCCACATCAGTTTCCTCCAATGGGAAGCCTGCTTCTTCCTCTCCCACTCCCCCTGCTTGTGTTCCCTCTCTCGCTGGCTGTCTTTCTCTCTCTGTCAAATAAATAAATAAAATCTTAAAAAAAAAAAAAAAAGAATCACGTAGGACACTTTAAAAGCCCCTCTGCCATAGCCCCTAAACCCCTTCAAATCGGGAAGTTTGTTCAAACACTGAACACGCTTTCTTTCTGCCAAAATCATCAGGCCCTCCAAGGTCAATAGTCACCATATCCCATTCATTTGCTCACTCATTCATTCAACAACTAGTTGAGAACCTACTATGTGCCAGGCAGTGAGTAAGGCACTGACCTTTAACCTCTTCTTCCTTCCTAAACTAAATGTTGGTCAGAGTCAAGGTCCAAGAATTTGGGGACAAGATGAGACAATGTATCTTTTGGTGGAAATAGAAACTACAATAAAATGAATGCAATTGTCTATCCCGAGAACAGCCTACCATAAGATGTAAATTGAGGATTGGGACAGCCTTCAAATCTTGAAGGAAGACACAACCTAAAATATGATTATTATAAGATAAACTATAATTGATCTCATATTAAATAGGGTCAAATGAAATGATGATTTTTTTGGAAATTATGAAAAATGACTTGTGACAGATGATCTTATCATTCCCTGTTATCTGCTGTTTGCCTGTAAGAGGACGATATGTCCCTGCCTTTTGCCATGGGATTCACAGTGCCCCCAAGAATATACTTCCTGGCTCCATTGGGCAATGGAATGTGGTTAGGAAGTAGTGTGTACCATACCTGCTTGGAAGCTTTAAAAGCCATTGTGACTTTCCTTCTGCCACATGAATGGCATGTTCCAGATGGGGGATTCCCCTTCAGTCTGGGCCCAGAATAAAGACATGTGGAGCAGAGCCAGGTACATAACACGTGAGTAAGAAGTAACCCTTGTTGCTTTAAGCCACTGAGATTTGGGGTTGTTTCAAATACACATAACTTAGTGAAAAGTGACAAAACATAATCCTAAACCAACTGTACTTTCTGGACACCTAAGAGGTGCTAGGTGGTGCTGCCCCTGTTGTCTGAGTTTCTGCTGAGACCCTAGAGCAGAGGAGAGGAATGGAAGTTTGAATTAACGAGACACTGAAATTTTGATTTAGATCGCGCTGGACTTCCTAACAATTTCAACTGAGTCATTTTCAAATGAGACTGAGGGGGTGGAGGGATGGACAGCATAGGTAAAGGGGCACAAGCTTCCAGTTGTAAAATAAATAAGATATGGGGATGTAAAGTAAAGTAGGGAATGTGGTCAAGCACGCAACAACTTCCTATGGTGACAGATGGTAACTAGCCTTATCGTGGTGACCGTTCCACAATGTATGTAAATACCAAGTGACTATGTCGTGTACCTGAAACTGATGCAATATTGTATGTCAACTACTCAATGTAACAGTAAGATTGTTACACTTGCTAAAGGGGGCAAGGAAAGCTGTCATCCAGTCTTGGAGAAGTCAGGCCCAAGAGCCTGTGATTGATGATGATAGTGGTGACAGGCATGGAGCTCTTGCCCGTCGGCACCCTGACAATGTGGGCCCATTTTGTACGTCTGTTACTGTATTTTATATGGATCTCCCTCCTGACAGAATATGAGGAGCTGCTAAGGAGCTGTGGTACCCAAGAACAGGTCCCTGGTTCTAGAGAAAGGCACTAGTTTTCTTAGACTAGGAATCTGGGAATGGAACAGAATCTAGAAGCCATCAAATCCAACCCCTTTACAGATGAGGAAATCAGGACTCAGAGAGTTGAGGCAATCCATTTACTTTTCTTTACCCTCTGCTCACTCAGCGAATTGGGGGTTTAATTTCTAGAGTGGATCTTCACCCTGGGAAGAGATGACTATACCCATTACCCTGCCACATAAAGGGCACACGGCATTTTCTTCTATCCCACCTTCAAGTTACTGATTATGCCTTCAATCCCCAGGTTCCGTCTGCCCCCGAGTGTCTCGACAAAATCGAGGAGTGACCCTGACTGCACCCTAAGCTTGGAGCTCCCCCAGGAAGCAGCTTGCAACACACCAGGAAGAACGGGTCACGGTCCTTAATCCGTTTGGCTCCATTATGTCAGATCTTCCAGCTTCTGTTTTACTTCCCTTGAATGCTTGCGGTGCTTTCCATGGGGTTGCTGGTGTTAGAGAAGCTGAGACCCAGGCCCGCCTAGGTGGATTTTCTGGAGGACCCCGCCCCCATCTCATATTGCAGAGACATCACTTCCGTGGGTCAGGAAGGGTCTGGTGGAAGGTTTCACTCCTCACACACAGGCACACACACAGGCACAGCCACCCTCTGAAATGTCTGAATGATCTCCCTGGAGTCAGGGTTGTAATCATGGCCTTCCCCTCCCCACGCCAGCACCGCAATTTAGTTGGCTTGCCTGCGGGTTCCTCGATGACACGTCAGCCTCACCAGGACTGAGGATTAGAATGTCAGAGGTAGAGAACCCTTCAAAAAGTGTGTCCTCCATTGCCAGATTTCACTTTCAACTGCTAAAGTTTTAAGCATTTTGGGGGTAAATGGACAGGAATGAAGACAATGTGTGGAATTGTTGCCCTTGGCACCTTCTGTTCCTGCATCTTGTGACCTACTCTGTCATTCCACCGTGCAGGGTGGGCTCGTTTAATCTGTGTTCGTGCATCATGGAGTCCCTGGGCTAACTCCTCCATGGGGAGGCCAGGGCAGGTTACTAGCGCAGGTCCGACAGGCAGCTCTCCTGATTGTGCCAGGCACACAGGAAGTGCTCAATAACCCCTGGCTCAGGGCAGTGACAACAGAGTGGAGAACTCATGTGAAGCACAACAGCCTATCTTGCACTTACAACCGGGGAAGGACTTGTTCCTTCAGGACTCGGGGACACCAACCATAATTAAGGGACCCAACCCAGCTGACTTCCCTTGACTTTTGGTTCCTCAGTTTAGAAATGCCATGTTTGTGGCTTCAGATACATCAAGAGAATTGAACCTGAAAGATCGGCAATTTGGCCAGGTTTCAAACCCACTGAAAACTCCAGCTCTAAATTTAGATGTGATCTGGAAACTTGAGTTTCAAGTTCCCCTTGACTTGGGCAAAGCCTGAATTTCAAACTACTGCACATTTGAATTCATCTGTTCTCATGTTGATTTCCACAAACTTCCTCCCTTTCCCCAACTCCTCTGGTGGTCCTATCTTTCCTTTGGCCATTGGTTGGCTTCTCCCTCACTGTTGTCCGTCATCATGACTCAGACCCGTATCTCACGTCTTGGTGCACAGTCTTGTCTCCTTGGTCAGACTGTAGACCACTTGTGGCCCGGGGCTGTGCCCAGTCCTCTTTCCTTCCCCCTCAGTGAGACTTGCACAGGGTGCAGACTGTCATCAGTCCCAGTTGAGGCTCGAGGGCTGCTTAGTCATAAGGATAGGAACCGGAGGAAAGTGAGTCCCAACCAGATTTCCAGAGCTTTGGCTTTCTGATTTGGTTAGTTATTCATGGAAAGTGAATAAGGAAAAAAGCAGTGCATGCCTCTGGAGCACAGAGGTTTGAATTCAGAAGTTTGCACAATTAAAGTTTGGTGAAAAGCAAGCCATGCTACCTAGCAAAATTCAAACAATTTTTAATAGCTTTCCCCCACTCCTGCCTGACTTGTTTGTCTGTCTCCATTTTGTTGGGGGAGTAAAGGAGTAAAAGGTTAGAATTTGGCACATGGGGCAGAACTAGAGTTCAGATCACATGCATCTTTTCACACCTTCTTTCTTTTTTTTGCAGAAAGAGGCGTTATTAGTTTCTAAGGACTGCCAACAGAATACCACAGACTGGGTGCCTTCATCCACAGAAATGTATTGTCTCACAGCTCTGGAGGCCAGAAGTCCAATCAAGGTGTCGGTGGTGTTGGTTCCTTCTGAAGGCTGTGAGGGGAAAGCTGTCCCAGGCCTCTCTCCTAGCTTCTGATGCTTTGTTGTCTTTGGTGTTTCCAGTCTTACAGAGCTCTGCCTTCATCCTCACATGGTGTTCTCCCCGTATGTGTGTCTTTGTCCCTTAATTTCCCCTTTGTAGAAGTCATATTAGATTAGGGGCCCAACCTACTCTGAGGAATGGATGACCTTGTCTTATCATATCTGTGGCGACCCTATTTCCAAATAAGGTCACATTCTGAGGTACTGAAGGTTTGGACTTCACATATGATTTTTGTTGTTATTGTTGTTGGGGCAGGGGACACAATTTAGCACATAATAGAAAACATATTCTTCTTGTTTGAATTGATTGTTCTCAAAATCTGGGTTTACCATTTTGATTCAGTCTGTGCCACACTTACGAGTTTGGATGATAAACATCTGGAAGAAGCTAGTGATGGGTTTCTTCCTCTTGGTCTACATAAAGTGATCCATCCATTCATCCATCCGTCTATCCATCCATCCATCCATCCATCCATCCATCCATCCATCCAACCATCTATCCATTGTTCACACACACACACACACACACACACTTTATACAGCTGGGACTTCGGGATTTTATAATTGAAGGTCCCTGCCATGTCAGGGGTGGTACTTGGAGTCCTACTTGCATGTGTCCTATGAGCTACCTCAGAGGAGTAAGGCCTAGGTGCAGAGCCCAGTCCTGTACTTACCAGCTCTGTGATCTCAGTGACCTCTTCCTCTTTGAGCCTTGGGTTCTTCATTTGTAAGTCAGCAAACACTGGAGCAGAGCCTGGTGCCCAATAGGTCCTGAAAAAATGATGGTGGAAATTAACATTATTACTTTTGTGTGGAGAGAGAGTGGAAGCATGGCCCCCCGATTTCTGGGAGCTCAATATAAGATATTCCCCCCAGGTGGAATCTCAAGCTCTGTAGCAGACACCCCCTCCTCTGGTTTGTCTTCACAACAATCCTGGAGTTGTGGTTCTTCACTATTTTGGGACCGGGATCCCTCTGAGACTCTGACAAAAGCTGGGCACGGTCTCCCCCACACAGCACATGTACATGGACTGTCTGCACAGTTCTGCTTGTGGTTTCAGATGGTATATGGCTCTTGTCCAGCCCATCCACGGAGGCTGAGAACCCTCCTGTAAGAGGTAGCAACCTCAGAAATTCCGCTGTTCATTCATAGACACTGATCGTGTGGCTGCCACACTCTGTCTGCTGCAAGAGGGGCCAGGGCATAAGGGAAAGTAAGATGGGAGACCTGGCCCCAAGTTGCTCACAGGCATGGAGAACCATAATCGGAAGCAGAAATGACTCAATCTTATAGGAGAAGTGCAGCAGTACTTACGTGAGAGTTCAGAAGAGGGCTATTGTTTCCACTCTGGGGGAGTGCAGAATAATCCAGTGGTTCAGTGGAGGGCAGGACATGGGAGTTGGGAAATGAAAGATGAATGGACGTCTGGCTTCATGTTATATGTTGGTTGCCCAAGGGGCCCTCCCCCCAGTCCACACAAGTGCAGAGATGTCAGTCCATGGGCATTTGCCTTCACCTGAATGGAGCCAGTGGGTAGATTCTTAAAATGCTGCCCCTCTGTTAAGAAACCAGATAGAATTCTTGTTGTGCCCTTCAGACACGGTCCTCCTGGCTCACTACCACCTCTGTAACACAACGCACGCTTCACCACTTGTACAAAACACACTAGACGTTGACATTCTGCCTGTCTTCAAGCTTCACCTTTGTCTTGGGGTCTCTGGCCCTCAAGGGGTCACTGTTGTTGAGGCTGGGGAGGACATGGCTCAGGTTTCTGTCCCGCCCCATACACATGCGTCTCAGATGCCGTAATGGGGCTTCCAACAGGGAAGGGCACCTCCAGGGGTAACTGACCGCTAACTTCTACTTTCTCTTTACCAGGGGAGAGTTTCTTTCTACCCGTACTCCCTCTCTTCTTTGTCCACATCACATAAATGGCCAAGAGCTGAAACTTCTTGAGGTCAGAGAACATTCTGGGATGCCAGGTTCTGTTCTGCTTCAGCTGCCTTGAAAGCGTATCCGTTTGGTTCTGGTTCATAATGCTTCACTAGGAATTTTTCTGCAAGACTTCAGTTCCTTTGTGGTTCAGTGAAAAGACTGGTATTTGGGTTGGGTGCAGGTTAAGGCCAGGCCAGGGCTAGGGCTCCTTCTGGTTGGGGTTTTGCGGTGTGGTCCTTTGTGAGACCCTTATCTCAAGCCATCCCAGCCAGAGAGGGCTGGGGCATGTGGCCTGGGAACCCACTTCACAGAAAGGGTTCTCCCACTGCTCTGAGGAGAACAGAGCATGCTCCCCCCTGCACGGCAGCAGGATTGAAGAGAAGCTTTAGGTCCAGAATGTGTCTGCCGTAGCAAGAAGTTACGAAAGTGATTTCTGGTTCGGTCTTGGGCACAGACTTGCAACGTGAGCCCAGGTCAATCCATTCCCCTCTCTGGGACTTGCTTTCCTTATGGGTAAAATAAGGAAATTGGACTAGAAACTAGATGAGGGTTAAAGTACCTTTCAGAGCTCAAATGTTATGATGCTGTAAAAACACCTTTATTTTTGAGACTGCGTCTCAAAGGAAAAGACGCGATGTGTCTCTTCCGCCGCGGCTGGCCCACTTCTGCCCCCATCACCACGATCCCTCCCGGGTTCCGCTGCTTAACACTGCGCTCCTTAGAGAGCTCACTTAGTAGCTTAAGCAGCCTTCCTGACACCACTTACTTGTTCACAGAGGCCTTGGATGTCGTCAGGTGAGGCTCCCTCCATACCTAGGGGCCCACAGGTCACAGGCCCTCCCTCCCACCTCGCCCGTGCTTGCCTTGCGATAGACCTGGTGTGGAGTGCTTCCTCTGCACCAAGCCCTGTGTGGGGGCAAGTCGGGGCACCATCCACGCAGACGGGAATGCACCTCTCCGGGGTGCTCGGGGAGCTCCTAGCAGACCGAACATGGACCTCCTGAGGTCTCCGCCACCCGGCGCTACCAGGTGTCCATGTCAGCATTTGCCACACCTGAAACTCACCTTTAAATAGTCAAAGACTCTCATTCGTGTTAGATACTCCGTGGGAATATGTCTGCTTTTGGGTTCTTGCTTTTTGGCCTTTCTAGTGGGGTGTCATGAACACAATCAAACCTTCATCCTGACAGATGTCCATTGACCTTCCGCGGCTTTTCACAGGTGCATTGAGAAAAACATACCTCCCCCCCCACGGCGCATGGGAGGCCCAGTGAGTGTGTAAGTAAAGTGCTTGCCTGGAGAGAGGTAAGGGCTTTAGTTCATAGTAACTATTATTCTAGCGGCCAAGGATGAGGCGATGATATGGTTCAGGCAATCCACTTCTTGGAGCAGTTTGTCCTTCCAGGAAGCGGCTTCTAAACTGTCAGGGGCTCTGAGTTCTTGGATGTGAATGAAAGAGTTTCTCTTCCTCTCCCTCATTTCCAGCCGCAGGGCTTGCACCTGCCTGGGGGCGCCTCCCCTCCCCACCCCGCAACCTTCCTTTTCTTTCTCTCTCCCTTCCTCTTTCCTTGCTTCTCTCTCTTATAGTTCTCTGGGAGTTTTTCATTAGTGAAAGACTGCACTCTCATTGCAGAAAAATTGGAAAAAAATCAAGAAACCCTACAAATGTAGAAAGAAAGGACATGTCTCCTGGCATCAGAGAGAACCGCGTTTTGGTCTATTCCTACTTTATCTCTTTTTGTCATCGTTTTGAGTTTGTTTGCTTCTTTTACATGTGGAAGTCATACGGTAGACAGAATTTTGCATCTTGTTTATTTTTAGCTGTAATTATAACATAAGCATTTCCCGATGTTAATTTTAAATTCGTCACAAACCTCATCTACACTGGCCACTGTAACACGGCTGCACAGGGTGCTCCCTATAGGGTTGATATTCCCTTCTTTCCAATTTGTTTTTCCTATTACACTGTGGCTGGGAAACCACCCACCAAGCCTGTTAGAAGTGTCAGTAGAAGTTACTTGGTCTTGTGATCTTACGGGAAGGCCTGAGGGGCTTTCCTCAGGAGCCTTTGGGTCTGAATTTTGTAACATAGTCTCCGGTCTCTCAAAGACCTCCTTTACTTACGTTTTCAGTTCTTGATTGAGGCCCCAGTGGTTGAGATTGTCAAATAATTGACTTTTCTATTTTTATTGATTTTAAAATTTTTTTTTATTATTATTTTTTTGAGAGGGAGAGAGAGAGAGAAGGAGAACGCACATGTGTGGGTGGGAGAGGCAGAGAGAGAGAGGGAGTGAGAGAGAGAGAATCTAAGCAGGCTCTGCGCTGAGCCTGGAGCCAGGTGCTGGCCTCCATCCCAGGACCTTGAGATCATGACCTGAGCCAAAATCAAGAAGTAGGACGCTTAACTGACTGAGCCACCCCAGTGCCCCCTGACGTTTTTATAAATGAAATACTACTATACTTTTATAAATGAAATACTACTATAAATGAAATACTATAAATGAAATCTACTCCTCGCCCATTGGAGACAATTTCATATTAAAGAGGTAGAATAAAGCAATTGTTAGGAACTGCCTGTGACCAAATCCCAGCCCTCCCCATCCTGGCTGGGTGACATCAGACAGCCTCTCTGGGCTTCAGTCCCCCACATAATGGGATGATGATGGTACCCCCCTCATAGAGTTGTTGTGAGCAGTGAATGAATGAATCCATGTAAGGGGCTTAGGATGGCGGCTGGCATTTGGAAAGCCTAGCAAGTGTTTGCTGTTGCTGTGGTCTATGTATGTACAGAGCATTTCAAAATTTCTCTTAAACATTTTGACTACTCTTTAGGCTTTTCTTTTTCCAATCCAAGTACAACCTAAAATGTTAGATTAGTTTCAGGAGTACAACATACCTATTTGACAATTCTACACATTACTCAATGATCATCACGACATAGTTACCACCTGTCACCATACAATGTTGCAACAATATTACCGACTATATTCCCTGTGTTGCACTTTCCATCTCTGTGATTTATTTATTTTATAACTGGAAGTTTGTACATTTTAATCCCTTTCACCTATTTCATCCATCCCCCCACCCATCTTCCCTCTGGCAACCACCAGTTTGCTCTATGTATTAAGAGTCTGTTTTCGTTCGTTTGTTTGTGATGATTGGATGAAGAAGACGTGATACACATATGCGATGGAATATTACACAGCCATAAAAAAGAACGAGATCTTGCCGTTTGCCATAACATGGATGGAGCTAGAGGGTGTTATGCTAAATTAAAGGAGTTAGACAAAGACAAATACCATATGATTTCACTTAAACGGGGAGGCATTTTGTGTTTTAAAGAGGCTCAGGAGTGGAAGGAGGAGACAGATGGGAGGGCAAGGCCTGGAGAGAGGAAGAGTGGGGAGGAGGAGACCAGGGGTGTGGGGGGACAAGGCTGACACCTGGGTCCCTTTGCCCCTAGAGCTGGGGAGTGGGCCCTGGTCTCAGGGCCCCCGGGGCATTGCCCAAACTGGGCCAGGAAGTGAGAGTCAGGCCCCGCAAGGGAGGGGACAGGAGCTGAAAATGAGAGCCCAAAGGAAGAAAGGGCCTGGGGTCTGCCCTGCCCAGAGTCACAGCCTCGGAGGGAGGGCAGAGTCTGCAGATAGAGCTGGGAGCCTGGCGGGGGAGGGAGAGTCTAACTATAGATTCTGCAGTGTTCCTCACAAGGGCTACAACACAGTTGCATTCTGGTAACGGAAGTGAAATTAAAAATATGAGCAGGAAATAAAATTAATTTAAAAATATCTGAAAACATGTATTCTGTGGCTCGTCCAACTGGCTGAGCTTGGCTGGCTTGTTTTCCCTCAGACTGACTGATTAATAGGACAGAAATGAGGAGGTGTGAATTTATTTTGGACCCAGGTGGGGAGCCAGGGGGGTTGGCATCAACCCACTTAGGCTAAACCTGCGTTTTAAAGTCCAGGAGAGGTGCCCACATACTGGATATCCTGGGGGCGGGGTGGAAGAGTTGGACGAGAAACATTTCAGACTGAGCTCCTTCTCAGCAAGCTTCTAGAAGCAGTTTGCTTTCTTCTGTCTTTCGAAACTACAGCCGTGCAGGCCCAGAGGCAGCCCTGTGACTAGTGGACTCGGGGGTCCTTCTCTGGCCAGGCTGAGGACATGGAGCTGTCCCAGGAGAGGAGAGAGCGGTGCAGACATCCAGCCCAAAATGCTCTCTGGGAGGAGCTGGGAGGACAGGTCGGCATTGAGGGACATAAAATAAAATCCCGCAGGGCTGTTTTCCTCACGGAGCATGGAGAATCATTTAACAGCATGAAAGGTGGTTGAGAAGCAATAAATAATCTTCATATGAGGAAAGGCCACCGTCTGGGAGGTAGAGAGAAGGAGAGAAGCTGATTTCGCTGCAGCCCAAGACACGCATAATTAAAAACAAAGACATCTTTAAGGCACATCTAAGTCCGCCTCCCTGTCTTCACCCTACAAAGCCCCCATGTCCACCCCCACCATCTCCTTTTCCCGGAAAAGCCTGGGAACACCCTCAGGAAAAAAAAAAATCATCCTAACAAAAGAAGACATGTCTTGAAGAAATTTTGACTTCTAGTTTACAGCTTTATCTGCATTTCGGGAGGAAGATGTCCCAGGCTCCGGCACTAAGTCAAGGGCTCGTCGTTTCAATGCTAGCCTGCTCTTCTCTGTGATTATTTTTACAACATTTGCAATTAAATGCAGGTTTTCTGCTGCCCAGGAGGGGCTGGTGCTTCTCGGGCTCTCAGCACACACGCTCAGGCACACAGAGCTGGTGAGGACACACGCTCGAGCAGCACAGCAGCCCACCCCCCGCAGCACAGATGGAACCCGCCCCCACCCACACCGGCCCAGGGCAAAGCTGCCTTTCCCCAAACGTTCTTCGTTAGAAATAGATCTGCTCTCTTTCTGTTGCTTCATTTTGATAATGGAAATTTTCCTCAACCAAAAGTGTAGGGATAATGACTCTTTTTTTTTTTTTAAAGATTATTTATTTATTTGAGAGAGAGAGAGAGAGAGAGCAGGGCCGAGAGAGAGGGAGAGAGAGAATCCCAAACACACTCCCTGCTGAGCGCAGAGCCCGGGGCTCGATCTCACGACCCTGGGATCGTGACCTGAGCTGAAACCAAGAGTCAACGCTTAACTGACTGAGCTCCCCAGGCACCCCAACTTTTTTTTTTCCAATACTCCAGAAATCTAGAAGGTAATATGATTGTATAAACTCATATATTTTGATCTTGAGAGAAACTGGTTGCCGTGTGTATGTGTGCGTGTGTGCACATGTGTGGGTGTGCATATGTCTGTCTTGGGGGGGTGGGGGTCCAAGGAAGAAGAGGGTAGGAAGAACGTTCCAGAGACAAAGAGAAACATGGCGGGTCTGACAGAAGGCATGAGGAAATACTGGTTGCCGCCCCTGAAGGAGCAATGACACGGGAGAAGTGTGAAAATCCGGCGTGCCCCAACAAGCAAGCCCCTGTGACCTGACCACTCAGTGGACTTCCTGAAAGTTCCACATTGCCCTTTCTCCTGGGGTGGCCGATGCATTGACTGGGAGCAATGTGCAGGAAGAGAAAAGATTGATGTTTAGTCCTGCAACTACCAGCCCCGCCCAAGGCTGCGGAGTGAGGGCTCCAACAAAAGGGGTGTTTTTGTGCCTCCCCAAGTCAGTTTAAGAGGCAGTAAAGGAGGTCAGAGCCCACCTCCCCTAAACAGCCGAGCAGGGTAGGGAACAAGCCCCTCCTCGAGTGGCAAAAACACTGAGGCTGGAATCCCACTGGCCACGCAGGAGCAGTGTGATCCTGGGACCGTTCCTTGACCTCTCACCCTCAGTTTCCACATCTATGCACCGGGACCGGTGATCTCCATGATGTGCAATTCTTTTGAGGCTGTGAGATCGCGTGAGTGCAGTGGCTGGTCTGACGTAAGTGCTCAGTGCTGAGAGGCCCACGCGGCCCTCTCCCACGGAGTCCTCCGTGCTGCCCTTGTAATGGACTTGGTGGAAGGAAGGCTGCACTCCCTTTTAGGAAGCTGCCCCAGCCTCCTACACCCTGGCTGCCTCCCTGGCCTTCCCCTCAGCACTCGGAGCTGGAGCCTGTCACTGGGGTCCAGGAAGGATCTGGAGAAGGTTTTCAGAAAGTGGAAGAGGGAAGGGCGATAGCCCCATCCAGGCAGAGCACTGAGGCAGGAGGAGGGGGACCTGGCATGGGAGACAGACTCTTGCCTGCTCCCAGTTTTGCCATCTCCAAAACAGCTGGCCCAGATGTCTTCATGTTCTTCCAGAAAGCTTCCTCTGGTTTAGTCTGAGACTATCTTTGACCACCCTGAGCAGCTGCCATGGGAATGGTTCTAATGCTATCCCTTACCAGTTGGCTTTTTTAAAAAAATGATTTATTTATTTATTTATTTTGAGAGAGAGAGAAAGAGAGAGAAAGCATAGGGGGGAGGGGCAGAGGGAGAGAGAATCTCAAGCAGACTCCACACTGAGTATGGAGCCTGACGTGGGGCTCGATCCCACGACCCTGAGATCATGACCTGAGCCTAAACCAAGAATCAGATGCTTAATGGACTGAGCCACCCAGGTGTCCCACCAGTTGACATTTTTAGATGGGGTCACTATTTGTTGCTGGGGTCTCTTGGCACCGTGCCTGATTTTTCCTGGTGTCCCTGGGGCATCCACACCCACACACGGTTGTGCCAGCCCTGTGAGAAGGAGGCCAGCAGTAAGAGTCACCACCCAGTAACAAGGGAGGAGAGTCACACACAGGTATTCGGAGGAAGTCTGTGGGGTTGATGTCCTTGATTCAGAAGCAGAAAACTGGACTTTCAGACATTGAAAGTTTAGTCTATTGTCAATTTTAAAAAATCCATCTTTTTCCAAGGGAAAATGATTGAATATAAACCATCCCTCCCACCCTTCACTGAGACTTCTCTGCAGTTGGGCTTTTGACATTTATTTTCCCAGCTCAGTATCAAGTATAGCCTCACCGAAGATCACCAAACTGCTGTTTAGACATTTTAAAGATGCAATTTGAGTTCCAGGCGGGGGAAAGGGGTGGATAAAAGAGATTATATGATAATGATATGGCTGTGGAAGCCTGTCAAATAAAGTGCATTTTCTCTGGTGGGCAGGCTATTTCTGGAGCTGTGCATGAATTGCTACACTGAGGGATGTGTTTATCCTAATGGGAAGCAGGACTGAGCTAGGCCACAGCTCCCTGCACAGTTTTTAGAGTCTTAAGATACCACAAAGACATTTGTGGTGTCCAGAAGACGCATTTAGTCTGCCCTGGCCCTTTCAATGTGTGCTGACTTGGCTCTGACAGGGACCAGAGGAAAGCATGGAGAAGTCTAACAGCTAAAGTGGGGGAAAGTGTGCCTGTTCAGACACACCCATTAGGATGCTTTTGGATATAAGGAAGAGAAAAGGCAATGCAACTGACTTAAACAATAAGGACTTTACCACATGAGCTAACAAGTAGCCCAGAGTCAGGGGATTCAGGTAGGGTATGATCAGGGCGATAACTCTGTTTTCCTGTAATCCTGCCTGCTCTGCCCTTTTCTAATTTTTTCCCTTAGGCTGACTTCCTCTGAAAAGGAGATTTCAGTCACCCTAACTGCTGGGATTGCGTTCCCCTGAGACACAGGTATTGCTGAGTGGAGGGCAGACTTTGTGAGGAAGGCAGGGGGAGAATGAGTTAGAAATGAAAGCAGTTCAATCACCAACAGTGTTCCCAGCCAGAAATGCAGGAGCCCTGTTTTGGCAGAGCTCTCCTGTGGGCTGAGAGACCGTCAGTCTGGCCTTTCTGCCTCACAGAGCCTTTGGGGATCAAGAAAGATAATGAGAAAGTAAAATTGTGAAATAGAGTATTAGGGTCTTCCTAAAAAGTTGAATATGAGTATTAAAGAAAAATTCAATGTTTTACTGAGTTTGGAGTCCTGTGAATACACTCTGTAAATATATCATGTAGTCTACCGGAACCCCGCCATTGGATGTTTAGAAGTTGGAGTTATTTAATCAGGGTCATTCTTTCACATAGTCACTTTTGGGAGGATCTCTCGTTTTCAGGCACTCGAAACTTACTTTTGATAATAAATAATAAAAAAAGCAAATATCTAGCCTCCTATTATAAGAACTAGTCAAATCTAACGGTAGAATTATGTTCAACAACTTGAAAAACAGAAAATATAGTGAGGCAACCTATAGAGGCAGCAAAAATGAGGGTTTAATGGGAAAAGCTACATTCGCTTAGACCAATTCTAATACTGAAGCTCAAAACAATTCTGTAAATTATAATTTATGGAATTAATGTACTAGCTTTCCAAGTATAAGAAGATTGAATACTTTTTTCATTTTAGGACCAGACAAGTCTTTGTACAAATACACCAATTTGCCTTTAAAATATCTACCGTTTTGGCATCTGAATAAAGTAACCGTTTACACTACTGTAACTAAATGTCCTAAAGGTGTGAAAAAAAAGTCGATCTAAAAATGTAAAGTATAAAATACATGCATAGGAGTGCTATTCCTACTGGAGCCACAGACGGCTACTTCACAGATCAGCGACCTTATAACTCAGTTTTCTCTCCTGTAAAATGGACACCATAATACTGCCTTATCATCCTTTGCAAGGGGTATGGAAGTTTCCAGTATTAATTCCGGTGCTCTTAGAGACCTCCTTCGTGGCTCAGATTGGGGCTTGATTACCCCCATAGTGGAATGGTGACAACCCAGCCCCCTGGTACTCTCTCTCCCTGTTACCCCATCCCACCCCAGCCCTGGCTGGTCTTGGCAACATTCCCTTGGCAACATAAAAAACAAACTTCTCCGGAGTTGTCAATCACTGCCCTGCTTACCACATTGGGGCTGGCCCCCTGGTGGAAAGCATGATGGCACTGGATCGCAAGTGGGAGCCCACCTCTTTCTGGGAACCCAGGCATGGCTGGTCAGAGCCAGTCCCAAGGATAAAGCCTGGCTGTGAGCCTGTCCGTGTGGACAGGGACCAGGATGGAGCTTGCTGGCTGGGTCCCACACAGCCGCACTGGCGACAGGGAATGAAGAGGGGTATTCCAGGGTGGGAGTGAGGCGCAGAATCTGCTGTGCGGCCCCGGAAGACACAGGTGGTCTTCCATGCCCAGAGTAGGACACTCTGCCATTGTTGTCATAGGTGGTTTAAGTCCCACTCAGAGCTGGTCACGGGTGGGAAGGCTGTGGCTTTGAGTCTTCAGGCAGCCCCTGGGAAGCAGGATTTGATCCTTTCTGCGGCCCCAGCCTTGATGTTCATGGAACAGAAGCCAGCATTTCCCTTCCCCCAGATGCCAGCAAATCAGGATGCTCCCCCGCGCCCCTCCCTCTTCCTCCAGGTCTTGTCGTCTCACATGGGGACAGACCCTGAAACATGCATACATAGACATGCAGGCACGCACGCACACACACGCAGAGACATGTTCACACAGACATGTACGCATGCGCACACTTCCTCCAGCTCTTGTCTTCTCACATGGGGACGGATACTGAAACATGTATCACACGTGTGTGTAGACAGGCAGACACGCGTGTGTAGACAGGCAGACACGTACGCACACACGCACGCATGCGCACCCAGACATGCACGCATGCGCACCCTCCTTCCAGGTCCTCTCAGGTCTTGTCTGCTCTGTCCCTCTGGCCACCGCACATGGAGAGATTGTATTCCATCTTTGGGCATGGAGGGCAAGCACAGGAAAGACCCTTCCCTACCGAGAGGCACTGCCTGTGGGAACATCTCAAAGGAAGAGCAGTAGCGCCCTGAGCGCCTCAGGCCCACGTGGGGTGCAGCCTCAAACCCTCACGTGGTGCTTTGAGGGGAGAGGCCACCCCTGTAGCTTCTGGGTTTCCCACAGTGCCATGCACAAACAGTGACTGCTTAAGTGACATCACAGGGGCTTGTGATCCAGGACAGTCTGACGTTTTATAGGGGGGAGACTTGGGTCTCAGAGAGGAGCTTCCTCCAGCCACACACCTGGTCTCCAGTGGAGCCTGGGCCCGGCCTCCACAGGACGGTCGTGTTGGGCAGCTGAAGCCCGAGGGAGGGGCTGCATTTCTAGAAAAGTGTGTAAGCTCCCCTGGGAGCTTGCAAGTTGAGAAAAGCCTGGAGAAGTCAGGGAGGCCTCCGAGGCCCACCTCTGCTCACCACAAGATGGCAACAGAGCTTTGTGCCAGTCCCTGCGTTGCGGTGGTGTCCAGCACTCTCTGAGGACTGGACCTCACATCTCTAATCCCAGTGGTCTGAGTATTCCTTCGATATCTCCAGGTCAGGCGAGATTAACACTGATACATTACCATTCACTGGATTTCAGACTCTGGATTTCTGCAGGTTTTCTACTCATGTCCTTTCTCTGTCCCAGGGTCTATCTGGGATCCCACATTTAGCAGGTTTGTGTTTAGAAAGCTAGACTGTGGCTGGGGCATGCAGAGTGGACCGGAGAGGCGGGGTCTGGAGACCGGGGGATCTGAGGGAGCCTGGTGGGAGGTGCTGAGGTCAGGAATTCCAGCTGTGGCCAGTGGAGGGGCTGGCTAAGGCTCTTGAAGGCTAAGGGGGTAGAGTCAGTGGGACTCAGGATTCACACTTGCTGATGACTCCCTCTAAGAGAGTGAAGGGGAATGGTGGGCACTGCTTGTTCCTACATTTTCCCGGTCACCTATGCTGCAGATAATCACTGAGCACCCACCAGGGGCTCGTCACTGATGTCCTCCGGATGCCTGCATGTGGGTTCCACCTGCCACCCTCACACATCTCCAGCCCCAGCCTGGCATTCCCATTTCACAGTGCCCCCCCAACTTCTGCTGTCTGTGAATGTGCTAAACCCAAACGTTTCTTAAAAGAAATCCAACCGAAAGAATTTTCCCAGCCTGTCCTTATTGCTGCCAAGAATATATGTTACCAGTTTTTCAGTGGAAGCTCAAACGTCCCTTTGTAATAACCTGGCCTCTGAGCACTAAGCTTGAGGGGTCACCACAAGTTGGGACTACAGGTCAGGGACCAATGCTGCCCAGTGAGAGGTGTGTGTGTGTGTTTGGGGGGGGGAGGCAGGCATGAGGTGGTGATGGGGTTTGAGACCCAGGGGATCTGGGTACATACTCCCTTGGGTTGCAGGCCAGGTTTAAAAAAATCTGGAGAAATCCTGGTTGGCATGTTTCTAGCCCAGATGGAAGAGAAATAGGACAAACTACGAAAGGGGCCAAAACCAACACAGGAGAAGCCCCTGCTGCCAGCAAATTCGAGGTATGTTGGCACACGCAGCAGAAGAGAAATGTATTCACCCTGTTGGAAAGGGGAAGACAAGAAGACGGACGGCCGTTGAGAGAAAGCAGGTGCTCCTTGCCAACTGTGAAACGCCAGCTCGGGGAAGAACGGCGGCTTCCAAACGACCGAGCAGGACTGGAGCAAGCCAGGGGAAGGGGTGCAGACAGCCAGGCGACAGGCATCTGGAGATGCAGGGCTCGCGGCTCGTCAGCCTGGCTCCCCCAAGCAGTGCCCTGGGCCACTCAGCCTGCTTTTCTGCACATTCTTTCTGGCCTGCTCCCTCCTCCGTCTTCTGCTTATTCACACTCTCCCCATCTTTGTGGGGGGAGGCAATTGTCACCTCGGGGTACATCTCCGCACACCCTCCCTACATTCAGGGTAACTCCCGCATTAGAAATTCTGCATCCTGAGGGGAGAAGCTAGGGACCTCGCATCTCTCGCCTCCTGTGCCGTGTTCCATACGGGAGCTGTCCGCATGAGCCTTGGTGGGAGGCAGCACCCCCCTAGGAGGAACAATAAGGGAGTTACCAGAGACTTGGTTCCTGAGGCTGGAGAGGGTATCGAGTTTCTGGTTTTCAGTGCAGAGGGTCCTAGGTGCCAAGGGGGCTGTGGGGTCTTCTCTAAGAAACTTCTTTGTGTGGTTGGGCCCTTTATGGCTAATGGCTCCAGAGTGGGGCTCTCCAGGACAAATGTGTACTCGCTCATAGTCTTGACTAAACTCCCCTTCCCCCCCTTTAAATGAACAAGAGTGGGTTGTGTTGTTTGCAACTAAGAATTGCAACTAGGTGATGAGCATTAAGGAGGGCACGTGTTGTGATGAGCACTGGGTGTTATACGCAACTAATGAATCATTGAACATGACCTCAAAAACTAATGTTGTACCACTATATGTTGGCTAATTGAATTTAAATAAAAAAAAGAATTGCGACTGTCACACTATCTGTCTTAGTCATCTGGGGCTGCTCTAACAGGATACTATTGGCTGGGTGGCTTAACCAACAGGCCCTACTTCTCAGTTCTGGAGGGTGGGAAGTCCAAGAGTGGGGTGCGGGCAGGTCCAGTCTTGGGAAGAACCCTCTTCCTGGTTTGCGGGTGGCCATCTTCTTCTTATACCCTCCCATGGTGGACAGAGAGATCACCTCTCTTCTTAACAGAGCACCAATCCCATTCATGACAGTTCCAGCCTCATGACATAATCACCCGCCAGAGACCCCCCCTCCTAACACCATCACAACGGGGATTAGACTTTAACATACAACTTTGTGGGGGGCATTCAGTCCATAGCACCGTCCTTCAAGAGCAGCTGAAGAAATGACTTCTCTACCACCCTCTCTGGGCCCTTAGATTCTGTGGCTGTGCCAGTCTTTAAACGCACCACCCCCTTTAACATTGACTTTCCTGTTGTCCTCTAGCGTTGGCCGTGGTGGGGTCCGCTTCCTCACTGGGTTGGAAACATCTGCGGGCAGTGAGCCTCCCTTTTCTTCTTTTGGTCTTGCTTGCAGCAATCCCCAGCTGGAAAAGGATTGGGAGCAGCTTGGCCAATCCACCCATTTTCTACACAAGGTGGTGATCACGGTCCCCTCCGGCCACGTGGGCTATTTATGTGGAAGATGCATCGTGACGTAGTGAATTTAAACAGGCCTTCTGAGGAGTTCAAAAGACTTCACCAACCTCCAGGCTGTATAATTTATGCTCCTGGGAAGTCCACAGAGAGGACAAAGGCTCTTCTATTGATAGCAGGTAAAACCAGGTCCCAAGGAACTGAAGTGATTTGCCCAGGATCAGGGACAAAGTCAGGAACCTCTTTGCTCCTTAGATTCCGAAGCCTGTTTTCAGGAAAACCGTAGCACGTGGGTCCTGGTAATGGCAACACTTCCCAAAATGCACTTGGGGCTGCCCGCTGACTGATGCCAAGTCTTCAGGGGTTCCTCGGAGAGGAGAGAAATGGAAAGTCCCTGTGTTAGGTATCTATTGCTCTTAACATTTTGCCCAAATCTTAGAGGCTTAAAATGACACCGGTCATTTATCACCCCTCCCAGTTTCTGCGTCAGGAATCTGGGAATGGCTCCGCTGGGCCGTTGTAGCTCCGGCCCCTTGTGAGGTGGCAGTCACGGGGTGTCTGTGCACAGGGTCCCCTTGAAGGCTCCTTCACTAACCTGTCTGGTACTGGGCTGGGACACTGGAATGATGGGGGCCCCCCGGCATCACTCTCTCTCTCTCTGTCTCTATGTGGTGTCTTTGGCAAGGTGGCTTCGGGGGTAGCTCAGGGCTCCCAAAGTGCGTGTCCTAAGGGAGAGCACCAGGCTTAGCCTCAGAAGTCATGCCACATGACCTCCGCCATGCTTTGTGCTTCCATGAGTTAGAAGTGGGGTGTTGAACCGGCTATATTCAGAGGGAGGGGAACAAGGCATCATCTCTTTATGGGACGAGTGTAAAAAATTTGGGCACATTATTTTAAAACCACCCCAAGTTACATGGCTAATGGGTTAGCGGAGCCAGGATTGGAAGAAGAGATCCAGCAGCCCATTGTCTTCTTAAGGACCAGTGTTCAAATACTGAGGGAGAGCCAGATTAGGGGGTCTGATCTGGGGGTTTTCTTCAGGGTGCTACCTCATTTTTAAGCTGTTGTAAGTCCTTTGGGGAACAAGATATTGACAGTAGCTAAATAAACAAGCAGACAGACAAATGCAGCCTTACTGAATCACTGCCAGTACTAGTTCATAACGCCCCTTACGTTTGTGTAACACTTGGTCTAGATCTACATAGAATGACTTGTCGAAGGTCAAGTAACAAGTTAGATCAGAAGCAGAAGCAGAACTAGAGCACAGGTGTCCTTATTCTTGTTTTCTCTTTGCTCTGCTGCATTGGCAGAACTCCCTGGATAATCAGTCTACTACTTTATGAGGATATTTTCATTTCGTCTATCCTCAAAATAAGAGATGGTACCCATCATTGACTCGTGGAGAGCTGTGGGCAGGCTCACAATGGGACAGCGTGGCTCTGGCTGTTGCTGGGCAAGGCAAGGCTTTGCATGGTTAGTGAAAGTGCAGAAGGGGGTGCCTGGGTGGCTCAGTTGCTGAGCGTCTGCCTTCGGCTCAGGGCGTGATCCCGGGGTCCTGGGATCGAGCCCCACATCGGGCGGCTCCGCTGGAAGCCTGCTTCTTCCTCTCCCACTCCCCCTGCTTGTATTCCCTCTCTCGCTGTCTGTCTCTCTCTCTGTCAAATAAATAAATAAAATATTAAAAAAAAAAAAAGAAAGAAAGTGCAGAAGGTGTTGGAGGTAGTCCCCGATCTCAAAGACCCAGGAACTGAGGTGGGCAGGTGGGTGGGATAGTGCTTAAGTCCTTTGATGAGTCAGAGGAAGGCTGCCATTCACATCCAGGTCTCTTAATGTGAAATCTAGTTTGTTTTTTTCCCCCCACCTTGGATTCTTGTGTGTTTCTGAAATGAAAAGCAAAGTGGTTTTAAAAAAGTTCCTTGGGCTTAATTACCCATTGGTGTGCTCCCTGCAGATACCCTGGAGGAGTTCCTACTTTAGGCAGTTTATCAAATCAGTCAACATGCAAATATTGAGGACTCTGTTTACCCAGCATTGTGCTAGGCACCATGACACTCAGTGTAAAATCTCGGTGTATACCAAGGTTACAGTGGTGGTTCCTGGCGTCAAATAACTTTATGACCCAACCCCCCACAGAACATACCATTTGGGCACATCGATACCAAGTATCGATCACCTAGACGACGCAAAACGGTCTGACTTCACAGAAATCACACCTTAACCAGTACTTTCTAGGAAAAACAAATAATTAATAGTAGTGTGCTTTTATTAAAAAAAAAAACACACATACATATGACGGCAGAGAACTTAAGCACTATTGGAAAATCTGAAATGTGTGGCAGCCTTCTAATTAAAAAGATTATTTCCTGCAAACTCGGATGGAATATCCTTCCCCTATTTTTTTTTCCATAAAACAAACTCTCTGTGAGCAATGTGAAATTTATTATGAGAGGGAACATGCTCAGTTTCCAAACATCCGAGTCAGTCAGTCCAAGGAAACGAAGCAGCGATGACTTGGACGACACCTTCCTTTGCACACACGGCCGTTCACTGTGTCTGGGCACGGCTCCTTGGCGGGCTCGGACAGCAGGGGGCACGTCCGGCGAATCAGAGCGATGCGGATGGAAATCGCCTATTGGGTCTCCCGCTCCCACCACCAGACTAATCCAAACTCCAGCTTTGTCTCTTGTACAACCTCCACGACTTTTCCCAGCCAAGGCTTAAATGACTCAAGTTCCGCCATGTTCCCGGGGGGGGGGGGATACTGCAGCCAAATAGAACGAATTCACCATTTGGAAAATTTCCCCTTTTATTGAATCTAATTTTTCCTTCCCGTGTTTTCCTACTGTCATGTTCTTGCTGGATCCCTTTGGACCACCCACTGTGCCTGCTCTTCAAACGTGTGGACTGGAATTTCCCATCATTATTTGCTCTATGACCCATTTTTGAATTGTCAGCAGTCACGGCCGTGGCACTGGGGTCCCAGCCCTTAGATTCAGACACACTGTGGGTCCAGCCACCTGGCTGACCACACTGTCGATTCTCTATTATGAACACAAACATGCGTCACCTCTTTGTGTCAGGGTCCCATCATCTCTGCTCTCAACCTCTTGAGTCAAATTTAGCATAGTGCAGCAAGAAAATCCCAGATGTGGCCACACAGGGGGAGTATCCTTGAGACCCAGAAAAAGGTGAGCCTGCTCCAGCCGAGGATCCCTGTCAACTAGGAATCTAAAGTGAAACTCTAACCCACCTTCTTTTTCCCGTTAGGCATTTTTACTCTTTCTTGACATTCTTGCTACTTTAATTTGAAATTCTATAATTTCCAAAGTCCTTTTTCAAAGCCTTAAGCCGAAAGCAACCATGTCTAATTACAAGCAAATAGAATCCTCTGGCTGTTTAATTCATCATAATACGGGAATACCAGAAATAAGTCTGATGATAAGATTCACTGTTTATTGATAAATGCACCCAAACAGAGGCCGTCTCCCTGCGGTCCAAGAAGTAGCCCAGAGCCCACGGTCTGGGCGAGAACACGGAGGCATAGAGACTTCAATTAACTGGTGTCAGTCACAGGCCTGGAATCGGAGCTCAGATGAGCTGGAGAACATACCCACTTCCAGCACTGCCTCCTGCTCGCCACACGAACTCATCTTGGAATGACCGGGAAGAAGGCAGAGATGGAGGGGGTGGGAACCGGACACACACACACACACACACCCGATTTGGCACCAAGAAGCTTCTGTCTGCTGTTCCTCATCACACACAGAACACCATGTGTCAGACCCATTTGCAGTTCCCAGTGACAGCTGTTATGCCCCCATCTGCTCATGCGCGCGTCACTCATACAGACGTCCTGACGCTACGTCAGCCGGGTCTAAGTCATCAGGGAAAGACGGTCATGGGTAATTAGGATCTTGCCCGACGGGAAGGCATTCAGGCCTGGGCCCAGGAGAGGCTGTTGCACAACGCTGCCCTTTTGTGGTTTGCTTTTACTTTTGAAAGTCTCATCAGGGCTGACAATGATGCCCTTGGTTCCACCATTGCTGAGGCTGATGTGCCAAACACCCAGCGAACCAAAGTACCCGTATCGGTTACCCCGACATACCTGCACCCCCCCCCCCCCCCGGAGCAACAGTAAGAACTCCGATCCCTGCCCTGCCACTTAACTTCTTTTAGAACTGTTCTCTGTGCTTCAAATCTCTTATCCGTACAATGGGTACATACTCTCTCTTCCCTCCCTTTCTCAGAAGGATATTGCCCCCAAATGACACAACAGAACCACCCTGCTGTTCTTGTTGCTTCGTCCAGGAACAGGGCATGTGTTCCCATTGACCTTGACCAGGAGGATGGGCACAGCTGGGTGCTTCTCATATGCCTCTTCTCTGAGCATCCAAATTCCATCCTTTCTATGGTCACGACTCAGCTCCAATTCTGAATCCATGGCTTGGTGTCAGTCAAAAGTTCTGGGACATTCTTAGCTGTGATACCTTCAGATTGTCTCTGCCCCGTTTCCTCTTTCTTCAGCTTTTTTTTTTTTTTCAGATTAGACAGCTCTTGGATCCTTTCACTCTGTTCTGTCTGGCTTTTAATCTCTTTCGTATTTTCTACCTTTTTATCTCTCTGGGCTACATCCTGGATAATTTCCCCAGTTCAATCCTTCAGTTCCCAAAGGCTCTCTTTGCGTGGTGTATGCCCTCTGTCAAATGTATCCATTGAGTTTTTAAATTTCTATTTTATTTCCTTATTTTCTAGAAGTTCTGTTTCATTCTTTTATCTATCTGCTTATCTTTTACTCATATTTGAAAGACCCTCTTCCATTTGTTGATTGTTCTGTCCTTTCTGCTGGCTCTTGCTCTTGGTGCCTTGTTTCCTTATTTTGTGGTGATTTTTAGCTGTGAGCTTCTCATCTTCCTTAGAAATTGCTGGAAATCCTTCAAGGCCCAGGGATAGGTGAATTCCTTCAGAGAAGATTTCTGTTTGCTTCTTGGGGTGCCTGTTCATCCTCTAGTCTGGGATCACTTTAAGTTTCCTGCATGGTTTTTTCAGATGACCCATGAAGAGTGAATTTAAGTTATAAACACACAAGAAGTCTGGCTTATAGTTCTCAGGAGAGATATTCCCCTCTCCTCTCTAGTGCCAAGATCCAAATAAGCAATTTTCCTTGCAAGTGTTATTGGCTCCCCAAATCTGGGAAGGAGGTTGGCTTTATTTTCAGTCCTTCCTTACCCTGAGAGTGTGACCCTTGGAGGCTCTAATTTTATGGGACATCTCCTGTGGGACTGTGCACCTTGGGCAGACGTGGGTTCAGTCTGCTGCCCACAAACCCTCATAAGGCTCCAAACATATCCATTCCCAAGTTCACAAGATCCAGAAAATTCCTTCAAGGAATTCCTTCAAATGCCGGCATGAGTGCTCTTCTCACTTGAGTTCTGTTTTCATTTATTTTTTTTGGCCGGTATATTCCCTACTTTCTTGCTAACTCATGGAGGCATTTAAAGATAATAAAAATATTTTCCCCTGCATGTTCAGTTGTTTTGAGCAGGCTGGCGAGTGTGGACACCTAGTCTACCACATTGCTAGAAGCAGACACCTCAGCTTAAATCCTGTCTTTTGCACAGCCTCTCCTCAGAGCCTCAACACAATGTAACCAGGTTAGCCACTTGGCATTGGAGACAGCTGGCTCCCCATCAACAGCTGGGAGCCCATCGGAGCCTGGGTTCTTTCCGCTTTCTATCCCGTTGGAGACTCAGAGCTGACCGGTTGAACGCTCTCCCTTTTCCCTGGTGCACTGTACTTTACAATTCCCTGCCCCTGTGGTTCCTCCCTTTTGCTCTCCTCCTAAGTAAGTGACCAACACAATGACTGTTACCAGGTTAATGTCAGCCCCTCTACTCTATTTGGGTCTCAATGAAATACGAGCCTGCAGAGAGCAAAAGCTCATTTTTCTGAACTGTAGGAAACAGTCAGTCTGGGGTAGTATATTTAGATACTCACATGATTATAACACATAGTCAGCATGGAGACCTTTGTGTTAAAGTACAACTGATGTTTCAAGTTGTAAATGTGAAGAAAAAAAGTTAATTTGACAAATATTAGTCTATGTGATGTGAATCACTGTCTATGTAAACATTTGCCATTTGATTAGGGAAATGTAAGAGCCTTGCCTGAGATCTTTCCAAGATATTCAATATTTATTCATAAAAAAAAATCCATCATGCACCTACCACAGGCTAGACCCCATGTAAGGCACAGGGTCCAGTGGCGAGCAAGATAGACAAAGTCTTCGCGTTTGTAGGGCACGACGCAGTGCATGGGGGTTGGAGCATGAGGCGGCGGGGGGGGGGGGGGGGGACCGTACTGTGGATGAGCCATCAGCAAGAACGGTAGGCAGTGAACGCTTTCTCAAAATCTACACCCAGACCCCACTCACAGACAGTAGGGATGGCCTGGGCAGAGGTTTTTTTTTTTTTTTTTTTTTAATTTTGTTTTGTTTTGTTTTTTAAAGCTCCCAGGTGATTCTAATGACTAGCCAATGTTGGAAACTACTGCTCTAATCGATAATCTAGGATGGAATTTCCAAAAAGGGGTTCTTTTATTATTATTATTTATTTATTTGACAGAGAGAGACAGCGAGAGAGGGAACACAAGCCAGGAGAGTTTGAGAGGGAGAAGCAGGCTTCCCGCGGAGCAGGGAGCCCGATGTGGGGCTCGATCTCAGGACCCTGGGATCATGACCTGAGCTGAAGGCAGATGCTTAACGACTGAGCCACCCAGGCGCCCCAGCCAAAAGAGGTTCTGAGGCTGGGTCACACAGTGCAGGGTCTTGGTCCACTCATCCCTCCCTGCTGCCCAGGTGTGGGGCAGCCAGGGCCCCTGGGTATGTCCTCACCCTGACAAACAGCCTCACCTGTCTGCTGCCTGGGCCATATGAACGTGATACTTCCTATGTGTGCCATAATGTGGGAGGGGGGGAGATCCTGAATTAGAATATCTGTACCATAGGATTTAGTGGGGATCGGCAGTGTGATTTCGTGAAAAAAATCAAGGATTCGGGGTCAGATAAACTGAGGTTCGTGTCCCTGCTCAGTCACTGACTCACTGTGTGAGCTTTGACAAGGTATTTAGCCTCTTTTGACTTCACTTTTCACATCTGTAAAGTGGAAATATCACCTGATTTCATGGTTCTTACATGGATTAGAAATAATGCCTGTAAAGCACTTAGACCTGGAGTCGGTTCCTACAGGCAGGTGTTTAGTAAGTAGTAGCCATGATCATTGATGCGGTTACCATTATTAGAGAATCCTACCCAAACCGCCACCAGGCCCAGAACCAAAAAATTAAGACTGTAGGAGAAAAAGATAGAATTGGGCAGAAACATGGGATATGGTCTCCTCAGGTCTCAGTTGTAGCTTGTCCCATGTATGTCTCTCTTCAGGGCCTTTGTGGGTTCTGAGAATATTGCAGAAACATCAAATCAAACCCATCGGGAAGTGTTGGTGGAGACATGTCTGCCCACACCTGCTGCTCCTGGCTCCTCCTGGGGCCTCCAAGGTTCCTGCGTGTTCCTGTTTCAAAGACATTGGAGGAATCCCTGGGCTGAGTCTGGGGACTGTGGGCCTGTCCCAGAGTCGCCTTGGGTCTTCCAAGCCAGGCTTCTCGGGGTCAGGAGAGGGTGCAGGAGAAGCTGGGCAGGAGCTGCAGACTCTGGACAGGTCCTGCTTCTCTTCCCTGGGACACGACAGAAGGAAAGAGACACAGCAGAGTCACCGCTCCAGACCTGCTGACAGATTGAGCTCAGGGCAAATTCCTGAGAAATACAGTCCAGGGCCTGCAGACTTCCCCGGCAAGCATGTCTCCCACCCAGACGCTGACTGGAAGTGTCCTTAGGGTGATGATAGCCTGAAAAGTAGAGGTGAGTGTGGACACCAGGACACCAGCCCTGAGCCTGAAGGGACCAGTGGGTTGTGTCCCAAGGGAACGATGTCTGCAGAAGGACTCTTTCCCATAACAATCAGATTGGTGTCAGTTTTGGGCTGGCCCTCTGCAGCCCATTTAGAAAGTTATTCATGGGGTTGTCATGGTCCTCTTTCTATCCCTCATGTCCCTCCAATCTCTAAGACCCTAAGTTATCGTCCTGATACACCTTTTGCCTGTCCCTTGGTCTGTTGCTTAATCTGTACCAGGAGGAAGATGACCTCTATGCAGATGATACACACACCCCATTAATGGACTAGTTGGGTCTCCAATCCACACTGATGGACCCTTCGACTGTGCTCTATGCAGGCTAGACTTGTCACTTCAAAAAGATGGGCCATCTCCTTGAGGGCAGGGACTGTGTCTCCCATGTCCTGTGCAGCCCTGAGACCACCTCCTGTTGGAAACAGAATCAGCCAGAGATATTTCCTATGACCCTCCTCATGGCATCCTGCCAAGAGAGGACGCATTCACCCCTCCCATCTTCACAGAAGCCCAAGGCTCTCCCTGCTCCTTCTCGCAATAAGGCTGCTGGGCAGAGGAAGCCCCTTCGGCTGGGGGTGGCCAGGCCAGGTTCCCTCCGGTGGGGCACTGCTCAGGCAGTCAAGCTGAGTCAAGCTCAGGCCCCTCCTTTGTTCAGGAGCATCTTCCCATTTACATGTCACCACCTTGGTGGTTTTCAGGAGCTGATCTGTGGACAGTATGTTTGCATCACAGCCTTTTCTTGGCCTTTCTTGTCCCTCCTTGTCTTCCTCTTTGATGGTCTGAGTCCCAGGATCCACATATGGTTCATTTTGGTATTTAAAAAAAATTTCCTGGCTGGAGGGTTCTGGCTTCCAGGAAGGCGCTCCCATAGCGTGTGGGAGTCGGAAGCTGATCCAGGGGGCCTGACTGTGGTCAGGCCGTCTGCACTCCCTCCTCCTGGAGGCTGCTTCTCTTTGACTCACCTCTTCTTCCATTGTGAGTTATTCTTGCCTTGACCAGCCAGACCACATGGGTAGAAGTCCTGGAGAAGGCCACAGCTTCCATTTGGCTGGAATAGCTCTTCAAGAGGACTTGGGTGTGACCTTGGACAAGACTCCCTCCATACCAGGCCTGTCCCCTCACCTGCCCAAACCTGAGGGTTGGACTAGGTCTGAGCTTCCACACTGCATTTGTAAACCATTTTGTCTTCTGATAAGTATTGAAATCTCATGACTTCCACCATCAAAGGACACTCTGAGTGGCTTCACTTAAGAATGATACTTATTTTACATATATTGCTTCATTTAACTCTGTAGGTAAGGTCTATCTAGGCATAGGCCCACTAGCCAAGAAAATTTTGGAGAGTTGGTCTTTCTGTCTCCTAATTTGTGAAAACAATAGAGAATCTTTCACTCTTCCAATAGGATGTCTAACAAGTATGGGTGAAAGGATAGGTGCTTCTCCCTTACCCCGTGTCCGGCTTCCTGGAGAAATACGCAGAAGGAGGCCAGGGGAATGGAAGGAGCACTGGGAGATGTGACGCCAGGCAGACAAGAGACCCAGAAGCTTATGCCCCCAGGACTATGCTGGGAGATGCCGGCTTGGCTGTGAAAGGCCTGGTTGTCGCAGGAGTTCAGCTTATAGGATCTGAGGCCTGCTGGTCTCCTTTCCCCTCTCCTGTTCTGGGACTCATGGGGCCTGAATGAGCAGAGGAGGACACAAGACCTCACATGGGAGGCCACGAGAAGGAAGAGGCAGGACCCTGGGTGAGGGAGCTAAAGGCTAAAGGCAGCAGGAAGCTGCAGAGAGAGAAAAGAGGGCCTCCCACAGCCCTGTGGACTCCTTCTGGGAAAGAAGATAAGGCTCAACCTTGAAGTCAAGACTTGGGTACATTTTGGGACTCCCTGTTCAAGCTTGACTAACAGGAACAAGGCTGATACACCCCGACTTTACGTCAGAGCCTGTGATTATATCTTTCTCACACCACATTTTGTTCCCCCTACACAGGGGGTTTCAACATGCCTGTGGCCCCCTCCCCCCAAATTACACAAAGTCTATAGCCCTGACAGTCTTTGTTCGATGACCCATGAGAAAGTCCTGGGTCTCCACAGTGTCACTTTCTCAACCACATCTCAGCGTTGGTCTCCCCAAGGTTTTACATGCATCTAGGTCTCCTTGTCTGCCTCCTTCACCCTAGAAGTCTTCCCCCAACCCCCATCTTCCGCACAGACAGCAGCCTTTGACACAATCGCACAGCCTCTGTTCTTTCTGCTTCCCATGGGCCTTCACAGAGACCAACCGAAACCAAAACCCCAAGCCAGCTCTGTAACTCATGACCCAGCTCCCTGTCGGTGCCTCCAATCCACAACCGGCACCCCCGCCTCCCCAATCCAGGGCATCTCCATTGATGAAAATGAACCGAATATTTGAGCAACAAAATAAATAACACGGTTTTGGATTATAAACCAAACTCTAAAATAAATATCCAGGAGTCCATACTTGTATAAATAAATGACTGAATAAATAAATCCATTTGGGAGAAGAGACAAATCTTCCAACAGAAAGACTCCAAATTATATGTAGGTACTCCCTCCTCCGGGAGGAGGAGCTCAATCTCTCCCCTTTGAGGGTAGGGGGGACTGCACACAGCAACTTGCTTCCAGGGAGTCGGGTGTGGAATGGGGGGGCCCTTTACCATGGAGAAACCTTGGCCAGGTTGACCGAGGTCGGCCACCAGCGATGGGTCATGTTGGCAACACATGCCCCTGGCATGTGCACAGAGGACTTGACCTCTGTGGTTTTCTTCCAAACCCATAGCCCCAGTCTAGTCATGAGAAAATGTCAGACAGACCTGTATTAAGGGACATTCTACAAAATACCTGGCCAGCACCCTTCACAAGTGTGCAGGTCATGAAGAACAAAGGACTGAGGGGCTGTCACAGCCAGGAGGAGCCTACGGAGAAAGAATGACTAAGTAAATGCACTGTGGTATCTTGGCTGGGATCTTGGAACAGAAAAAGGACATTAGGAAAAAAATATCTGCTGAAATCTTAATGAAGTCTGGGGTTTAGTTAATCCGAAAGTACCAGTGTTTCTTGGTCTTGACCATCGTCCCGTGGAAACGTAAGTTGATAACATTCGGGGAAACGCAGTGGGGTTGGGGGAGGTGTAAGGGGATACTCTGTACTGTTTTGTAACTTTTTTTGGGTAAATCTAAAATTATTCCAAAAGAAAAAGCTTCTTTAAAAAGATGAGGTGGGCAAAACTAGATGTTTCTTTCTTTGTATATCTGTGCTTTAATTCACGATTAATATATAAACACAATCTCATTACCCAGAATTCAAACAGGCAGAAGCTTACAGAACAAAACCTGAAAGTCTCCCTTCTGGCCCAGATTGCTGCCTTCGATCACCTGCTCCCAGCCCACAGTGTCAGTGATGGCTCAAACCTGAGAACTGCTCGCCGTGGGCCAGGCCCTCCCCGAAACGCGCTCTCTCTACTGAGCCATTGAACTTAATCTCCATAATGATCTACTGAGGCAGGCCCGGCTAGTCCCGCTTTAAAGATGGAGAAACTGAGGCACATGGAGATGAAAGAAGTTGGCCAGGGTGGGTGAGAGGGGCTAGAGCCAAGTAAGCATGCGCCAGCATCCATGCTGTAGCCTCTTAGAGAGGAGACACCACTCCTACTATTTGCACACAACCCTTGCACGCACGCACGCGCGCCCCCCCCTCCCCACGGTAGAATGACCTGGGGAGTTCTAAGGAAATACAAGTGTCCGAGCCGCTTCCCAGATACCAGTTGAATCACAGTGTCTTGGGATGGTCCCCCACATCTCCGTGGTTGAAAAGTTCCCTCGGCGATCTAACATGCAGCCTGGGGAGAGAGCCACTGGGCTGGCCAAGGACGACTGCGGACTTATCACAAACATCTGAGCCGGATTCTTGCAGTTCTTAAGATAACGCCTGGTGATAAATTCGTGTCAAAGAAGGGGTCACGTCAAGTTTCTGTTCTCTAATCCCGGGCTTTGCAAACTGTTTTGTGCACACGGATCACCTGGGACTCATGCAGCCTTGGATTCTGTAGGTCTGGGGTAGGGCCCAAGACCCTGCGTTTCTAACGAGTTCCCAGCCGAGGCTGCTGCCGTTAATCCAGGGACCACACTTTGAGTAGCG
The DNA here is from genome assembly GCF_023065955.2 of Ursus arctos. Lineage (NCBI taxonomy): Eukaryota > Metazoa > Chordata > Mammalia > Carnivora > Ursidae > Ursus > Ursus arctos. The sequence goes on from NW_026622974.1 coordinate 5,831,383, forward strand.
AGGCTTTATGGGTAGTTTCAGCGGCCAGGTCTCCAGGCTGCTCCCCAAACTTAGGCTTTGAAACCTTTGCTTGTTCCTTGGCCAGTGACCCAGTCGCCCCCTTGGGAAATTCACCTCAAGCACCGTTGAACGGAAACAAAAGCTCTGAGGAGAGATGGCAAATGTTTACCAGGAGTTAGAAAAGCAAAGCAAAGAGTAAAGCAGGAATGCGACGACTCCTAAAGCTTAAAAACAGAACAAAACACAAGAAAAAAAAATCCAACCCAAACCCAAAGCAACTTCACCAGGAACTTTGGGGCTTCTTTCAGCTTTAACAGGCCTGACTCAACGTCCATGAGAATGTCAGCTAAGATCCATCAAGAGTGCAATTTCCTCCCGCAGACCAGGGACCTCGCTTTGCTGTTCTTGCTGCACTCTGTTCTCCATCAGTGGGATTTACGCATATGGAACCGAGTGTGGAATTGGGCCCATTACATTTAACTTCCTATATCTGACATATTTAATACCTACTTTTCAAATAAATGAAATCCCTGGTTAGTGCTGGCTGGGAAAGGTGCAGCTGGTTAAGGGATTTTTCATGGGCAGTGCTGTCTGTACGAGGTGGTTCCGTCAGACCCAGAAGCCCCTTCAAGAGTGTGGGGTGCCCAGAGTGTCCCAGAAAGTGGGGGACAAAGTTATAGAATAATGAAACAACATTTATAAGAGATAGGCAAATGTGGTTTTTTTTTTTTATGTCTCTCTAAAAGAAGAGCTGCTTTCTGTCAGAATTACAATCACTTACACTTAGAAATGTATGTCTCAGAATTGGGGTGAGAGAAGCCTCCAGAAGGCACCGGATTTTGCATCTACCTTTATTATGTGCCATTCCAGAGAGGTTCATGGGTCCTGAGTTTGTAAAGCATGATAGTGGAGTCACAAGTTGGCCCAGTTTTGACTGATCCTTTAGGTGCTCACGAATGTTCTGAGCTGACCATCGGTGACTTAGCTCAGGGGACTGGGAGTGGGCAGCCGAGGCTAGAGGTCAACACCCAGCTACACTCTGCCGTTACCAATTGGCTCCCTGGCCAGCAGGTGTCGAGGCAGACATACCACAGGGTATCAGGGCTGGGCCCCTGCTGGCGCTTCAGAAACTGGAGCTTCTGGGGAGAAGAGTGAAGCAATCCCACCTCCTGCCCCCACCCCAAGGACCCCTTGGCAAGAGTTCATTGGCATAGGGTCTCTTGGTTGGGGCCTGATGGGGAAAGTGACATGTGTACAAATCAAGGGGTATCCAAGAGGAGAGAAAAATAAGACAATGGAGGGCATGTTGTGTGTTTCCTAGTCTTGATGGAGAGAAGTTGAGAAGCTCTGTTCGAGACCTGTTCTGGGAGCTTCCAGGGTCCAAGCACTGCTGCTTTTCAACACAGGGACAGGATGGTAGAGCGCAGGGTCACCTGTTCTCCCCTTTCATTTACAAAACCTGACCTTCCAGCCAGAGTCACCATTGTGCCGTTGTAGAGGGTATGTCACGGCAGAGCCTGTCTTTACCCCCAGCCTCGGGGTTGGGGTCCCGGAAGGGCTGGGTGGGGGTGTGGAGGGGGTGGTGTGTCCTAGAGTGTTCGGGAGTGGGTGGGGCACTGTACTTGCAGAGTTCAGTTCTTGGTGTCTAGTTTTCCCTTTTGGCCACTGACCTCAGCCCAGCACAGAAGAGGTCTCAAGAGCAGGACACTGAGAACAGCAAAAACGAGAACCTGGAGAAAAATCCACCGTTCTGATGTTGCTGCTGTAAACGTCCCTGACCCTCAGTTCAAGTTCAGGGCTCAGCTCACATGTCATCCAGCCTGGTTCTCCCACCCTGCCGCGAGGTTGCAGCGCGCCAGACCACCTGCACGTCAGTATCGAGGCCGTGCTGGTCCTCGCCTTGCTCCTTGTGCTGCTGTTGCTGCTGGGGCCATCTGAGCAGCTCTCGACAGAAGACAGATGGAGGCAGAGCTCCTCTCTGCCCCCAGCCCCGCCCCCATCTCAGCCGACACAATAACAAACAGCCCTGTAAAAAGCACTTACATTTATGAACTGTTTATAAATTTACCGACGTTGATTTATGACCCTTGGCTGGACCTGACTTTAGACTCTTTAGGGGTATTTCTTTCTTTCTTCCTTTCTTTTTGGGATTTTTTAAAAAAGTGTTAATGTTATGGTTCACATTCTTAATATAGCCGCACGCCAGGGACTCCGCGGAAGACAGCTGGGAGCCCAACCAATGACCCATGGGCAGGAACTGAGACTTGATTTATGCCGGGGACTGGGGTTGGCGGAGAAAACCGCTTTTGATTGGTTCGGGGACGGGCTGTCGCTCCAGACGGGCCGTAAGAGGCCAGCTAGGCAGTGAGGGGCAGCTGGGAGAAGCAGGAAGAAGACAAAATGGATCTAGAACTGTGTGGACCTGGCCACATCCTAGATGCATGACCTTCGGAAAGTGACTCGATCCCCCTGAACCCCAATTTCTTTATCTATGCAATGGGGACAGCAACACTGACCTCAGAGGGTTGTTTCAAGAGTACGTGAAGCAACATAAGTCACGTCCCTGACTGTGCCTCACCTGGAGAGGTGCTCGGTAAATGCGGATAGGGATTATGGTGTGCAAACAGATCTGTTTGGGAGCACGCTGGGCTCTGGAGAACCTTCCAAGCGAAGTTTAGTCCACAGCGACTTGCCTTGTTACTTATGAACCGGTTTCACAGAAAGTTTGGATGGAAGTGTGCCCCTGGTCTCTTCAACGGCGGTGTGATCAGGGTCACTGCATGGAGCAGCGGTCACCCCGGGCATCTCCTCTAAGCCACGTGAAGACTCTGGACGGGTTGGGAGGGAAGTGAGAACAAAGAAGTTCTCTCCATCCCCAACTGCTCTGCCCATCCCGACACATGCCAGGAAAAACAAATACCATTTTTGCTGTGTCATTACACCTTAATTACTGCCTGTGTTATTGTGTATGTCTCCACAGTCTGCCAAGAAACCAAGGCACTGACAGGTATTGAACACCTTGAGTCGTCAAGATCGTGGCAGGACGGCTCTCGCGCTAATCTCACATCACCCTCTGAGGTGCGTGGTGCTCTCGATTTTTAAAGATAAACTGCGGTTCAGAGAGATGACAGTAATGTCTATGGTCACACAGTTAGTAAGTAGCTAAGACTCCTAACCTACCCATTATCCCCAAATCTCCTTTCTTTCTCTCTCTCTATATATTAAAAACAAAACAAAATACCGACTGAGGGTCTCTGAGCGCTCCTTGCGACGTGTGAAACCCAGCCCAGCACACAGCATGTCCTTCAGACCAAGAAATGTCCCAAGTTAGCTTGTGCCTGCTCGCTGCTATAATGGAGACAGACCCCACCTTTCCCCACAGAGCCTTTCTGGGCCTAAAACAGAGCAGGGAAAACAAAGCCAAAAGCGAAAACCTGCGCTCTTTCCATTAGGCCAGAACCCACCGGCAGTGACCCTTTCGGACACCAGGTGGCGCCCAAGTAAGGCCAAATGGGGAGCGTCAGGCTGGGCCGATTTCGGAGGGGAACAGCGTCCACAAACTGTCGCATTGAGTAGATGAAGGTGACTGCCGGAGAAAGAGAGGTGTCCCGCTCCGGCTCTGGCAGGGTGGCATTCCAGTGAGACACTACGCGAGGACACCGTGTCTCAACACTAAGCCGCCATGGCTGAGCTCCTGCTGTGGTCCAGGCAGACTGACAGGCGGAGGCTGTGGCCACAGGGCCTGCCGGGAAGGCTGGAGGGGCAGAACTTGGGAGGTGTGGGTGGGAGGACTCCTTCTGTTTATCTGAGAGGCCCTCCTCCCAGTGTCCCCTCAAAGAGATGCCCCCAGCCCCTCCCCAGCTCTGGGTGGCCTTCTGTGGGTACCCCGGGTGGACACCAGCTGATGTCTGTGGTTACAGCAGAGGAGTCCTCCTCAGACCCCAAGCTTCTGATTGCCGTTGAGAGAGGGAAGGAGAAGACTCTCTGATGCAGCGGCCGCCCCTCTGAATCGAGGCCCTTCTGGGGCCCCTGGGTGGCTCAGTCGGTTAGGCGTCTGCCTTCAGCTCAGGTCATGATCCCAGTGTTCTGGGATTGAGCCCCGCATCAGGCTCCCTGCTCAGCGGGCAGCCTGCTTCTCCCTCTCCCACTCCCCCTGCTTGTGAGCTCTCTCTCTCCCTCTGTCAAATGAATAAATAAAATCTTAAAAAAAAAAAAAGAAGAAGAAGAAGCCAGGCCCTTCTATCTATGACCTTGTCCCTTCTCCCATTGCCCACGGAGCCTTGATGTTTGATTTCCATGTGGTATGTGTTAGAGTGAAATCACGGACATTTGGAGTCCAGGGGACATGAACAAGCCAGAAACCTTAGCAACACGGCCAAGTGGACAAAGATGACTTAGTGTGTCAATGTCACTCCACAAACCTTCCCAAACCTACTGGGAAGTTTTCTCATAAGTCATTGAAAATAGTCTAGAAAACCCGATGTTCAACATGGTATTTCCCAAAGCTTGTCTAAGCCAGACATGGGACAGAACTCTGTCAGGCTAACTGTTTGGGGGATTGGTTTGGGTGATAAGGTCACCCATGGTGCATGAGAGCTGTTGGAAGGGGAGATGGTTCTCTTCTGCCCGTGGAGTGCCCATAAGGACAGGCCCCCTGCCACCTAGGCTTCCAGCCTGGAGACCCTTGCGTTCCTCCCCATCTGTGTGTTGTGGATTCCAGAGCCAGTATCTGCTAGTGTCATAGACAGAGAGTGAGCTCGCCCTGCGACTCATTAGTTACACGCCAAGGGAAGGAAAGGAAGAAAACGCTGACAAAAATGTTCCTTCAAAGTTCATCGCTGCCCATAGTCTTACTAATTGAAGTTGCTCCTTTGGTTTGCACTTTCGTGCCTGTGTTGTGTTGAAGATGGCCTACGGCTCAGTGTCAACTAAGCCACATCACAACCTAACGACCTGGAAAATCTTGATGTCATAAGCAAAGCTGGCTTTGAGTTACTGAGGAGAAATGTACACTCGCCAATGCCCACCGACACGCACACGTGCACAGGTGCACACGCACACACACGCGCCCCCCCCCATGCACCCAAAGCACCAGGATCTCAGACCTTCTGTTCGTGTCGTTTCCTCCATAGTTCAAATTAAACACAGTCTCAGTCTCTTGCTCTCTCTCTTCCTCTCTCTTTCTCTTATTAAACTTATTTTTAACAGCACCTTAAAAAAAATAAACACATCCCTCTGTGCCACTCTCATGCCAGGTGCGGCCAGGGGCAAATTTTTACAGCTGAATTACATGACCTGAAAAATACGGAGTACATAATGAGGACATTGAGAGACACCCGTCCATAGCGCCGGGCCAGCGGCTAGTGTAATAACATTCCTGGAGAGAGCAGTAGCCCGAGCAGCAGCAGAGTCAGGGCTGGGGCCCTGACTCAGCATGAGGAATTATATATATCTTGGAACTCTTTCCTGAACCTAAACATTATTGCTAAGAAAGGGATAACAGAGCGAGCGGCCCTGGCTCTCCAGCCCGGGCTCACACAGCGCCGCGGGTGAGTCTCCCCCAGGCCTGGCTCTGCCCGGGACACGGATGCAGCCGAAGGCCCGGGAGGTTCCCCCCCCCGGAAGGTGTCATGGACCTTTTAAGTCCTGTGAACCCCTTCACTGTAACAGCTGACTGGCCTTACCCCGAAACCCCCAGTTCTCTGGAGCTCAGAGTAGAGCCGGGACCACAGCAAGAGCCAGGAGGGGTGGCTCTTCCTAGATAATTTTTTCTTTTCAAGGTAAAATTCACATAGCAGAAAACGAACCATTAACCATTTTAAAGTGTACGATTCAGAGGCATTTAGCACACCCACAGTGTCGGGCTCCCACCACCTCTGCCTAGTTCTAAAACGTTTTCATCACCCAGAAAGGAAACGTCTTTCCCATTAAGGGGTCACTCTCTGCCCCCCCCCGCCCCGCCCCACCGCCCCCAGCTCCTGGCAGTTTCCCACCCGCTTTCTGTCTCTTTGGATTTACCTCTTCTAGGTGTTTTGTACACATGGAATCATATACTAAGCAGCTCTTTATGTAGGATGGAGATTTTAAAACCTTTCCTTGATATCACTGTGTATACAGTGTGCCCATTTGAACTGGATAGCTTGACAAATTTTCATAAGCAAACCACACCCAAGTAACCACCGCCCAAACCAAGCCACAGAACGTGATTGGCTCCCGGGAGCCCCTCCTACTACCCCCCAGTCCTGCTGCCCAGAGGGAGCCACTCTCCTGACTTCTGTGTCATGGATTCCTTTTACTTGCTTTCGTCCTGTCGCGTGTAGTTGTAGCTGGTCCACCGTCACTGCTGTGCACTCTTCCGCTGTGTGAGTCTACCACAATTTATGTGTCCACTTGACTGTCGAGGGACGTTGGAAAAGTTGCCAGCTTCTAAGCTATGTATTTTTAATTGACATTCAAGTCCAAAAAAATGTGTTGAGTGGGTTTCTCAGACAACAGCAGATTAAAAGCATCAGAATAGAAGGAGTGGGCCCTGTAGGGTGAGGGGGTTGGACTGGATGGCCCCTGAGGTTTTCAGGGCTCGGACACGCTATGACTTGAGGCATGGTGAGGGGAGGCAGAGCAGAAGCTAAGCGTCTCTGAGTCTACTCTTCCCGAATAAACTGGGGACCTTTCTGGGTGAAGGGTCACGGAGTCAGAAAAGCTCCAACCAGTTTCTAAGATTCGGGGTCACCTGTGCTTTGCCCCCCCATGTTGGACCCCAAATGGACAGCTGCGTCCTCTGCCCACAAGGACATGCCTCAAGGCCAACCTGACTGTCCCTTCCTCGGTAATCTGTCTTGTGCAAAGGGAGAAGTTCTCTCTGGAGAATCGGCCATCTGGGGGCTGCCCCAGCCAGTTTGTTAGGAATCCAGGCTCACTCAGGGCTCACAGTCCTGGAACCTGGTAAGCTTCAACTTGTCCCCAAACCTGGCCACTGTGGGAAGATGACATGCCTTGAGGCTGGTGTCCAATTGACCTTGGCCAGACCTAGGAGAAAGACAAAGGAAACCTCCGATACACTGCTTTATGGTTTGGCTGAGGCAGATTCTCCAGTTACCCCTCTTAAGAAATCAGTAACACATTAAAATGTATTTCGTTTTCCGTATGTTGAATTGTACCTTTTCCTGTTACACTGTCTATCCCCGTCCCCACAGAGGCGAAGCAGGCTTCGTCTGCTTTTGTGGACAAAAGCATTTGTGGAACAAATACATTTGTGGAACAAAAGTGTGGGGTGGCCACTTTGAAAACAAAAGATCCAGGTAAAAGAAATGCCATCAGGCAGCCATCCATATGTCTAACCTCCTGCTTTTATGCAGTTAAGCTCAGGGCATTCCCAACGCTGTCATTTCCATCCTCTGTGTTAAGCACAACCTGTGTGGGGAAATGGGTCCAACGTTCACCCACCAGGAAACTTCCAGATATCCCCTGTGTGGGGAGAAAAGATGCCTTCGAATGTAGATTTCCCCAGATTCATTTCCTTTCCCATCGTGGATGCTGTGAGAACCCTCACCGCCTAACATCCCTGTGGACATTCCATCACTGGGGAGCTGGTTTAGGAATGGGGGGGCTCTTGGCAAAGAAAACAGTGGAGAAGGAGAAGGGAGTCACTTATCGCCTCTGTGAGCAGAGAAGTCCAGAGTGGGGCCCTGATTTCTGGATGCCCCTGGCTCTTCTTGCCCGTTTGTCTACTCTGCTCATCCTTCAAGGTTCAACTCAAGTCTCCCCTTGCTGAGGAAACCTGTTCTGACCTGTCCCCTCTGTCCGTGTCACCTCTACTTCCAGCTCCCGCAGCCCGGCTGTCTGCTGCCACCAACCTGGCCCTTGGTGTTGCCCTGTGGTTGGTCCTTCCTCTGTAACATCCCCTCCTTACCAGACCACAAGCCCCTTAAGCCGTGGGAGGAGAGGGCTGCGTGGCCCACGCCTTCTGCCTGTACCACAGCCCCCACCAGCACCCAGCAAGCGGCAGGGTCTCCAGAACGTTTGGTTGCTAAGAGCAACGGTATGAAGTACTTGTGTACCTGGCATTTTTCTCTATTGATGTATTCTCGATCAGGGCTTTCAACTCAGAATTCTGGAAAACTGAAGGCGAGAGATGATAAGCAGGTTTGAGGCAAGCATCTGCTCCCTCTGATGGACTGTGGGCGCCCGCAATCCCCTGTGGGGTGTACCAGGAGTGGCTGGGCTCGGTGGGGAAGGGTGCTCGGATCCATTAGCAGTGTCTGCCGTGGGCACAGAGCGGCCAGGAGCAAGTGTGCCACCGATTTGCCACGCTTGATCTCCTCCAACTGCTTCGTCTTACGGTGGAGGAGACTGAGGTGAGGAGAGGGGAAGTGACTTTATCCAAGGAAAATCAATTTCCTAAAAGGACTCTGCGCTCTGGGCGATGAGCTAACACGTTGGCACTGCTCGCGTGCGGCTGTCTTGAACACGGTCTCCATAAGACCATCTTCCGCTTCCTTTGAGGTGGCGGATTTTGACACGGGAAGACATATTAGGGAAAGGCATGAGTCAGATCTTCTGAAGCCGCTAAAGAGCATATTAAGCCATCGACAGCTTTTTCTGATTTTTGGTTTCTTACAGTAGTTGAACTGATTTTTTTTCTTCTTAATGTAAACAGACTTTCCCCTCTGTAGCCAGCCAAGTCCCCCCTGGTGAATCTGTTGGAGTATGGTGGCTTTTATGGAGGCTGGTGTTGAGTGAGTTGAAAAAAGCAACTGGATGTCATAAGAATTTGTGCTGCTTTTTCTGAGCTCGGTCCCCAAGGTTTCAGCTGGGACTTTGCTCTCTTCATTCCTTGAAATTGGCCATGCCCTGTCACGTTGCTTAGAGTCGACTTAGCATTGACTTCATTCTGAATTAGTTTCCTGTCAGTCGTTTAACGTCTCTAGCCCCCGTAGACAGTGGACTTCCCAAGGCAGAACTGTGACTTAATATCACCATGCACGCCCCCCTCCAGCCCAGCAGACTACCTTGAACTCTGCCCACTCACTAGCTCATTCATTCGTGTATGTCCACACACGAAAACCATTTGTCTTCCCAGAACTCATTGTGGAAGGAACTGCTTGGGCAAGATGGGCCATGCGGTCCTGACTATTGAAACATGAAGCAAGGACCCATCCCAATGTGACTTCTCTTTGCACAGTTTGATGGCTTCTAGGGTGGTGAACACATGACACAGGGTTCCAGAAGGGTCTGATGAAAGGGCGGGCTTGGCAGAGCTGGGGAGAAGTTGATAACAGTCCCCCAAGGAGAAAAAATTACCTCTAGCTTCCAAATTTTATCTACTATTTCCCTTCTTTACAAATTTTTATGTGAAAAATTTCAGACATAGGTGGAAGGGCATAATGAACTCCGTGACCCCATCGCACATCAATTATCTTCAACTCAGGCCCAGCCTTGTTCCATCTTTGTTTACTCCCTGTCCCTGATGCTGGATTATTTTGAAGTAAAGCCCAGAATCGTATCGTTTCATTCATATGTTTCAACATGTATGGCCCAAAGATAAGATAAGAATTTTTTAAAAGTTACTCAGAATGCCATGACCCGTCTAAAAATGAACAACTCCTTAATAACGTCTGATATACAGCTCTGTGATTGTCTCCTCAATGTTCCTTTTCTGTTTTTGAACAGTTACAAATTTACTTGTCTGATTCAGTATCCAAATAAAGTCCATGCACTGGGCTTGGTCAATATACATCTGAAGCCTCTTTGAATTCATAGTGGTAGTTCTTATCTAGGGGCAATTGTGCTCCCAAGGGGCACTTGGCAATGTCTGGAGACATTTTTGTGGTTGTTGCACGTGGAGGTGGAGGCCAGGGATGGGGCTCAAAGTCTCACAGTGCTCAGGGCTGTCCCCACGACAAAGACTAATCCAGCCTTAATATCAAGAAGATTGACATTGAGACACCAAGACCTAGAGGTGTCACCTCTCTCTGTTTTTCTTGCAGGTTCTGTGTTGAGGAAAGGAAAGCAGAATGGTCCCCCTGCTCTGGACCGTGCTCTTTGTACCTTTATGGTGCATTCAGCCCAGCCCTCTACAGGCTGAACTTCCTTCATCTTGGTAGTTCCAGCTGCCCGCGTTTCCTCAAGGTTCCTCCATTTTCCTCAGTGGGCACCCCTCTGCCTTGAGCTGGGTCCTCGTGTTGCTGGCCCACCTGCCTCATGGGCAGTGCGTGCCTGAGGCAAATGCAGCATGAGCCCTGCTGTCACAGAAGAGGCATTTCTGGAGGCCCTGGACTCTCCTGGTGGCCCCATTTGGCCTCCCTGGGCCACCTTCTCCCAAGAGGGCTAGTCATCCTCCAGCTTAAGCAAAATATCTATCCTTCTGTGGTTTTGAAGCTGACACTAAGAAACTTGACATTTACACAGATGCAAGCTTTCAAAGCAGGTTCCAGGAATTAAAGTTATTCTTAATCAAATTAGCCCTTGAAAGGATCCGGAAGCTCTGGTTTCTAGCAGCTGGCATGCGGTCCCTCCACATTCCCAAATCTGCACAAGGTATTTCACACACACCCCATGCAGTGTCCCCCATCACTCCGCCAAAAGCCAGATTCCTGCCTCTCCAAACGGTTCAGGACAAAGCCACAGACAAAGGTAGGCAACGGGACTCCTGTGTGGTGAGGAAAACAGCTCAGGGCTCGCAATTTAATTTGTAAGACAGGCAAGCCCTTGCCCAATAATTGTGCATAAAGTGAGACACGAAGTCAACAGCAAGAGGTGAGAATTGACAGCAGAAGAACAAACAGAAGGACTATTAAAAAAAACCCCAATGGTCTGGGCCTATTTAGGGTAGAGATAAATAGCTTTACTCACGTAGCCCTAGGGTTGTAATTACCACTGCCGTCCTCAGTCTTGAGGACACGAAGGCGTAATATCAAGAAAGGAAGGAAGATGGAGCCTCTGATGAGGGGCTGACTGCTCATTGGCGGCTGCTCTGGGTGTTGGGGAGCAAGAGGAAAAGGTACCTGGAGCTCCGGAGGTTCACAGGGGCACACAGATGGGGTTTGGGTGGGGTGAGGGGTATTCCACGAATGAGGGAACCCAGTGCAGATCAGGGGTGGGCGGGGGAGGCAGGGCCGGCCCAGAGAACAGTCACAACTGTTCTCAGCAAGCCAGGCAAAGACATAGTGTGATGTACATTTTGGAAAGGTCATTCTGGTCGGAAGCATCAGGGAGAGGAAAAGAGAGGGGCAAAACCAGGTTTCCTTCGCGGTTGGCAGTGACCCAGGCAAGTAAGTGCGTGAAGGCAGTGGAGAACGAAGGGGATGACAGGATTATCTCATGTAATCCTCCCCGCACCCCCAGAGGTCAGAATCGTCTCTCTTTGCATGGAGGCCGACTCCTGGTGCTCTCAAGGTCATAGTAAGTAATGCCGTCTGGATCTGAACCCTGCTCTGACTTCCAACTCACAGCCTGTTCCAGGCCACCAGAGTCATCCTTCAGTTTCTGTCTTCAAGTTAAATGATGTTGAACACAATATGCAGGAAATAGGGCGGGAAAGCCCCGTATGTGCTGGAAGGATTTCCATAAAACAATTAAAACATCAAAGAGTGCATTGTCTGGGGTGAACTGAGTAACTCAAGAAGCCGGTGTTCCTACCCTAAGTGTCAGCCACTGGGAACGTGGGCTCCCAGAGAGGCCCTCTCCCTCCCGGGGGACACCAGGGCAGTGGGGTGGCCCCCCACAAGGTCCACGGCTGACTTAGAGACTCATGGAAAGGTGAAGAGCCTTCGAACAAGGACGGTGTGGGTGGCCTTTGTGGAGAGCACAGACCCAGGACCTGCTCCCTTGGGCAAAAGGCACCTACTCACATCAGACCCAAGAGAAGAATGGAATGTTTCAGCCCGTCTCTCTTTCTCTCTCTCTTTTGCTTGCTTGCGCTCACAACGCACAATCTTTCAAAATGTAAAGAGCAAGGGGAAAATGTCTATTTGCACCATCTGGCTTGTTCTTTAAATAGCTCATTCCAAGAAAGAAATATGTTCTCCTTGCCTTAATTTATGCTTCTACCTTTTTCTTCCAATAAGCCTGCAGAAGGAAATGGGGGTGGTGGTGGTGCGGGGGTGGGGGTGTGCAGTTCTGATGCCTTGCAAGGATTCGGCCATGGCTCTGGTATGCTGCTGCCTACACAGCAGTATTTAACCCAATTACAGGATAATAAGGGCTCAGACAAATTATCTGCAAATAGATATGTCTATACGTAAACCCTCGTATTTGGAACATGCATCTGGAGCGAAAGAAAAGTTAAGCGCTTAGCCAGAGAGGGACTGAGCTCATAGCTTTTTTTTCCTCCTAGCTGTGTGTGTGGAGATCCTTGAGTTAGATAAATAAGAAATCCCAGGTACAGACTAGATGGTCCTGCTTTGAAGCTGTCCAGATGGACGGTGTGGTGTTGGGACCGTGCCCATGTAGGGTCCGTGCCTGCCCAGTGACCCAGGGGACACTGAGGGGCTCTGCCAGGTTGGCCTAGGGTGGCTCTCACGCCGCCTGCAACCCCCTGGGGTGTGCGAGACCACCCTGCTGCTGCTCCCTCGCAAAACAGCAAGGACGGAGCTCTCTGGAGGAATGCTCACAGGTTGGCCCAAATGCAACTGCTTCAAGCCTCATAAGCAAAGGCAGAAGGTCGGGCAGGGAGGACATGGGGGCAAAAGGGGCAAAAAGACCAAAGAACCGAAGCTTGCATTTCATGGTTCTAAACCAGCCACCAATGTGGACGGGGCTTTACATGTCCACTTTACAGCAGAGCAGGAAACTGAGGCCCAGGGAGAAGGGACTTACTAAGGCCACCCTGCTGGCTTATGGGGAAGCTAAGACAGAGCCCAGGTGCCCCAGGCCCAGCACAGGGCCCTCCGAAGGGCCAGCGCTGGCCTCATAACCAGGCTGGCGAAGGAAACAATCCTTGGCAACATGACTCTTCCCTGAGAGTACAGTTTTAAAAGAGAAACTGGAATTCATTTTCTTTTTTTCCCTAATAGTTTACACTTAGAGGGGAAAAATAAACACTTTTAAAATATGAGGTCTATAATGTGTGCAATGAAAGTACAGATCATGTGATGCAAAATTCCTTTGTTACTAGTGTGGGGGTGCACGCACGGGTGTGTGCTCTTGTTTGTGTGTGCACACGGGAGCGTGAGCGGCACCAGCTCTGTGTGTGGGGGGTCAATCTCCAGCACAGCACGATGACACACTAACCATTCTGTTGGCTTCACAGTCCTACTGGGAGCGTATTTCTCCATCTGCCCCGCCACGGCTCTCCCCATCATGATGCTTTGCCCCACCTTACAACCGCTTTCTTCAGACAGGGTGTTTGCTGTTTTATTTGGGGCAATGGACACCAGTCCATGTCTAGGCCTTGGAAAATAATTTCGGTTCCTGGGGAGAGGGAGGTGGTCCAACTGCAACAGCTCTCCCAGTGGCTGGGGGATAAAGGGGGCTCTCTGGTGAGAGCTGCTGAAGACACCTTTAAAGACCGTTTCCCCCATCATTTCCAGGAACGTCTTACATCAGATTGAACATCTGCAGGGCTTTGAGGATGGTCGAGGCAGGGTCCAGGGGAGCCTGTCGGAGGCGAGGAAGGGGGCGAGGAGGGAGAGGGGTCGGGAGCAAGGCCAAAGGCCCAACCTGCAAAGCTCCCTGTTGCAAGATGCCCGTGGTCGGCCCAGGCCTGCTCTTGACTGCCTCTACCACCTGTTTTGAGTACCAGGCCTTTCAATTCATTTCAGCTTCCACGGAGCAGGGAGCAGGGCAGGGAACAGTGGAAAGACCAGGGTGTTGTTTTTGTAGACAGGAGGCCTGGTTTTCGTTCGGTGTGAGGAGATACCCAGGTGTTTTCTGCAGCCCCTAGTGTGGGGCCTGGCTTGCTGGAGTGGATTTCAATTCTCCTCTGCCAAACTACACTTTCAAGAGGTGTCAGATATCGAAAACCTCTCCCCCGAGCCAAAGCAAGCATTTGGGTGGGGAGGAGAGGTCCAGAAGGGCGAGGGACGGTCGGAGAAGATGCTGGTTAAAAAAGGCAAAAGCAGAAGCAATAAGAAAAGTTCTTTCACATGGTGTTCCAAATTGGCTGTTTCTTTTTCAAATAATTGGTGAAAAACCTGTGTGTCAAGCCAGGTAAGTCTGTTCTGCATTGCAAAGGAGCCCGGGCAGAGACTGTGTTTGGCACAGGTGGGATTTTGGGGAACAGAACTTGGTGGGGCAAGGAAAGAGGCTGCGTCTAGTGACCCAAAGCGACCTGTCCCTTAAGGGACACCCAGGGGGAGAGAGGAAGTGACAAGAAAAAATGTGAGGGGAGTACTGGGAGGGAGGGCAGGGAGGGGAAGACAAAGGACGAGGGGGAAGGCAAGTGTGCGGGCAGGGCTCCTCACCTGGGGCTCCAGCCAGCGGGGCTCGGGGCCCCACTGGTATTCTCCCATGCAGGCCTCCTGTCTCTGCCCCAAAGTATCAATAGCTGGGTTGACCTGCTGCCCCTTCTATAGGGTTCAGAATTCTCTTCTCTAATGATTCATGAAAGCATAAAATTAAGACATTCTGGGAAGCCAAAGGAATCTGGTTGAAAATGTGTGTTTGGGGAATGGAAGGCATTAGAAGAATGCTCATGTCTGGACGATTCTGTTGTTTTCGTCCCCTGTTTTCTCTTCAAATTAATGAATGAGTCACGGTCATCTTTAGGCCTGTAAAATACTTCAGAAGGGGAATCAGGGAGGGCCGGGGAATCTGACAATCTCATTTTCTCTGGCTTTTTGGACTGTTTAGACTTGTTGCTGTTTTTCTCTTCCTCTTTCTGTCTCGAGAGAAAGGCTCTTTTGCCTCAGTAAGGACCGCAACTTGAGTCCCTTTCTCCTCCCTTCCTCCTCCCACCCGAATGCAGAGACTGCCCACCTTGAATAAAATCCAGCCCAATTAAGGGGACGGACAGGCCGGTTTCCTGGACCTTTGCGCAGTACTGGATCTGAGAGGCCAGCCCGACCCCACACCTGCCTGGAGCAGGTCTCGTCGGGGCTCTGCCTTCTCGCCTCAGATGCAGACCCTGGTGTCTGCCTTGGGTCAGGTCCCAGCCCATGCCACACCCTAGGGGTGAGGAGAACTAGCCCAACTATCAGAGAGTTAAAGAATAATCCTTTAGCTTCTAGAAAGCACAGAAGACCCCCATTTTGCTTCTGGTCCTTTCCCTCGATGGCCCACCCCATCTGGACTCACCATCCAGTTCCCTCTCCAAGACTGACTCCTGGCTCGCGGGCATCACTGTGCCACCAGTAATTCCCAAAGTGGCTCACATTCCATGATATTTCTTGAGGGAACCCCTTCTTTCCTCTACCCCAACAAAAACACTTCTTTCCTTAATGCTGTTATTAGAAATTACTCTGGTAGCAGAAGGAGGGGAAGGAGGAGAAGGCGGAGGGTCTGACATTTGAACAACTCCATAGAGGACACTCCAATGGAACCTTCCGGAAGCCCTGGGCAATTACTGCTTCCCGATGGAGAAATGACAGCTTGGCCCTGCCACCCTGTCTGGCACCCCTGACCTTGCTAATGGGCTTCGATGGCTTCTCAGCTTTCCGGGGGAGAGAGGAGATGGGGGACCACAGACCTGTCTTACCAAGCACCTACAGTGCCCCCTGAGTGGTACATCCCTGCCCCACAGACCCTGTGACTGTCCCCACGGAGGCCGCTGAGATTGGCAGAGGTTAATAATTAGCCCAAGGTCCCGGGCTGGGTTCGCACCTGGATTCATCAGCCTACAGGGCAGGAGCCACCTGCCTCCCGGGGCCTCAGAAGCATCTTCCCAAGCTCAGACTCATTTTTCTTCAGCCAGAAGACGGAACTGGCAGCATCCACAGCCCACTGTCCTCAGATCCCCGGCGTGGCATTGGCAATGAATCTTAGCTTAAGGCTGGGCAGCCTCCCATGCCCAGACCTGTTGGGGAGGGATGTCAGGGGGGAGGACTGGGGCCCCAAACCCTCACCCATTCCTCCCTCTCTCCCTATCCTAGCTGATGTCCAACATGTTTGAAGTTGTCGTGCCAGAATTAGGTGAGGAACACGCGTGCCTTATTACCAAGCCACATGGCAACAACTGTATAAATGATTAAATACGTATCAGATTCACTTCACTGTAAGTTTGATTTAATTACAACGCTAAAATTCTACACACATATGTTCTGTTTTTATAGGTTTTTGCTTGTTGAGTATGGTCATTTGCTCAAAATAAATTGAGGGAACACTGTTTATATATGCCAGTTTCAGAGCCAGGAGAGAAAAGCTGATGTTTATGCAAGATGTGATTATAAAATAATGACTGTGTTTTTTCAGCAAACAGACTAGGACTCCAAAGACATTCCACTGGAAAGCTCCATCCCTATTCCAGGGAAGCTGCCATTGCTCAAGTACCTTGTGGCATCTCTTCTGGAATTGCCTTCAGAGTCCATTTGTGTGGGCCACATGGAAAAAAAATAAACCACTCCACCCCACCTCGTTATTGACCGAAAAATCCTATTACCCAGTTTGATTACTCACTTAATTCCTTGGGATTGGCCTCAAATGGCTTTCAAATGCTTCTAAATATCAGATCAACCCTCAAATGATGAGAACTAGCAACCTTTGAAGAACATTTCCAAGAATGCTGAGCAGGCTCTGGGAGTAATTCCAAAAGAATCAAGATCCAGGCGGGGTTGGTGGGCGAGGTCAGTGTTGAGCGGAGCCTTGAAGGACAGGAAAGCTTGGAGCAATGATAACGAGCAATCTACACTCTACCAAATGCTTCTCCCACCTATTCTGTCTTTGGAGTCTCCCACCAGGGCAGGCAAAATGATGATCCCCGGATTGTAGATGAAGAATTTAAAGCCCAGGAGAAAATCCTGGTGTCCTTGTCACATGGCTAGCAAATAGATAACAGTTGGACTTGAGGTCAAGGTTTTGTGCACCTGTGTGCACAGTGCCCACTGTCCTCCTCCTGTGTCCCGCAGTATTTCAGGAGGTAGAAGCCAGTCGCTGGGCTGCCTGGAGGAGAGGATTTCTATACAGGAGAGGTGAGAGGCCAGGCTGAGAGAGTAGGTTGGGCTCGCTTCTGGGAGGCCTTTGGAGTAGATGAAGGAGTACGGCAGAGGCAGATGCTGTAGCTACTGGTAATACTCTTTCACCTGGACCTGGATGCCGACCCTGCTGGCTGGCTCACGAAACACATGCCCCAACCATCCTTCCTGAGCACTGACCCCTGGCAGCCGGAGCTCTGATGAGGGCCTGGGTATACCAACGGCTGGTCCTGTGTGACGTGTGAAATGCAAGTGAACAGTGAGAGGTGATGGCCAGGTATGGAGACATCAGATCCCCTGTGGGAGGCACTTGTTGACTCTGCAACCATCCCGACTGGTCCCCAAGGTCACAGGTGTGGGGTTTCTGCTGACACTGCCTTGTGGCTTGGATGGGAGTTTCTCCAAGCTGCATTGCTCCTGGAGTGCTTCCCTGGCCTTCCAGGAAATTTTACAAACTCCCCAGTAGTCTCTAGTAGATCCCTTTTCACATAAACTAGCTAAAGTGGATTCTGTTGTCTGCAACTAAGACCGACTACACACTCTGGTCAACTACGCTTCTATTCGTTGCATGGATACCTTCCTCAAACAATGTGTTTAGCAGCAGAATGCGTCAGAATGTGTGCTGCGATGTGCAGTTTTCTTATGTCATATGACAACTGCCTTGTGACAGAATTATACCCACTTACAGAGAGGTTAAGAAACAACTCAGGCCACACAGCTAGATTTGGCCAACATTTTTAATTTTCCCACCACTCCCTGACCTAACACTTTAGGACATTTCTGAAAGAAGGATGACCTGGAGAAGGACCAAAAGACATGTGTGTCTTTTAGAGAGAGGAAGCTCGGCATGCCGGTCTGGGGGGTATTTTGAGGGCCCCTGGCTCCCCAGCTTTTAGGAGGATTAGATGCTGAGGTGCTGAGCGAGGTGCCAGAGACAGGCTGATTCAGTTTGTTCTCCCCAGGGAAATCCTTAGTGCACCCTGTCCTTGGCTGTGCCTTGCTTTCCAGCAGTGACGGCTTCTGTAAAATGGGGACCAGAGTCCTGTAAACTGACACCTGGTTTGGAACTTCTTTTTGTCACAGGAAAAAGCCTTTTGCAATTGCACCATTCCCCCACTGTTGGGAATTTCAGATTTTTATAGACTGAGTCTAGGGAAGGTGGGGCCACTTCCCTCCCCTGGAGTCCCAGCCAAGCTCTTCCCAGCACTCTTTGGGCAAAAGGCTGAGGCAAGAGGAGTGGGAGCATTTTAATCCCAAAATTTTCCCTCTCCTTGAAGCAGGTGAATTCTTCGGTTTAGCTCTCTGGAACCAGTATGTAGAAAACCCAGGGCTTGCTTCCTCTAATTAAGCGACAAGGAAGTGAAAACACGGAAGGCAAAGATTTACGTCAACAGGAGCAGTGTTCTCACCCTGGGACCCCCGCCCCAGAGCAGGCAAGGGGTTGGCCGGCAGCCAGAAGGGTGCTCTGGCAGCCAGCTGGCCTGGGACAGCCCTTGGGAGGGTACCTCCCTCCTTCCTCAGCTCCCTCACTTCCTTACCTGCTTCAGTTCCTCAGCCCCTTCACTCCCTAACCCTGCACTCTCTCATCCCCTTCCTCATTGCTTTACCCTTCTTTCGTTCTCCCCCCCCATCCCTACTCTCCTCATGTCTTCAATCCCCTCACTCTTTGGACACTTCACGCACTCACCCCCCTCACCCCTCACTCTTCATCTGCTCACAGCCTGCTCCCTACTCTACCCTACACCTTGGGCCCCCCATACAGTTACTTCTCTACCCCAACTACAATCTTCTATTAGAACTAGCTGGGTTTGGAGAAAACAAACCCAGGGCAACTTCGTGGGAGTTTCTGGGTATGATAATTTCTACGGCAATTCAGAGAAAATCCAGCTCAAAAATGACTTGGACAGTAAAGATGTAATACATTAGGAAATGGAATTGAAATCCTAGGACTGTTTCAACCTTCAGGAGGGGTTTGATCAGGGCCACGTCTTCATTTCTTCGTGCTGCTCTCAGCTCTGCCGGTTTTGGTTGGTGGCTTGGCTTCATTGCAGCCGGAATTCCCGGATAGTAATCTGTTGCAAAACAGCAGCAGTAGTTTCAGGCCTCACATCCACATACAACACCACCGAGAGCGAGACAGGGGGAGCTCTCCTGCCTCACTTCCTACCACCACCGGGTTCTATGGGAGCTTCACTCTGATTGGGCTAGCCTGAACCAATCACCACGGCCAGGAGAAGGTTGCTCACTGATTGGCTGCCTGGGTTCCTTCCCGTCTCAGAGCAAAACACCAAGGGAGGAGGATGAGCCTGTGCTGATTGGTTTACGGATCTGGGGGAGGGACTAATTTCCCTAAACGAGCCTTGGTGCCCCACTGTGGGACAGGACTGGAAGGGGGCTGGAAGGTAGTACGTTCGTTGTCCACCTCCCCAGGGAGCTGGTTTGGTTTTGGTTGGATACAGTCTGAGCCATGGGGCATCCTATAAGAGGATGGGCTTCAAGTCCTGGCAGACCCAGTTTGGACCCATGGTCTGCTACTCTCATCTTACGGAAGCTTTAACAAATTACTTTATCTCAGTGAGCCTTAGTTTTCTCAGCTGTAAAATGAGCATCATTCTACCTGCCTTCTGGAGGAGTAATATATGCAGAAGAGTCTGCATGATGCCTGGACACCGCAGGCAACTGACAGATGGTAGCGATAACCGCGATGTGAGAAGTTTTAGCCCCCCCAGCGCAGGAGCAGGCTGTCTGTCCCCCGCCCGCCCACCTACTGGGAGGACGAAGCCCTTTGCACTGCATCTGAGCCCGAGGCCAAAACAAAGCCCTCCGGCACCGATGAGCCTCTTCCCGGACTCTCTGGCAGTAGGTGAGTCAGGGGCCGTGGAGATGCAGCTCATCACCTTATCCGCTGCCCCAGGGCATCCTGGGAGAGATTATTCCAGATGACATACTCAGGACCGGCGGGCACCAGGCTTTGAAAACCTTCTTGTTTGCTTCCTGAGTACCAAGCACGATTCTGGGAAGCAATACAACGGCTTGACCGTGGCCATGGATGTGGAGCTTCAAGCGGGTGAGATGGACTTTGGCGTCAAGACAGCCCTGGTTCGGAGTGCTCCCACCTAGGAGCTGTGAGGTTTGCCCCTCTGAGGAATGATTTCCTCATGTGCAATAAGAAAATGATAATGGGACTAACTTCAAGAGTTCATTGTGAGGATTGAGTATAATAAAGCATGTACTCAACCTAAGACTGCGTCAGGGAGCAGAAGCTTATTCATAAACGTTATTGTTATGATGACCAAATGCCAACAAAATATTTGCATTTGAAGAATCTCTTTCTATTTCATTTGTAATATTCTAGGATCTTTTGATTGTCCCAGGGGTTTACTAAGATTATTAATAGGATGCACATGTTATCCTCTTCGTTAAAGTTGTATCAACATAATTCAACCAATATTTACTGAGCACCTCCCAAGTGCCAGGAGCTGCAAACGGGCTGTGGTGTGTGATTGTATAGGTTGTGCACTGCACAATTCCAGTAACATCCTAACCTTTGATAATGATGCCCGTGCCCTGGAATTATACAGTGCCGCATCCTGCACGACCACACAAAGTGCTCTCCCTGCTCTCCACTCAAACCATCCCACCATTATATAATTGAAAACTTGGATTTGTGTAATGTAGAATGTAGTATGGTGAGATTTTTATCAAAGGACAGGCTGGGGCAAGGGCCAAACCATGCAGGACTTTATTGGCTGGGCTGAAGATTTGAATTTCTATTCTTGAAACAACAAGAAGCCATTGGAGGACTTTCAAAGGGGAACAACACGATCAGTTTTGCATTTTTAAAATATGTATTTTCTGGCTACTCTCTAGAGGATAGATTGTAGGCAGAAGTGTGGAAGCAGGGCAGCCTCCATGCGGCTTTTATGGGAAAGGAATGGTCATGGGTTGGCATAGGGTGGCAGGAAAAACCAAAGGGGGACAAACTCAGAAGTTAACAAGTGCTAGGGTGGGGAGAGGAAGGACTGAATGGTGACTGGTGAATTTTCTGAGGGGAGGAAGCTCATGTTTTGCTCAGACTTCGTAATGAAATCTGCAAAGGCCTTTATGGTGATCCTTCTATTTCCATGCATTTGGACTCTTAGAGTGTCCACAGCAGTTCCAAGAGTTGAGCTCTCAAAGGCGAGCAGACAAGGCGAGGTGGAGAAAGAGATTCAGACGCAGAACCCCCGCTCAACAGTCCTGCTGTGGAAGATGCTATGATCTCAGTGAGATCAGAGTCATGCTTTTGTTGTGACCTGTGCTGGGAGCTTCAAAACAGAGCAGTGATCCTCGCCCGCAGGGGACAGCAAACCCAGCATTTGAATTGCCCAAAGGAAGGAGCCTTTATGGCAACCTGCCAGAGACACTGGAAAGATGAGTCAGTCCCAGGAACCAGAACTCTGGACGGATTGAACCAGCCACAGAAGTGTACCTGTTGGAACACCTATTATTAGACTTCTCAACTGCCTTCATCCAACCCACAGAGGCACACCCTACCTGTATGCAAATCTCCTTTCCCCCCTTCCCATTGGAGCCATTAGTCACCCCGTCTCCTGGCTCCCCATTGTAGCCCTGCTGCATAGAAATGATCAGGGTGGATTTGCCCTCCACAGGCAAAGGTCCCACACAGCCCCAACAGTTCTGCTTCTCTACCACAACGTTTGATGGTGACCGCTGCCCTGGACCCAGGCAGATGGGCCACCTTCTCCTAGAGGACCGCTGGGCCTCAGAGCCCCTCTCCTTCCAAAGCTTGATTATGAAGACCCAGACCCAAGCCGAAGAGTTGGGCTCAGTGGTGGGGGACATGCCGGGTCCCGCTAGGTAACCCAAAGGATGATATTTCCAAAAGGGCCTGCCCTCTGATACTTCTGGAAAAACAAACCAAAAACAGCTCCAACAGGTCAAAGACAAGTTTTACCAAGTTCCATCTCTCAAAAAGAATGACAGTAAGATGTAGGCTTTCCATCGAAAGATTCCCAAGCATTCGTCTTTCATTGTGTGCAGTTTCGCAGTGCTTTCATTTAGAAAGCGTGAACTGGGCATCTAGTGTGTGCAGGTGATGTGTTGGACGGCGGGGGGGGGGGGGCGCTAAGAGAGCAGGATTGCCACCCACAGGGAGTTTACGTTCTAGTATGCTGGAACTGAGCAGCGCCTCTCTGCCCGAGGTCTGAGAACTGCCTGCTGCCCGGATGTGTCCCTGTTACTGTTCCCAGCCGTGAGAAAAGGTGCTTTCTTATGTTTTAAATAACCAGTACAGCCCCTGAGTCTAATGACAGCCACCCAGCAGGAACATGGGGTAGTGTCACGATACCAGGCAAAGAAGATAACAACCATGAATTCAAGCCTCCGTGGCCAGGATTCTAGAAGGATTCTTTTTTTTTTTATAATGATTTTTTATTATATTATGTTAGTCACCATACAGTACATCCCCGGTTTTCGATGTAAGGCTCGATGATTCATTAGTTGTGTATAACACCCAGTGCACCATGCAATATGTGCCCTCCTTACTACCCATCACCGGTCTATCCCATTCCCCCACCCCCCTCCCCTCTGTAGCCCTCACTTTGTTTCTCAGAGTCCATAGTCTCTCATGTTTCACTCCCCCTTCTGATTACCCCCCCTTTCTTTATCCCTTTCTTCCCCTACTGATCATTCTAGTTCTTATGTTCCATAGATGAGAGAAATCATATGATAGTTGTCTTTCTCTGCTTGACTTATTTCACTAAGCATTATCTCCTCCAGTGCCGTCCATGTTGTAGCAAATGTTGAGAACTCGTTCTTTCTGATTGCTGAGTAATATTCCATTGTATATATGGACCACAATCTAGAAGGATTCTTAAGGGGATGCCTTTTGCCAATACTCGGAGAAGCAAGTAGCAATGAAAATAGCCAGCAGTTGAGCTTTACTTGTTCGTTCAGTCCTCATAACCACCTCATGAAATGGGCGCTATGATTATTCCCAGTCTACAGAGGAGGGTATTGAGATAGAGAGCAGCTAAGCACCTTGCCTAGTGAGCGCCGCCCAGCCAGCGGTTCCTGCGGCCCGGCCCGGAGCCCGTGCCCTGACCATGCACCCCACGTCCTCTCCAGTGAGCGCCTCCTCGAGAGGAGCCTGAGTCTCTGGGAGCAGCTGTGTCAGTCTGCCCACGTCGCCTTCCTTGACTGGGTTCCAGGACGAGTGAGAGACAGGGGCAGGTGCGTTTGGACAGGACTGGACTGTGCCCACGGGCCGACACAATCGGACAGGAGGGTGACGGGTTGAACAGCTGTATCGGAAGGGTGCAGGGACTGGCTGGGTGGGTGTTATCCTGGAGGGCACTTTCTAGAGGAGAACCACCTTCTCAGAATGTTGGAATCAAACGTTCCAACAAAGCTGCCCTCCACCTCGTCCTGTTGAGTGTTTTCGTGGGTGACTCGGATGGATGGGAGCAGCTGTGCCTATAAGCCAGCGGGGGCCGTGTAGAGCTCTGTCTTGCAAGGTGGTGGTCTCCCTGGAGGAGGAGGAGAGGAGGCAGCTAGAGACTCTGATGCGGCAACTTCCAGGAGACAAAAGCAATGACCATTTAGCAGAAGGAGGCGCTTACTGGCAGGGAGGCCCAGGCTGGATCAGGTGGAGATGCTGGTTTGTTGGTCTCCTCTCCTGGCCCTACGCACCTTGGAGCCCTGGGTTCAAATCCCATAAGACCCTGGATGAGTCAGCCCGAAGGGGTCCCTCGCTCAGCCTGCTCGCAATTTCCTGTGACTAGATCCCTCAGAAGTGACGTCAGGTGTGAGACGTGCAAGCAGAGGCCTAGTAAGGGATGGGAGTCAGGTCTCTTGGCCCGGCCTACACTGTCCCCAGACTCCTGTGAATGTCTCCAGTCTCCTATTAAATCTGCTCCAGGACCTCAGCTAGAAGACGTGCCCATCACTGCCACTCACCGATGAGCAAGAATTAATTTCTTGGTTTCCAAGCCAAGGACTAAGAAGACTAGAACGGAAAGCAGGTAGCTTTTTTCCTAAGAGGGAGAGGATAAGGAACCAGCCAGGACGCCGGCTGCCGCCCAGGGCCCGGTGTCAGTGCTCACTGCTGCTGTAACAGCCAACTCTGCAGCTTCAAACAACTCTGTTCATTATCTCTGGTTCCGGAGGTCAGAAGTCTGGCCCAGCGTAGCTCAGCTTGGACCTCTCAAGGCCGAAGTCGAGGTTTCCAGCGGTCTAGACTCTTACCTGGATGCTCTGGGGAAGGTTCCCCTCCAAGATCGTTCAGGTCGTTGGCAGAATCCAGTTCCTCGCTGGACGTCAGCCGAGGGTCTCTCTCAGCTTCTTAAAGCCACTCATATTCCGCACTGCTGTGCCCTCCGCCTTCCGGTGGCGAAAGGGGGTCAAGTGCCTTTCATGCTGCAAATCTCTCTGCTTTCCATCTCTTAAAGCCCCATCTGCTTCGCAGCCGGCCCCAGGGCCTGCCCTGCTGAGTAGCACAGTCCAGACTGGGGATGTTCCGTGTCATAAACACGTGGTTCCCTTTTGTCAGTCGAAGTTGCTCAAATGCATTGGCATTTCTACATCAAATAATGTATGTGGCCAAGCCGTGTATTGGTTTGCCCGCACATAGGCTCACACAGAGGACCGCCCCACTGGAAAATAGAACGTAGTGGTGTTTTTGCATGTAACCAGTGGCAAGCGTTTAGTTTTTTCCTTTTTTTATTGTATTTGTTGACCTACAGCTGGAATTCCACGTATTGGCTAAAAAAAGATCCCAAACGATAAAGGGTAGAGAAGAGGTGGTAATTGATGACAGCGTCATCCCCACCCTACACACACACGCGTGCACAAATATGCTAATACGCAGACGCCTTTGTACACGTATGCACACACGCACTCAGACACAAATATATACACATGTGCGCTTACGCACATGCATACACTGGGTGTCTATGCGGAGCTCTTCCTGGACTGGAACACAAACTGCATAATTACCACGGTCACCATCCCAAGTAACAGCAGTCCGGTGGTGTAACGGTCCCCCAGAGGGTGACAAAATAGCATGCCTTCATCTATGCAGTAACTGTGTGCCTTCACTCCCCAGGCGCCGACTCGCCATGTGGCAGAGGACACAGAACCCCGTGAGGAGGAGCACCGCACAAGTCAGAAGAAGGTGTTCGGCCCCCACCTCCGAGAAGGGAGGAGTGTCCTCGAGCCCCTCTGGAGTGCTGCAGGGTGTCTAGGTGGCTTGCACCTGTTCCGTGTGGCTGCCAGGGGCTCCAGCCACCCTCTTTACAAGCACCTTTCCCTGGCTAGTGACTCACAGGAGCTGTGCTGTCCCCTCCACCCTTGTGTGCCTGGCCATGTCTCCACTTCCAAAGCGGCGGCCGGATGCCATCTCATTTCTGCAAGAGATAGGGGCTCACACACCAAGATGCCTGCTCCCCTCTCTTCTTTCCTGTCTGTTTCTTCACTGGTCCAGCCACCCCGGGTCTGTACCACACATGACTCACTGTTTCAGAGAGAAGGGGTAAGATGGGTGCCCGCAGTCTCCTGTGAGCTGGCAGAGCTGCCTCGTGCCCAGCCTCCCCCAGGCTTCTCCTTTTTCCTCTATTTCTCTAAGCAGAGGTGAAGGCTCCATCCAATTCCACCCCCTGCCTGTCCAGAATGGCCCTTGATGCAAACCTGGCATCAAGGGGAAGGCTCTCCTAAGCAATGGAGTCATTTGATTCCACTTAATTTCAGTTATGTGTGGTCTTGGCTATACATTATAGTTCATCTGAATTTTGAAAAGCTTAACTCATAGAGACACTCAATTATCTTACAGAACAGAAGCCCAGATAAGCGGTCCCAGGGTATAGTGGTCCAGGGATGTGCTTGAGACCCATGCTTTTCCCAGCATCCCACACTGCCATCCTGACCCTGACTGCAGTGGGTTTCCACATTGTCACAAGATGGCAGCCGTAGCTCCAGACATCACATCCTCATACAATAGCATTCAAGCCAGACAGAAGGGTGTGATATCGGGACCTTCTTTTCACATGGATTCTGGTTCAGATTTGAGGCAGTCTCAGATCTCCTATCAAGCCAAAACAACCAAGACTGATTGCTATAGGACCCAGCTTAGCATTTCCTTGGGCTCTTTGTTCCTATGTAAAGAAGTTTGGAGCCAAATTTTGGATAAGCCCAACTTATCTGCCAAGGAGCATCAGTGTTCTCTTTCCTATCTGTTCTCATCAGCCACTCCCATCCCTTTGCCTCTCACATTCCTATTTCCACGATCCTTCTCTGCCCACGTCTCTATTTGGCACCCCTGAAAGTCTACTAATGTCATGCAATGGGGTCAGCAGTCCCAGAGGTGGGAGTCAAAGTGACCCTGTAAAACATCAAAAGAATGTTTGTGGTTCCTCTGTTTCTTCATTCGCTTGTGCCTTTATTTAACAATTACGCAGTGGCACTGCCTTTGGAACAAACAGACGCAGCCCTGTCTTCCCAAAGCTTATCGTCTAGCAGGGAGGCAGACAGCAAGAAAATGCCACAAACCAATGTCTCATCCCGCCTCGTGATAGATGCTCTGCGGGGCAATCAGAGTTGTGGGGGCTCTGAGAGCCTCTGACCTGGTCTGGGGTGGGGTGGCGGCGTGGTGAAAAGAGGCCAGAGTTGGAACAGAGGTAGGAGTGAGCCGGGCAGACGGGAAGCCCACAGGCAACGGCGTGTAGTCGACTCCCTAGAGCCTCTTCTGCGTGTCTTGTTCCAACTCTGCTCAGTGGTTTCATATCGGTGGCTTGAAAACAAGCCGTAGTGGGTATATTTACACTGTAGAAATTGGCAAGCACTACAAATGAGGGCTTCTTTCCCTGGAGAGCCAGGGACATTTGCCAGTGTGCCACGGGGAGGAAGGGTGACTTCTGAGAATGTGCAAAGACCCGGTGCCTATAGTCATCATCTAAAGCTATTTCTTCACATGCTTCTGCATGCTTGTGCAGACAAGGTACACATTCTCCCCTAGTGGCTGCATCACTGATCGGTTTTGGACCCCTCCCCAGTTAGGGCTGTGGGGCTGAGTGCACTGAGGTCTAATGAGAAAGAGTGAGCTGGCGTTTAATGCTGATCGGTACGACGATGGTAACAACCCTGCCGGGAGGGTCTTTAACTCACAAGGCATCCTCCAGGTCTCCCCGGAACTCACAGCTCTCCTCCAAATGCAATCACAGTCTCTCCAAGCACACCCCAGGTCATTCTCTTCTTTAGACCATCTGCTCAAAGTAAAGAAAACCCAATTCCTTTCCTACTCGACCCTCACCCCTGCTCCTGTTCCCCTGCTTCCCAGATCCTTTGTCCTTTTGTGACTAGTTCACATCTTCTCAGACTACAGGCTTCTCACGTCTCCGACAACTGGGTATATTGTATCCTCTAATATTCCTTTTAAAACTCACCTCCTCCGGGAAACCTTCCCTGATTGCCCCAACTCCATCTTGATGCCCTATTGTATGGTGTACCTTAACAGCTGTGCTTTCATTTTCCATCTGTGGGGTTGGTTGCTTTGTAACCAGCCTCAGTGAATTCACAGATGTGCCATCAGACATGCCAACAGAGAATAAACTCCTCAAGGTCAGAGAGTAGGTCTCAATGTTACTGTTATTATTATTATTTGTAACTAAGGGCTAAAAAGAAGCTGGGCACTTGAAAAAATGGCCCAACTGGCTGGTCAATTACTGTAAAGATGTAACAGTGTGTTCTAGAAAGGAGGTGGGAGGGCGGGTGGTGTGAGCCTGCTTTTTACCTACTTGTCCAGAGTGAGACGGGACACTGGGGGCAGGGCTGTTAAACTAAGGTCAAGCGCAGGCTTCCCAGACCCTCCAATGACAGCTGTGTGACTTAGGGCATATTATTCTGATCTCTGTCTGAGCCTTGCTTTTTTCATCCCCAAACCGAGGACAACACACCCACCTCTGGGTGGGGTGTGACAGTTAAATCAGAAAGCACTCGGTAGCCACATATGGCAGGACACACAGCGTGGCCGACTGGCTGTGACTTTGGCCCTGACAGGTGGGTCAGAAGCAGTCTGATCCTTGAACCCATAGGATGCTACATTGTTCATTCTTGGACTTCCAACTGTTTTGCTTATTGTTCTTTCCCAACCTCTAGACCAGGCTCTGCCCATGTTTGCTCATGATATCCGTTGAATAGAGAGACCAGTTGTGGTGCATCCACAGTAGCTCTTGGGGATCCGTTATCTATTTTCACACGTATGGGGAGGTTTTCCGGTACCTTCCCCCACTCCCTCACTGTGCCTGCGGTAGCATATCCAGCTGGGTCCCATCATCTGTACTCCCTCCCAGCCCCCCCTCCCCGCTCCGTCCTCCCGGTGGTCTGCTCTGCCTCCCCACTAGCCGGGAGTGCCATTGTGCCCCAACCCCGCTGACTCCTTGTGCAACCCGCACTGTGACAGGCTGCTCTTCGAGGTCTATGCAAATTCTCTGACCCTGCTCTCTCATCTCAGCCCTGTGGTTGCAGGGTCACCCTGTGGTTTGCTGAAGGTCAAGCCTGGACAACTCCACATTTTCTCAAGTGGAATCCAAATGCCATCAGCTGAGGGGGCTCATGAAGATGGTGGCCGCTGGATCCCACTCAGAGCTCTGGCTCTTTCCTCCAGCTGGGGCTCGCCCCCACCCCCCAGACATACTCAGAGGCATGTAGAGTCGAAGGGGCCCCCTCTCCTTTTATTTTTTGTTTCAGCTCAGGTGTATGTCAGCCAATATCTAGATTGGGGAGGGCCAGGTTGGGCCAGCAGACCTGGATCCATTTGAGGTCCCCCAAGCTCCCTCGTTTCCCCAGAAGGGAAAGGGGAGACATCAGCAGAGGTGAAGACCTTCTTCATCAACTCCGTGGCAACATCCTTGGCGGTGAGTGCAGCTCTGTCTGAAGGGGCCAGAAGCCAGTGACCTCCCACCCCCAGCCTCAGGATTCACTGTGGATCTTGGCTTCCCTCTCCGCAGGACAGCGGTCACCCCTCTATGCCCCTAAACAGCTGGCTCTGGGGGTAGAAGCCAGGGCACGCATCCCAGGTTCCACCCAGGCTCCCGTGTGTCACTTCCTACACCTCCTTTGCTGTCTTGTTGCTCCTTCCCCCTTACATTGCTCCTGTTAGCGAGACCTGGTTTCTGCCAGGAGCAGCTCATCGCTCTTTAAGTAACAAGTTTCATGTTGTTGGGTTCTTGGACGCTGAGATTTAATTCTTGTCTTTGGGAGGGGGCCGGTAAGGCCACTGGAATAGGAACAAAACAGTATTCCTGTAGCTCAGAACTGCGACAACCCTGCCCCGGGTCCCTCCCCGGCTCCTGCATCACAGTCATCCCCTACACTCCCCGACATCTTCTTGTGTCTTGGCCGGGTAGGTCTCTGGCGCTGAGGCTGCTCCTCCAGACAGAGACTGTGGTGACTCGGTGGCTCTTTCACTAAGGCTTCTCCTCCTGACATTGGCCAGTCGCTCCCAGATTGCCTCAGTTTCCAGCACACTCCTGCCCCTGTCTCTGAGTGCTCACAGCCCAGAGTGAGGGAAACATCCTCACTGACCCCTTCTGGCAGCCCCAAGGTGATCAGCCTTGACCCCGTGACACAATCATCTTTCTCTCCCAATCTCCCTCCTTTGGTACTCTAGCCCAGGGCCAGGTAACCTGTGTCAGAGTGCTTTGGCTCAAGGAGCGTGCAAAAGGGGAGGATAATCTGTGTTGCACACATTCAAGTTATTTGGAGAATTTCCCTGCCCTTCTGGAGATAACCCATTGTCCTTGCGTCAAGCAGATGCATTTGTAACCCCTCTTGCCTTGGAGAGGTGGCTCTCAAGGGTGGTCAGGTGGTAGGAGCAGCGGGGGGATTTCCAACCCTTCTGCACACGCACGCACGCACGCACACACACACACACACACACAGATTCTGACGCCTCCACGCTGCGTGGGTGTAGTAAACACTGCTGGTTGCCTACTGTGCCATATTAAGGGTAGCCACTCCCCCGCGTTTAGGCCCCCATCTCCTCTGTAATGCAGGGGCTGAAAGCCCGGGAACTACATTTCCCAGAATCCATTGCCAGCAGGCTCTGGTTTAGACTCCCCAGTGAGAACCGGGAGGAAGAAGGGAACCACAGGACATATCTTTCCTCCAGCCGTGGTGGGCAGAAATGTTGGTTTGGGCAGATGTGGAATTCTGTAGCCACCTCTGGTTTTTCCTCTGTGAACACCCTGCCTCAGCGCTATAGGTAGTTCTAGGAGCTAGTGGCTCTGGAATTAGTGGTGGTTTCCTGAGGTAGCACGGTCCCAATGTCCTGAAATCTAGCAGTGAATCTCCGAGCTAGCACCAGCCTACCCTTCCCTTCCCTCCTTTAGCGCTTTTTACAGTCTCCTGAGACTCAAGTCTGTCTTCCAATCCCCTTTCTACTGAAGCTACATGAATCGGGTTCTGTTTTTCTGACAGATACACACATTGAATATCCTTCATTCTTTCTTCCTTATGAATACAATCCTGGTTTCAGTAGGCGAGCTATTTGCTCAGCTAAAATGTCTAGATGTTGTCACTGCGACTGATAAACCACAGCAAAAGTCTACCATGGACTTGGAAGAAACATTTTGCTTTTCTGATACTAACATTGCCCCTTCTTCTTTGCTCTTCATTTCTCTTTTCTACTTTCTGGCTGGAATTTGGACTTAAGTGCCTGGAAATGCAGCCATTTTGTGACCATGAGGGAAAGGCCAAGGAATTTGCAGAGACCTCGGCCTTGGATTCTTAAACCCCTGAAGTAATAGTAGGAACTGCCTCTCCTTGACTTCTTGCTTTATAAGGGAAAAAATTCTCCTTAATTTATGTTAAGTACCATTTATTCATGATTTATGTTACTTTTAGCCTAAAGCGGTCCTAACTAATCCAGTATAGGTGCCCATCTACTTCACCTCTTTAGGGATCGCTGTCATACCGAGCCACATTACTTCAGGTGTGTTAAGATAGAAAACTGGTTGCAGACTTCTGTATGGAGGATTCCTTCCAGAAGCTCCTTGACCTCTCAAGAGAACATAGCCCCACTCCAGCTGCTCTGATAGCTCCCAACATGTCCAGGCATGTCTGCATCCACAGGATTGCAGCAAGATTTAAACATCTTAGATAAACCTTCCAGCATTAAAGTATGTATGGAAATTATCTAGAATCTCTTAATCCAACAAACTCCGTTCTAAAACATAAATTGTCTCTCTCATCTGTATAAAGCCTCCCTAGCAATCACAACGTTACATGTAAATGAGGGTCACAAATAGACCCCCTTCCCGCTTAAAAAAAAAAAAAAAAAAAAGAACCTCTCAGGTCTCACAACTGGCCTACTCTGGAAAAAGTTGTAGGTGACTAAGGCTACGCCAGGAGTAACAGTGACAGAGGAGGACGTCCGCTTATGCGAAGGTAGTGGGTGATGTTTTTGCTTACTAAGGGGGAAAAAAAGTGATTCTGTCCTAAAATAAAGAGTTTGATTGTTTCAGATTTTGAAGGAAGACGGTGAGGGCTAAAACCTTTATGAATATAAGAAGCCGTAGAAGCTTTATGGAAAGAGAATTTTATTTGCCTTGAATTATAATACTCCCAAATAATGAGTCTCAAAAAAGGCAGTGAAATGTCAACTGTAAAATTTTGCCAAAGCTGGCTAAGGTTTTATGGGTTTATTAACACGATTTTTTAAAAAGGAACTTAGTAAACATTTACTGCCAAATATCATGTTAATGCAAAAGTCAGAAGTTTGTTTTCTCTCTACTGAAAGGACAAATTATTCAGTCTGCTCTTAACAA
The DNA here is from genome assembly GCF_023065955.2 of Ursus arctos. Lineage (NCBI taxonomy): Eukaryota > Metazoa > Chordata > Mammalia > Carnivora > Ursidae > Ursus > Ursus arctos. The sequence continues at coordinate 5,863,271 of NW_026622974.1, forward strand.
GGGGGAGATAGCAGAGATTCCATGTTTCAGAATGTCTTTCTGTGCTTTGTGCTTTTTTTTTTTTTTAACATCGAAAACTACAAAACTTTCTTACTTTTAAAAAGGCTGAGGTTCTGTGAAAGAGTTGTTTCCGGGGTCTCGAGACCATCTTTGAGTTTGCAACAAAACCTCATTGCAGCCAAAGTTTATACCAAGAAAAAGGGTATAGGGCAAGAGAGCAGGAAAAAGAGTATTTACTATTAACCTAAGATATTTTATAGATTCATAAAGATAGGCATAACTTGTAGAAAACACAGTAATGGCTTTTGTCCAGTAACAATGTCAATGCATGTTGTTCAGAGGAGATAAAACCATAGTTGACCCTTGAACAAGGGGTTTTGGGGTACTGACCTCCCCACCCCTGCACTATATAGTTGCAAATCTGCATATAACTTGTGACTCCCCCAAAACTTAACCACTAATAGCCTACTGTTGACGGGAAGCCTCACTGATAGCAAACAGTGTGTGTGTCTGTGTATATATATATAAATATATATATATATTTGCATGTTATATGTATTATATACTGTATTCTTACAATAAAGTGGGCTAGAGAAAAGAAAATATTAAGAAAAGAAAATAATCATAAAGAAAATACTTTTATAGTGCGCTCCTGGATTTATTGTAAAAGTCTGCATCTCAGTGGATCTGTGCCATTTAAACCCGTGTTGTTCAAGGGTTAACTATATTTGTCTAGTAGAAAAGATAACTCCAAGGGTTATAGTGTTATTGCTCTGTGGGATATTAACCGGTTATATATCTAAATTAGCGATCATATAAATAGTTTGCCATTTATTTAATCAGTATAGTTGGCTCATTCCAGGTTTCTTTGAATTAGTCTTACCACTATGCTCCTTCCATTAATGATAAGTGCTCACTTAAAAACAAACAAAGCCCTGAACACTCAGAATGAAAAAAAAATCATCATTGAGATAAGTTTCTTAATGTTCCTTTTAAAATATCACGAATGTTAATCTTCTGACTTTGCAGGAAAACAAAGAAGAGATATGATATTAATCATCAACGGTAGTCTGGAACATCTTCCGACACCAAATGCAACAAACCCAAACAGAACGTCTTACGATTTGGTAGAAGTATTAGTACAAAATAAAGCCCAAAATGTCTATTTCTGGAATGAAAAACAACTTACAGATTGATAATTTCGACAAAAACACGACCAGCCTATTTTGCTAGTCACGGATGTGTGGGATACCAACAGTGCTCCGAAACTGTCATTGAAAGCTGATGTGCCAAATACTTAAATTCGTTATCAGAATGGAGAGCCTGTTTCTGTGAAGTGCATGGTCCAAATAAAGAAAGTTTGCCATTGTCAGTGACTAAAAGATTATCCTGAGTTAACTTTGTATATAAACCAGTATTTGATATCATTGGAATTTCTGAAAATATGGCTTATTAGTGTCAATAAAGAAATTAAAAAACAATCAGAAAATACTATTAGATTTGTTAACAATATCAAGCGGTTAGTTAAAAATAACAGTATTTTCAGATATGAAATATTTAATAAACTTCAAAAAACAACAGTTTCGATATGGACATCTTATTATAGTCTAGATTTTGTTATAAAACATTTATCTACCATGACGTGAAAATTGCTTTTTGGAAAACTTATGCATCAGGGCAATAAAATGTCAACCATTAATAAAAACTTCAACTGTTTCACATTGAAGTGTTGTTAATAATTTACTTATATGTAAAATTCAAGACTTTGAAGATAGTTTAATAGATTTTTGTTTGCCTTGTGGATCTAGAAGTAGTAACATTTGATGGAATATAGTTTACCATCGATGTTTAAGCAAAATAATTTTTCACTGAGAAACATTTACATGAAAATCTCATTGGAGGGGCGCCTGGGTGGCTCAGTCGTAAAGTGTCTGTCTTCGGCTCAGGGCGTGATCCTGGGGTCCTGGGATCGAGCCCCACATCGGGCTTCTCCACTGGGAGCCTGCTTCTTCCTCTCCCACTCCCCCTGCTTGTGTTCCCTCTCTCGCTGGCTGTCTCTATCTCTGTCAAATAAATAAAATCTTAAAAAAAAATCTCATTGGATTTTGTATAGAGTACCAGGATAAGGTTATGGACAATATCTGAAATTTCAACCAAAATTTTAGAAAATCTTCCAGATGTTTTGATTTGATATAGTCTAAGTCACTGTGTTCGGTTGTCTTTGAAAGATGCAATGGAAAATGTAAACAAACAAAATCACTTTAAATCTTTCTTCCATAAATTTTATATTTACCACCGTTCTTCAAATAAAACACTGTTATGGATTAAATAATGCATTTGAAGAGATTAAAATTTAAATAATAAAAACTGGAAGAATACGGAGACCTCAGGAGGCAGCCTACAGTGTAAGAGCTACAAAAGCAGGCTGGAAATTGTGCGAAGGTTTGGATATTTGTTTTAACAGAAATGATGACTAGTAATAGTTGAACATTTTGAAAATAACTTTTTTTTAGAGATTCAGCTTTAATAAATGATAGCCTAACAAAAATATCAATTTTTTGTTATAAGAAAAACCATTCTATGAGAGTTAATTTGGGGGACAACGTATAAGACTAAAGCTGGGAAACTATGGAAGAGAAGCAGGAGATGTTCTAGAGACAAAGAAATTGGATGCATCTCCTATTTGCCCCTGTGGACCTTCTCCCTTCTTCTCTGCTCTGCTTTCTGTCCTGCCGAGGCTGGCCTGTGTGGGCTCATCAAAGGGCTCCCGTGTACTTGGTCTGCCAAGTGGTTTTGGCAACTTGGAGGATCAGCAAGAGGTCCCAGAAAGGAAAGACTCTGAGGTCAAAGTGATTACAGCCAGGCTCTAACTCCCTGCTGGGAGCTACTGCCCACCTGCGTCCTGACCCAGGGCCTGCGAGGCTGCCTTCCCCCAGTTCTCTCTCCAGACTTGGTAGAATTCGCTCCTTCTCAGCTGGGGCTGAGTGAGGACTCCCTATTGCTCCCAGCCCTTGGGTGCTGCGCTGTCGTTGGCCATTCTTCCTCTCCTCAAATTACCCAATTTGAGTGTGCCATCTGTTTCCTGCTGAGACCTTGACTGATTCATACACCATTGGAAAGAACAAAAAATAGGATCTACTCCAAGAAAAGAGAAAAAACTACTAGTTTAAAAAAAAAAGTTTGTTTGACAATGCAAAAATGAAAAATATAATAAATATTAATTTTTTTAATTTATTGAATCCTTTAGTATGACTAAATGACATTTGGGTTAAAGGTAAACAAAATTAAGAAAGTTGGGCCAATTAATTAAATATGACATTTCAATAAATGATTTTGTATGACTCCTTCAATAATGGAGATGTGGGATATATGAAAGGCGGTATCTTAATTTGTAATATAGAATGCACGGTTGTGTATTTTTAATGGCGGCCATGATGTCGAGCATAACAGAGGGCGCTCCTGACGTGAATCATGAACAATAGATGGTCGAAACCAATGTAACTAAGGAGAACTTAAAACAACACAATCCAGACTTTATTATTTTTTTGAACAAAGCAATACTCCGATTTCTTTTGGTCATTGTTTGAGGTAAATCATAACCACAGTTTTTCATAAAACTTAGAAAACAGTCAAAGGAATAGGACCCGTGATTTTTTGCCAGCTTCCCTGGGCAAAGGCCAGAGGAGACAGAAATGGGCCCCATACCTCGCTGGGGACAGAGGCGGACCCTGCTTCCCGGCCCAGAGCACGTGTGTGGTGGTCATGACAGTGGGCTCACTGGACGGCAGAGGGGACCTGGGGAGAGCAGCTGCTTCCCGGGCCTCTGGGAAAGAAAAGCGCTCCACCGGGAGTACTAACCCCTCCCCCACATCCCCCGAGAGCCCCAGGCTGCAGGCTGCAGGCCTGGAAGGTACAGGCTCTTCCTGGGGGGTTCTGTCTCCAAGGGTGCGGGCTGTGTGCAGTCGGAGGCAGGCCGCCCTCCGGCCGTGGAGATGTGGCCAGCTCTCTTGACACAGCGGTTTCTCTCCAGCTCCCGAGCTCTTGTTGGCAGCCCCCCCCCCCACCGACTCATCAGGGGACCCTGCCAGCCTGGAGTGAGACCCACATGGACGCGGGCTGCACCAGCCTCCCTGGAGACGGTGCACACTAGAGGCTTGTCTGCAGTGATCGGGCCCGCGGGGGCTACGGAAGTTCCTGAGCAAGACAGGGCTTCTGACACGTGGAAGCTTCTGACACATGTCCAGCGTGGGAGGAGTGTGCTGGGGGTTGGGGGGTGGGAGGGCACTGGGCCAGGAAAGGTGGATGCTGGGGCCTGCGGGACAGGAGGGGAGGTGGGCACACCCCTGCCAGCTTGTCCCAGTTGTGCGGGCCTTCAGGCTGTGGTGGGCCTGGGAGGCTGGTCTCCAGATGTGCCTTTTCTAATGGTCTCTCTTGGGCTATGGATTCCTTTCGTGCTGGGGGATCAGGGACAGGCAATTTCGAGAGAGAAAAAATGCACCCCGGCCAGCCCAAGAAATGGACAGGACCCTAAGGAGATTGCATTCATTCCTGCAACCCTTTCTCCCTCTCCCCGAAAACCCACTCTGGGAGGCAGGAGGGATATAGTTGATATATTCTTGGCTTAGAGTCACACACACACACACACACACACACACACACATACACACATGCACCAGTCACGCTCCAGTTTTGAAATGTCACAAATTTTTTTTAATGTGGCTGTGATGATGACATCCTTACACACTGGAAAGGGATTCTCCAGGGGCAGAGGCAGCTGGAGGGGGTAATAGGATGGGGCAGACCGTTATAATCCTCCTGTGACTCTCCGAAGTGCACAGAAGAATCTGTCAGCCATTTAGGAACCACAGTGTCAGGCTGTGGCTGCCCCAAGAGGAGGCTCAGAGACAGTTCACACCGTGGCGGCTGAAGCCCGCGGTTTGGAGATGTGTCTCAGCTAAGCCAGCTGTCGGCACCCAGCCCTGAGCATCAGACCGCCTCGAAGGTGGGACCGGAGCCACTTGGGACGCTCTTCTCAGGTTGCTAATCCTTACGTCATCTCTGGAAGGAGAGACAGGCATGGGCAGCCTGGGCAGGGTGGTGCAAATGGCAGGTTCCCGGGCGTGACTCTGCTGGCCACGCCAGGACTCCACTTGCTCAGGGGAAGGGAGTTGGAGGGGTGGACAAGGCAGGCAGTCACCTCCACTTCTGGGGGACGACCAGGAAAACGAACACGGGTGTCTTGTCTAATGGGTGTAGAGGACCAGCCTAGAGCAGAGAAATAGAAACATCTTGTCTAGCTGTGTCCTCGCCAGCCAGGAAGGCTGGCCTTCCTCTTGGTGGCTGTGATAAGTCATCTGTATGTTCTCCCCAGGACCGTCCTATCCTTTCCCACAGTATAAGCCGCCATTTAGTGATGACCACAGTTTCCACCCACTGCACCATGAACCACCAGTTCATGTTTCTCTCCTCTGCCTGGTCTAATCTCACTCTGCCCATTATTTCATTTCACTCAAGCCATTGATGAGCATCTACTGTACACCACCCCCCGTGCTAAACCCTGGAAAGCTCATGAATTCAGAAAGACCTAGGTCCAGATTCCAGTTTGGCCACTTACTAGGTGTATGACCTCAGGTGTCACTTAACCTCCCTGAGCCTCAGATCTTGTAAAAGGGGGATAATTCCATGTGCCTTGAATGCAACTGCCAGAATTAAATGAGATAATACCTGTAAGGGGCTGAGCACAGTAGCAAGTACCCTAACTCTTCTCTCTTAGTTCTCCTTCCCTTCCTCGAAGGTAGAGGTCTTGCTTGGTACTTCTCCAAATGCCCAGTAGCACCTAGCACACAGTGAACACTCCAGAAAGGTTGGGTGAGAGACTCCGCATGTTGTCTGGGGGTAAGCTGCGACAGGAGCCTAGTCCATGTGCCGTGCCCCGGGCAATCCTGCCGTGCCCTTCAGCTCTGGTTACGAGCCTCATGGCTGTAGATGTCTTACAGACACTATCCTCACTGTTTCATTTTGTTTTATTTTTTTCTCTCTTTTGTTAGCAAATGAGTGAACCAAGACATGAGAGGTGGCACCTTGCCAATAGGGAAGCTGAGCAGTGGAGTGGGGAGCATGCTGGAGGGGGCCAAGAGATCTGGTTCAAATCACAGATATATCATGAACCACATGTGTGCTGGTGCTAAGGCTTTTATGCTCTTAATGTTCAACCCTGCCTCCTCCAAAGTCATGTGGCTCGTCCCTGCCCCATCTACTCTGTAAGGTTGCTGGCAGGGGCTAGGGCCTCATAGAGGCATGATTAAAATGATATGGAGGATGAACAGAAATTTGGCAACGGGGGCTATCACTGTTATTGCTCATTAAACCACATACACATTTGTGTTAAGTGAAATTACTGTCATGTTGGAAAGAACAGGTGGTTTTAAATTTGGACTTCGCTACTAACTTGCTGTGTGACCTTGAGCGTCTCGTTGCCCACTCTGCACACCCAGACTCTGTGTGAGGTCATCTGTCATATCCCTCCAGGACTGGAAGGTTGAATACCGTGAACAGACACTAAGGACTTTGAAAAGTAGCAACCCCCTCCAGCTCTCGCTGCTTTGGAGAGTGACGATCTGTTGACAATGCACGGGTTGGCTGCTTGAGGCCAGACTCTCTTGGCGGTCATCCTGGGGGTGCCTGGGGAGCAGGACGGGGCGGCCCAGGCCATCGCTACAGCCCACATGTAAGGCAGCTGTGGGGTTGCAAGCACATATTTGAGAGGAAAATAATTTTCCCTCAACAATAAATTGGGCAGCTGCAGGAGATGTGGATCCCCGGCCCTGGGGTTTTCCAAGCCCTGTCAGACTTCTGACTCCCACCCAGCGTGCTTCTACCCCAAAGACGCAGGGAGGGAAACCTTGGGATTCACCCACTCCCAGGCCCAGCAGTTCTCGATTGGGGCTCTCGACACACTGCCAAGCGGAGCTCATCTTTCAGACCTCTCCCCACTGTTTTGTGCTGTTTTGTTTCTCCTCTCAGTAGTCCCACGTAATATCACAACCCCGCAAGGGAAGAACTGGGGAGCCACAGAGCTTCTGTATTGGAAGAATCTAGAGAAACTTGATACCACGGGTCCTCAATTCTTTTCAGTAGTTTTGTCAAGAGACAATGATCACCCAGAGTGGTGCTTTTTAAAGGTCAGTTTTAAAACATTGTCTTATGATAGAGCCAATAAATGAGCACAGTGATGCTGTTTAGATGGACCTCAAAACGGAAAATTCAGAATTAGGGGCGACAGTTATAATCACATTAACATCGGCAATTTATTTCTGCATTTGTTCTTGCTGTGGGTCATTAAGAAGATGAATAGCTGCAAATGGTCATCCTTTCTCATTAGCTTGCAATCTTGGGAAATCCTTTAATTAAACAGAGATGGCTAAGAATCATCACTTCGTGTCTGTTTAAAAACAAGCTCACCTGCCTCTCTCTCTCTGGGAGTTAGGGTGCATTAGCAAGTTTAGAAACCGCAGACAAGGTTAGTCCGTGTCACGGAACATGGCTTCCACATCTGTGTACCTCAGTGCCCAGCACATCATTTTGCTCATAATAAGAACTTACTAAATGTTTGTTAAATAAATGAACAAATGGTCAGTTTACTTGATGTTTTGGTTTAGTCTGTCTTCCTGCCAACCCTCTATCATATTCTCAGTGAAGATGGATTGATGGATTGATGGATGGATGGATGGATGGATGGATGGATGGACAGGTAGATAGACAGGGATCTAGGAGTGTCTCAAAGTCATCATACAAAGAATGAATTCTCATTGTACAGTTCTTTGGATGGACAGCCTACATATCTATATCGATGTCAGTATCGATATATATATATTTTTTTTAAGTAGGGTCCATGCCCAGCATGGAGCCCAACATGGGCTTGAACTCACAAACCCGAGATCAACACCTGAGCTGAGATCAAGAGTGGGAAGCTTACCCGACTGAGCCACCCAAGGAGCCCCCCCCCACACTTATATTTTCATACAAAACCTTAATTCCTGTGGTGGCAGATGTTTACCTTGCTAATAACCACATCGCTCAGCCTCCGTAGTAGCTGGGGACAGCTACGTGATTAAGTTCTCACTGGTGGAACATAAGCAGAGCCGAAGTCTGTAACTTCTGCATCACTTACAGAAAATACATGCAAATAGATTGTCCTCCATCTCTCCTCTACCTTGCTCCCGATAAGTAGGGATGCTGATACAGTAGTGACCCAGCTCTCCAGAGAGGACAACTCTCTAGAGGCCAACAGAGAAACAAGATGGAAGGATCCCAGGTGCCAAGTCACCGAGTGGAGCAGAACTTCCCTGATGATTGGGGACACTCACCTCCAGGCTGTCACATGACAGAGAACTATCCTTCAGCCTGATTGGGGTCTCCATTCCAGCTGCTTAAACAGCCTACATCCTAACCACTACACCAGTCTGGGATTTACTCCCCAATTATAATCACTTTTTGCAGAGGGTGTATTTTGCTAAAACTATGAAAGGTCCAAGGTCAGCAGGTTGTAGGTATGAGAATCTTCTCCCCCAGCATTCACCTTTTCAGGGACCTGTGTAGAAGGGACCAAAGTGGTGAGACCGCAGCAGAAGAGGGAGAGGTTCTTGGAGATGCTGAGGCAAGACCCCAAGGTGGTCTTCCGTACCCCATAGCTCTGACCATTCCCCCTCAGTTCCAACCAAGTTTTGACCTCAGAAGGGTAAGAGCAGTCTTTCGAAGAAAGAGTTGTTAAGTCCTTATCATCTCCGGACTCCCGTCTGACCAAGAATTTCTAACCTTTCCCCCCTTTATGCGGAGTGTGTGTGTGTTGTGTGTGTGTGTGTGTGTGTGCATATGTGCGCATGTGTGCTGTGAGGGCTAGAGAGGGTTGGGCCCCCATCTGGAAAGCACGCTCTAACTTCCATCCTGTGTGTTGTGCCAGTTGTCCAACTGGGATGGATTGTGACTCTCACCTTTTCCCTTGACCCTAGGGTACAGCCATCGCTGGCTGATGCCCTCTGGGGTGTAGGTCCCCCAGCCCAGCAAGTAGCCCCTTCTTGGCCGAGGCCTTCCATCTCTGACTACAGAGAATGCCACGGAGCTAGCCCCTCATCTCACTCGCAGTTGCTCATGGCTGTTCACTTCCAAGGGCCCTGTCTTCATCTCTTCTGATCTTTCTGAAGCTGACACAAAACCCCAGGACTGCAATAGGACTTTGATCCGAGTAACAGAATCAGGCAGAGGGAGAGACAGCAGCATATGCTGCAAAGCCTTTTCGGCTGCCTTTGGGCTTGGATGTTTAATGAGAGCAAATTCTGGAAAACCCGGGAAATAAAAACTGAAAGATGTAAATAGGAAGAGATTATCGCTGAATTCTTGTAATTGTCTTACAAGCCCCTCTGGAGGGGCAGACAGTGACTAAGAAGGGACTCCGCCGTGGGATGACGATTAGGGCTTGGCAGGCAGAGGTGCGGTTTACAGTCGGTCCTGAAGGAAGCTAAATGTTCCAATCTGGGTTTTTTCTATCACTGGTTTTGTCAGTTTTCCTCCTCCTTTCCCCGCCCGGCCGGCTTGTTAGGCATGAGTCAGGAAGAGGATGCCGGGGATCTAGGGAAGTGGCTGGTTTCCTCCAGCTTAGTGGATCCCCACTCGGAAGAGCTGGGTTGGCCCCAGCTCTGCCCTAACAGGTCACACGAAGGAACAAAGCTCCTTTCACCTCTCTAGGTTTCTGGCTCCTCACTGGAGGTGTGGTTCCATGCACCTCTCACCTCCTTCCCTTTACCTGCACACCCAACCCTTGTGCTGGGCCCCAGCTATGGGGTCCAAGGAAGGGGGGACCTCAAGAGGCCAGGGTTCCTGCTGAGGCCATGAGGCTGAAAGTTGCAGAAGTCCACTTCTCTGGAGCTGACCTGGCTTCAGCTAGCTGGATGGACTTGGACATGTTACTGAGCTTCTCTGAGATTTGGTTTTTTAATCTGTCAAATGGGAGTTCTGGTAGACATTGTGCTAGGTAGATAAACCAGACAGAGAAAGAGAAATACTGCACGGTATCACTTACGTGTGGAATATTTAAAAAAGAAGAGGCACACTCACAGAAATAGAGGGTAGAAAGGTGGTCATGGGGGGCAGGGGCTGGGGGAGATGGAGGTTGGTAAAAAGGCACAAACTTCCAGCTGTAAGATGAATAAGGTCAGGATCTAATGAATAACATGGTGATGATAGTTGATAACGCTGCACTGTACACACGAAATTTGCTAAGAGAGTCGAACCTGAATGTTACAAAATATATGCAGTTACACACATCTATAAATACGTCAGGTGACGGATGTGCTAATTAGCTAGACGGGAGGAGCCCTTTCACAAAGTACGCATATGTTAAGTTACCACGATGTACATTATAAATACCTTACAATGTTATTTGTCAGTTAAACCTCAATCAAGCTGAACCAGAAAGGGAGCTGTGAGGGCTAAATCAAATGCTCCATGTAAAATGCTTTGCAGAGTGCTGGGTTCAAAGTGAGTGTGTACTTCGTATTTACTGCTACTGCTATTATTTTCTGACTTCTTCTTGGGCCAGGACTTCCCTGCTACAAACTAGACTTGACCTCTGAATTCTTCAGTCTCTCCTTGGCCTCGGACTCTGAAATGCACAGCGTTGACCTGGGTAAAGATGGCGTGACTCACCATGGTGAGAAAAGCACATCTTTAAAAGATTTTCCTCCAATCAATAGCTACCAGGCACCGCAATACCCATTTCGTATAGTCATTTCCAATTCTTCAGCATTCTTATAGGTAAGGCATGGTTTTCTTCATTTTATAGAAAAGACGGAGTCTCAGTGAGAGTAATTGAATTGACCGAGGTCACACACTTAGAAAGTGCTGGAGCCAGGATTGTACCAGTTGGGTCTGGTGCCAAAGCCCACAAAACACCATCCCTGCCCTTCAAACTTCACCTTGTCCTCTTCGTGGCTGACTTGGGCCAAGTGCACAGGAAGGGGGCTAAGGGTTTGAGTGTACACAGTAGGCCAAACACCTGATTCTGGCCGCAAGGGCATCACACTCCAGCCAATGAAGCCAGACTGCAGGCTGGGCCCCCGCCCCTCCCCCCGGCCAGGGAACATTTATGGAAGAAATAAAGTTCTGACTGGAGACCTCCAGCCACAGACTCACAGAAAAATGATGGAAACTCACTGAGGCAGAATTTTATTATATTTTTTTAAAAGATTTATTTATTTGAGAGAGAGTGTGCACATACCTGTGAGTTGGGGTAGGGAGGGAGAGGGAGAATCCCAAGAAGATTCCCCGCTGAGCACCAGCCCAAAATGGGGGTTGATCTCCCGACCCTGAGATCATGACCTGAGCTGAAATCAAGAGTCAGACGCTTAACCGACTGAGCCATCCAGGCGCCCTGAGGTAGAATTTTAAATTGGACAAGAGCTGACAATGATTGTGTCTCATTGCTATCTAGGAAGAAAGAAACTGCCAAGCAAATTAATACCGTAAACAGGATTTCCCAGAAGAATCTTTAATCCATGTAATCCTGTCTAATTCAATAAACATTTCATAAGGGTGCTGAAGATACAGAAACGAATGAATCTTTCCCTTTCAAAGGGAGCTCATAGACCAGCCTAGAAGCAAGCATCTATGTGCTTATACAACAAACAATAACACTTAAAAATTAAAAAAAAAATAAAGTTCTGCATGAGCACAATGACAAGAGGGAGTAATTGGGTTTGGCAAGGTCTAAGAAAGCTTAAGACTTAACTAGTTTCGAGGGGCGCCTGGGTGGCACAGCAGTTAAGCGTCTGCCTTCGGCTCTAGGCGTGATCCCGGCGTTATGGGATCGAGCCCCACATCAGGCTCCTCTGCTATGAGCCTGCTTCTCCCTCTCCCACTCCCCCTGCTTGTGTTCCCTCTCTCTCTGGCTGTCTCTATCTCTGTCAAATAAATAAATAAAATCTTTAAAAAAAAAAAAAAAGACTTAACCAGTTTCGAAACCCATTCCCTTCAGAAATACCTTTAATCGGAAAGATTAATTTAGTAATTAGAGTTATTCCCATCAAGTTATTAAGGCAGGATATCAAAGGGCTGATAGCACCTCAACTTTGGTAAGCCTAATTGATACTACTGTATGAGCTTTCAAATAAGATTTCCCCCTTTCCAGAGACATTCTAGAATTTAATTGTACATTTAGTTCAAATGTATGTTCCTCTCAGTCCTGCTTCTTGGTCCAGTGGGCCATGTGTGGGCAGATTATGTTTTCCATTTCTCAGGGGGCCTCAGAGTGTTTTTGCAATGAGCATTTTCCAGAAAAATGTGGAGAATATGGCAGGGTGGGATTCAGGGCCAAGATCAAATGGAGAGCACATAGGATGGTACCAAAGGTATGGAGCCTGGATCACAGAGTTGGCATGTAAACAGGTTTCTTGGAGAGACAGGAGAGGAAGAATGTGAGGAAGGTGTTAGTCAAGAAATGGCAACGTTCAGAGGCAGAACTGGTAAGAGGCAAGAAGAGTGGAGCAAGAGGCCTTGGGCCTGAGTGGTCTGCTTTGGAAGGTGGTTGGGAGGCCGTGACCCTCCCTGACAGGATGTCAGAGCCATGGGAGATTGACAACAACAGTGGGCGCCCTCGGTGGTTACCTCCCCTGGCTGCAGACCCCGAGTTGGCTCGATCGCATGCCCCCTCTCTCAAAAACCAACAGCCCTCCTTGAAAACTCACCCAAGTCCGACTGCACTGACTCAGCAGGCCCGGGAAGCACCGAGAAACCCTTTGGGGGAAATCCAAAGCCCAGATCTTATTCTGAGAACCTCCCACCACCGGAAGGAAGAAAAGATCATGAAACTCAGCACTTTCCAGCTCGTCATTCCTCTCCACCGTGGTGGCACCGGCCAGGGGTTGGCGGCTCTGCAGCTATTTTTACCCTCAGATTTCCGGAACTGCCTACCAATCCTGGTTACAGGACACCACAGTAAACTCAGCTCCGTCCACAGCAATCACAAGAAGTCTAAGCCGCAATGCGCAGCTGGGCACGGCCACACTCATCCGTACCCCGGACACACGGGCCCCAACTCCAGAGTCAAATGCCAAGGCCCACGCTGGACGGTGAGGGGGCAGCTCCCTCCGGCTGCTCAAGGATCAGACGTGATGAGACGCACGTCGCGGCCGACAGCCTCTGGCCCATTGGAGGAGGGCACCCAAGTTCAGGGTTCATGTTTTAATCCTTCGGAGGGGCTCTAAGTTGAATGTTCCTGCGGTCTGTGGTGGACCTCGTCCAGAATAGTTCTTTATAGCCACAGAGAGCTACCGTGTGGAGAGCTGTCTTGCTGTGACCCTATTTTAATGGTCACCGACTGGACCGTGGTCTCTCTCCTCCCCCTCTGAAGCCCTCCCTTGTGAGCCTCCAGGCAGACTAACCTTCTGTTTGCTATCTTCCATGTGTCTTTCAGTCTACAGCCTTTTTCAGGGGCTCAGATGCTGGTATATTTTAAGAAGGAAACACCTCCTCATGGCGTACATAGATACATAATGTCAATGCTGGAGAAATATTTGATACCAAGATAGGATTTTCTTCTGCCTAGCACCCACGTGAACAAAGCCTGTGCACTGTGAAGCCCCACTCCAGGCTTGCTCGGGTGTAAGGAGGCTGTTGAAGGGTAATGAAAATGATCACTGTGTTCTCTCCTCCAGTGGCAGCCAAGGGCTCTGCGTTTCTCTGAGGTGATCGCTAGAAAACGGGCAATGAGAAATGTCTTAGAACTCTTGTTAATAGTGGCGATTATTATTGCTGTAGTGAAGAGAATCCTGTCTGCGGGCCGAAGGTCCTCTCAGCCTTCTCCTGGAAGGAGGACTTCACACTGGAAGTTTCTAACGCCTCGTGATCCAAATGTTGTCAACTGAAAGCAACTGAGGGTCCAAACTACCATTTTCTCCTGTTACTGACCAGTTTTTTAGGCCTCAACACACTAAATTATAAGGCCTTTTCCCATCGGATTTCCCTCAGAAAATTAACTTGGATCAAGAAGGATTCAGTGTGGGTCGGCCTCTAAATCCCGCCGGCTCAGGGAGCTCAAACGTTGGCCCCCCGCCCCTCCTTCACAGGGCTGGCTTCCGGTGACCGCCCGTCAGGGGATTTGCAGCCCCAGCGATTTCTCATCTCCGTTCTGGAGCTGTGACTCACCAGCTGCAGGGTTGCAAGCCCACTGGCAAGGGCACCACAGGGCTTCGAAGGCCAGGCCGAGGGTGGGGGGGGGGTGTGAGCTGAGGGAGAGAAAAGAAAGTTACAGAACAACGGACTTGATAGGCCTACAATTTCATCACGCAATATTCAAATATTAGACCCTGGCCCCAAAGAGCTGCTCACTCGCTGCTTTTTCGCTTTGTGTTGGCTCCAAGAACCACGAAGCGAGAGGTAGCTGAACAAAATGCCTCATTCATGAGAGTCTGGCGGATGCAAGCGAGTTCACGACTTGATAATCCCTGACAGCCCTCATTAAACCAGGGAGCTGCAGGTGTGAAGGCCACTGGGGTGGGGGCTGTGATCCGGGCCAGAGCACTGGAGCTCGGTGGGCGGAGGGACCTTGTCAGGACAGGGCCGCTTTCCAAGTTGATAAGGGAACAGTGCCAATTCGGAATGAATGCTTAAGGCAGAAGTCTCTTTTCCTGGCGAGGAGTCAGAGGCTGTTCTCTTCATTCCATGTGCGTGTATAAATGCTCGGTTTCTTCAACGAAAGGAGCTCCAGATAGGCCCGAACCGGCCCACGGCGGGGAATCTGCTGGTGGCTCTGGAGTTCCTCCCTCTCCCCGTCCTGACTCTTGTCCCGCAAAACTGCTCTTGCTCTTAGGGATCCTCCTAAGTGCTGCTTCCCGCAGGCCATCAGCAGGCGACAGCCCTCCTCAGCAGCCGGGGCACGCCACAGGACGCCGCCAGGGCCACCACGCCAGGCTTTCCCAGTTTGGTCATGGAGAGCATCTCTCTGTGGGGAGGAGGGCCTCCCCCTGGGGAGCTCTCCCTCCTCCTCCACGGCAGAGTTTTATTGGGGAAGTGAGTGCACCTCAGGGCATGTTTGCCCAACGGAGGAACGGGTTTTTGCGCAGGGGCGGGATTAGCTGCCACCGTTGTAGTGTGATTTTAGGAGTGCTTTTGGGAAAGTCTGAGGTCAAAACATGTCTCCCATACTGCCTTTCTGTCACCGATCCCTGAAATCCCTCAGCTGAGGAATTTGCTAATTTTAGTCAACATCTTGTTCAATTACAAGTACTGTTGAGAGTCATAATGCATCATGTTGTTTCTGATATTACAAGGTATCAAGAGGAAACATCGAGAAGTGAGAGAACGCAGGTCCTGCCCCCAGCAAACTCCTGATTGGCAAGGCAGGGGCAAAGAAAGAACTGACATGAGGCAGCTTTTGATCCTCAGGTTCTTATCTGTATAAATAATGGGAGTGATGATAAAAATAGCACTTGACTCCAGAGGATTGTTAAGAAAATGTAATGAAGTCCAGAAATCTGTACGAGCACCTCGAAATTATACTAGTCATGTGAAAACTTTCCATTGTACCATTTGCCATAAGATGGGATCTGGGGAAGTGCAGCTCTGTTAGATTCTTCCAGGTGGTTTTGGTTATGACCGGGCAGAGGACATGCTCTCCGGAGATGGAGGCCACAGCGTGGACCCCAAAGACTTGGCCTCATGAGGTCTCAGAGTCAACTGCCACACAGAGGAAATAGGAGGCTCTGGGTCTCTTGGTACACAAGCTGTCTTGTATCTGCGGGAACGTCAGATTTCCAACTTCCGTTCGCGTAATTAAACTTTGTGAAATGCCTATTAATAAACTCACTCACCTGGTCACTTAGATAACAACCAGTATTTGAGGGACGGGGAACAAAAACACCAGGAGTCATTCAAAACAATCCAAACCATTGAAATTCAAGCACCGTGTCAACACACTTTGCAAGCAGACAAGAAAAATGTAAAACTAAAGCTAGTTCTAATGGCTTTTGCTAAACAAAATAAACCTAGAGGGGAAAATAAAAGTATTTCTTCCAACTGGAGTTTTTACAAGGGGAGAAAAATCAAATACTTTCCTTAAACTCTACAAAGCAAACAAAACCCTTCAGAAGTCCATGAGAAATGGCAGGTATTTAGGTGATTAACTTTGAGTGGACATGCAAGAAATGTTTCTGGAACACTGTGGGGCAACTGGCCGGGGCAGCAGCGCTTGTCAGAATCATCAGGATTTGACAGTATTAGAAATGCAAGCCTGGAGCTACAAACTTGAAACCCGGGACTTGGCAACTGAATCCATACTTAACTCCCCTCTATGCTCACCTCCCAACAGAATAAAACCTTAATGTCTTCTAAAAGCTATAGTTGTGGAGGAATAACAGGCAAAATATTTGAAATCATTAACATTTCCTGGGGCCTTCCTTCTGCTTTTCTAATTGGCTTTTCTCTGTGTGGTTTGCTCGGGCTGTTATAACGAAATACGACCGACTGGGTGGCTGAAACAACAGAAATGTATTTCCTCACCATTCTGGAGGCCGGAAGTCCAAGATCAAGGTGTTGGCGGGCCTGGTTTCTCCTGAGGCCTCTGTCCCTGGCTTGCGATGGCCACCTCTGTGTCTACACACGGTCACCGTTCTGCGCGTACACATCCCTGGTGTTCCTCTGTGTGTCCAGATCTCCTCTTCTCATAATGACACCGGTCAGGATTGGGGCCTATCAGCCTCATTTTAACTTAATTACTTCTCTAAAGACCCCCAAATACAGTCCCATTCTGAGGTACTGGGAGTTAGGACTTCAACATAGGAAATGTGGCCGTGGGGTCGCAGGCACATTTCAGCCCATAACACTCTTCTTAAGCTTTCTATACCTTTGCGCTGGGAAGATTCTGCTGTGGGCTCTCTTGTTTCTACCCAGTCTGTCTTTGCTTCCACCCCTGTATCTCTTTGTCCAGCCCTCTGTATCCACGGTTCCTCTGTGCACCCCTGTCTGGGTTTCTGTCTCCCACCCTCACCCCAAGCCCTCTCACCCACCCCATTCTTTTGGTCTTTCTCCAAATATCTAATAAGTAATTTCTGTGTGCCTGTTATAAATGACGGCAACACAAAATGCTGTCCCTGCCCTTATGGCATTTTTATTCTAGGAGTTGAGAAGAGATCTGACCTCAAATAAGTATACATAAAGGCAGCCTGTGATGAACACCATGGAACACTAGAGCAGAGGTTGGACAGCTACAGCCCACAGCCCAAATCTGGGCCACTACCTGTTTTTATAAAATTTTACTGACTCACCATGCCATTTACTAATGTGTTATTTATGTCTGCTTTTGCAGAGTCGTGTAATTGTGACATAGATCTTATGGCCTACAAAGTCAAAGGTATTTACCAACTGACCCTTCACAGAAAAAATTTACTGACCCCTGAACTAAAATCAAATTTTATGGGGGATGAGAGGCAGGAAGAAGCCCATCTGTTATCTTCTGGGATACGTCACTGAGAATGTGTGATTGAAGCTGAGCTTTGAGGAATGAGTGAGTTCAAGAGGAAGAGGTGGGAAGTGGGTTCTAAGCAACATCAACAGCATGAGCAGAAGATGTGTGAGGTGGAAGGAATTCAAGACACAGTTGGGGCTCCAAGTGAAGAACTTCGGACGGTAAGATCGGAGCCTGGACCTCAATCAGAGGGCTCTGGGGCATCTTGGAGGGTTTTTGAGCAGGAGTTGATACATAACTAGCACATTCTATGCAAAAAGCACTGCATGGCACCCACAGATGAGTCAGACCCAATTCCCGCTATGACTGTAATAAAGGGGATGAGACAAGTACCCAAACAATTACAGCGCAGGGCAGAATAATGCTTCCATGGGGGACACTTGAACCAGGGAAGTGATCAAGAGAGGTTCAAGCAAAGTCAAAGCTGATGAAAGGGTGGAGGACAGATTATTGATGATAACGATGGTTCAGACTCACTCAGCCTATAGTAGGAGTCAGGTCCTCTGCTAAGTGCTTTACACACATTTAATCTCATTTAATCCCATAACAATCCTGTGAGGAGATACACATATTATCCCCAACTAACTGATAAGGAAAGGGACGCTAAGACTGAACAGGGTTCAAACCCAAGTTAGAGTCTCCTGTATTCCATACATCCAAATTAGATACTCCATACTGTGCACATCCAAGTTAGACTCTCCCATCCAT
This sequence comes from Ursus arctos, assembly GCF_023065955.2. Classification (NCBI taxonomy): domain Eukaryota; kingdom Metazoa; phylum Chordata; class Mammalia; order Carnivora; family Ursidae; genus Ursus; species Ursus arctos. The sequence goes on from NW_026622974.1 coordinate 5,881,491, forward strand.
GCTCTTTACCACTATGCTGAGAGGGGAGGCAAGGAGGCTTATTGAAAGACATTTGCAGGGGCGCCTGCGTGGCTCAGTCAGTTAAGCATCTGCCTTCGGCTCAGGTCATGATGCTGGGATCGAGCCCTGTGTCAGGCTCCCTGCTCAGTGGGAGCTTCCTCTCCCGCTCCCCCTGCTTGTGCTCTCTCTGTCAAATAAATTTAAAGAATCTTAAAAAAAGACATTTGCAAAAGTCTATCATTCGGACAGAAGAAAACAGGAAGATTCAGGATTCTTGGTTTATAGGTTAGAATTTGAGTAAGTTCTGTTTTTTGAAAAAAATTTCCCAGAGTAGAAGGATAACGGATACGCCTCAGTATGTGTACTCGGCTCTGATGTGTGGCTTGTGAGGGAATGGATTTCCTGCTGTTCCTATGAGTTCGACGTCAACGTCTATTTCACAAATGGACCACAGGCCACAGTGCTTCCCTGAGAGACGGGCAGAGAGGAAAAGTTTGTCCTTCTAAGAGGGAACTCGAAAGAGGTGTTGTTCTCCATACCAGGCCAATAGTGTGTGCTCATACCATAATATTTTGTGCTTACAGTTAAATGCACCATAGAAATACTCAGAGAAGTACTTCTGAGCCCTCCTACGCTGCTCCCCTACGGCCACGCCAGCTACGGCACCAGCGCTGACGCGGCTCCTAGAGATGCTTTGCGAGGCCTTGTGCTACTGAGGACCGCCGCGGAAACTAGCAGAGCAGAGGGCCGGGTGCCCGACCAAGGAGACAGCCTTCGGTCCGTGACTCCGGCCGGTCGTAAACTAGACGCCGTACCGTCCTGACAACCAGCAGGAAGACAGCAGGGCTTCTTGGCTACGTGGGGATCCTGATGGAAAAGGTGGGGAGCTACCCCCAGGATCTGAGGGAGCACAGAGTGGACTGAACACAGGAACTCGGTAGCTCTTGGGTCTTCCCTACCCCCCCCCCGCCATCCCCCCGGGTTCCTCACATACCGCTTGGTTCTAAATGACAAGCTGCAATTACAGTCAAGTGCTAAAGTTACAAGTTGTTCTAAACACTCTTCAACAAAGAATATTCTGTGAAAAGGAACCCCAGGCGGTTATAAACCTTTTTTTGCTGTGTAGAAACCATAAGGTTTGCATCCAAGAATGTGTTGTCTGTTTGAGGCTGGCCTTTATTCTTCCAGTCGGGTGCCAGTGGCATGCATTTCAAATGAGCAGTTGTCTGTGGCCCCAGAGTCTGTGGCTGAGGCATATCTAATCAGGTTAAGCAGCCGTTCACCCCAGCTGTCAGCTCTCTGGAAATCAGAACATTATCTGCAACCACACACAACTCAAATAGAAGGCTGGCACTTGGAGCCCCGAGTCTCCAACTCCTCCCTGACCTTACTGTGGTGGCCCCTGGTTTTCTCTTTTCCTATGTGACTGTATACAACGGTAGCAAAGCTATTTTAGGGATTAAAACAGCTAATTGCAGATTTCCATCAAGGCCAGCCACTCAGAACACAGGTTTGGAGAGCACGTTGGTGGTCTTTGCTTGTGGGGATGGTTTTGGCTTGTTTGCCCTGTGGAGTGGCGCATCCACACCCTGGACCCACAAAGCTGTTAATTGGAAGCTCTTCCACGCAGGCCACTTGGTTCTGGGGGTGCGGAATTTGGTGGAGTTCAGTGTGAAAAAGCATGTGATGTTTTCTTGGCCCTAAAAGCATGGCTAGAAGGGCCTTTAAAAGTCAACTCTAGTTGGCCTGCTTGCTGAACAGATGAAGAAACTGCAGTTCAGAGCGTCCCACGGCCACAGAGGCAGAGATGGGACGAGACTGGGTGTCCAGACTTCCTTCCTGGTGCTCTGACTTCTGAGATGTCTGCACAACTCCATTGCGTGGCTTAGGCTTAAAGGAGGCGCTGAAACAGGGGATCAGAGGAATTCAGGAGAAAGAGATCTGTTCTTTTCCATCAAGAGACTATTAAGGTCTTATACTCCAATGAAAGTAAGAACTTTGAATTATGGTTCTCCCTTTTCTTTAGAATACAGTGGATGTGCAAGAGAACGTGCTCAACTAAAGCGGCTCGTGTGTCTCCACCACCCGCCCTAAGGATATGGTGCCCAGGGCCAGCGTGGTCTTTCTTCCTTCCTCCAGGGAAAAGCGTTGCTTTCACAAGAGAAAAAAGAACAGGTTTCTCCCTCGCCTGCTCCATCCTCTCCCACTGACCTGGAAATGTTGGCAATGAAGAGTTTATCTTTGCCCAACCAAGCAGAAACCTGTCCTCTAGAATATGTGAGAAAAGTTGGAACTTTGTGGCAATGTTGCCAGATCTTTGAGGAAGATAAAAAACAGAACACTACATGAAAAGAAATGAAAACTCAGAGAAAATCATGAGACTGATTATTTAGAGTCAGAGTTGGAAAAAAGATTTAGTGACTTCAAAGATTTTTTTTTTCTCCCATTAACTTTTGTCTTAGTCCATTCAGTCTGCTATAACAAAAATACTACAGTTTGGGTGCCTTATAAATATCAGATATTTATTTCTCATGGTTCAGGAGGCTGGGAAGCCCAAGACCAAGGCACTGGTAGATTTGTTGTCTGGTGAGTTCCACTTCCTGGGTCACAGATGGTCATCTTCTTGCTCTAACCTCTTATCTCTTGGGCCTCTTTTATAAGAGCACTAATCTCATTTATGAGGGCTTTACCCTCATGACCTTATCGCCCCCAAAAGCCCCACCTCCTAATATCATCTGCTCGGGGGTTAAGGTTTCAACATGTGAATTTGGAGTAGAGGGGGCCATAAACATTCAGACCACAGCAGGGTTTCTCTCTCAAAGAGAACATTAAGTCCAATTAATACAGTAGATGTCTTTATTTTACTATAATACTAATGACCTTTACTAGTCTTAATTCTCTGCCACATCCTCATCTATGATTTCTTAATGCTGAGCAAGAACCATGATATACAGTTTTGTGACTTGAAACTCTACTTCCAGTATAGATCCTAAAAGAATATGTTTAGCGTAGATGTTAAATTTTTAAAATTCCAAATATTAGCCAACCCAATTCAACATCTTACTTTAAAAATGACATCACATAATCCCAATGACGTAGAAGTTATTCATGAAGAAAAGATAGTTTCAAAACCAGAAAATCCATCAATATAATTCCTCACATTCACAGATAAAGGACAAAAGGAATCACATTATCACCTCATCCTAGTTGCAAAAGAAGCACTTTCTAAATGTCAACACTTACTGAATTGAGTCCACCCCCTCAAGCCCCAAATTCCTATATTGAAATCCTAACCCCCAAGAGGATGGTATTAGGGGGCGGGGCCTTTGGGAGGTGATTAGGCCTCAGGGCTCCATTCTTATTAATGGGATTAAGGCCTTTATAGAAAGGCTCCAGAGTCACCCCTTGCCCCTTTCACCACTAGAGGACAAAGTGAGAAGTTGGTAGTCTGCAATCTGAAGAAGGCTTTCACCAGAACCTGACCTCTCTGGCATCGTGATCTTGGACTTCCACTTTCCGAAACTATGAGAAATAAATTTCTGTTGTTTATAAGCCACCTAGTCAATGGTAATTTGTTAGAACAGCCTGAAAGAACTAAGACAACCTCTTTACAAACTAGAAATAGATGGGTATTTCCTCCACTCAATAAAGGTCAAATATATCAAAAAGCTATAGTAAACATCATGTTTAAACTTTAGGGATCCCCTTTAACATGGGAGCAAAACAAGGATCTCACTATTACAGCTAGTACTTAGTGAAGTATTGGTCCTGGGAAAAACTATAAGTACCCTCTCCTTCCTCCCCTCTCCCCCCCAAATCCACAATGGAACAAGACAACAATAAGAAAAGGCATGAAAATTAGCAGAGAAGAAATAGCTGTCCTTACCTGCAAATGAGAAAAAAACAAAACAAAAACAAAAACCGAAAAACAAAATAATCAGCTAACTCATAGAATTGATAAGGATTTAGTAAGGTTGCTAGGTACATGTTTAACTTATAAAAATATCAACTAATAGCATTCTTTCTAGGCTGGCAATAGGCAACTAGGGATACAAGAAAAAAATTATTGTTAATAACAGAAAAACTGAAGTATACAGAATTTAATTTAAAAAATATACCATGTAAGGGGTGCCTGGGTGGCTCAGTGGGTTAAGCTTTTGACTTTTGATTTTGGCTCAGGTCATGATCTCAGGGTCATGATATTGAGCTCCCCTGTAGGACTCCATGCTCAGTGCTGGAGTATGCTTGGGATTCTCTCTGCGCCCCCCACCCCCACGCTGCACTTTCTCTCTCTCTAAATAAATAAATAAAATCTTAAAAAAAAAAAAAAGGTGGGCCCCTGGGTGGCTCATTTGGTTAAGCATTTGCCTTCAGCTCATGTCATGATCCCAGGGTCATGGAATCAAGTCCCACGATAGGCTCCTTGTTCAGCGGAGAGTCTGCTTCTCCCTCTGCCCCTCCTCCCACTCATTCTCTCAATCTCTCTCTCTCTCAAATAAAGAAAATCTTTTAAAAAATAATTTAAAAAAAGAATATATCATGGAAGAAAATTAAAGTTCTTCTAAGAGATGCCAAAGAAAATCTAAGTAACTGGGAAAGATAGTCCATACATTTAGATGGGATTGCATAACATTATAAGGTTGAAATATCTTCCCTAAATAATCTGTGAATTCAGTACAATCCTTATATAAAAATCCATTGCATATTTTGAGAAACTCAATATATTTATTTTAAAATTTTTATGGAAACATAGAGGTCAACAGAACACGAGCAAAAAAGAGAGATTTGTCTTCCCAAACATTAATATACATTAATAAACTTTAGAAAGGGAACCCAGATAGGAAAAAATGGGCAATTTACAGAATGTGAATGGGCAATTTACAGAAAAGGGGACCCAAATGGCTGAAGAAGCCATCGTCCATGTGGAAAGAGGCCCAAACTCAACAGAAACCAGAGGAGTTCAAATAAAATCAACAGTAATGTATCACTTCACATACACTGGGATGGCAACATTGAAAAGGTGGATAATGCCAAAGTGGCATGGATCTGGGGAAACAGGAAATTTGTGTCCCACCGGTGGAAGTGCAGATTGGTGCACTCATGCTGAAAAGCTCCCTGGTAACAGTCAATGAAGTGTGTTTATGCCCCATGTCTCAGCTGTCCCCCTCCTGCACCTGAAGCCCAGTGAATTCATCCTCTAGGTCTATAAAGGAATATGTAGGAACATGCTCAGTACAGATCGTTTGCGGAAGTGGGAGGTAGAGGAGACCCCCTTGTAGACAATGGGGTGAAAGCGTGTGATGGAGTACTGTGTAACTGAGAATCATGGTGTGATGTGGTTATATCTTAAGAACATGGTGTTTAGTGGGGGGAAGGGGTGGAATAAGAAACAGAATGAAGTTCATAGGACCATATCATCTATACAGAGTAAAGGTTTGCACCCTTAAATCTCACACTGGTACTTAGAAGTATGTATACAAATTCAAGGATATACATGAAACACATTAGAGTGGTGGCCGATGGGGCGGGAGGAATGGGGGCAAGAAGTGGAGAATCAATGGAACAGGGCTAGACCCTGCAGACTGACCAGCGACCGCATGCTGTGAGCGGAGCATCAGGCTCTGCCTCTGCGGTCCACAGAAAGGTAAAAGAGCAAGAGAATTCACTGCATATAAAAGAAAGTTCTATGCTTGGCATCTATTTTGACATTGTACAGATGCAAATTTGGAGTGATTTATTCTCCCAAAGAGATCTTGGTGAGTCTAGTAGGATTTGGCACATTAGATCTGACAGATTCTGGCTATGATTAACTATGATTCCAGCATCTTGCCTGTTTCCATTATGTTTTAGAGAGAACTGAGGCCTAAGGTAGTATGAGAGCTGGTAGTTGGAAAACAATGCTTTGTTTAGCATAAAATTTATAGCAAATGTTGGTCATTTTGAGAGGTTTTAACACCAAACAGGTAAATTGGAGAAAGTAGAAGGCCTCACCTGAAAGACTGCTATGAAGGAAAAAGAGATAAAAGAACAATAATGAGAGACATGAGGTTAGGATTGATAGAAATTTATATTCTTAAAGTTTTACTGGTCTTAAAATTTTGCCCTGGAGAAATATTATCACAACATTTCTTTCTACAACTTGTTAAGTTCCTTTTCTGTACAAGGAATGATCCATGCACTAATTCATTTCATTCTCTAACAACCCTATGAATGAGATATTGTAACCCAACTTTACAGAAGAAAAAACCTGAGGCACAGAGAGGTTCAGTTACCTTCCCTAAGCCATGAAGGCAGAAAATAGAGAAGGATTCAACCCAGACATGGCTGGCTTTTTCCAATGCTATGTACTAAAAGGTATTTGAGCTTAACTATGCTTGTAAAGAGACTTACGTTTGACATTATAGTATGGTATGCAGGGTTCAGTGCAGGAAAACAGAAACTACTCTGTGTTTTTAAGTGGAATGGGATTTAATACCATGAAGTTGTTGCTTAGGAAATTTTTGTAAGAGTTGGAGGGGCAGGCTCTCAGCTAGACCACCAGAAAGGACTCTCAGAACACTGTAGAAATGACCTGCCAATCAGGAAGATGGGAGAAGGTAGATCAGGAGATCAGAAAACACCTCAATAACTGAACCAGAAGTCAGGAAACCAGACCAGGAAGCTGTTATCATCACCAATATTGCTTGTAAAAACCCAAAAATCTGGTTATCAGACACTGGAAAGCTGTATTCAGCCAGTACAGTTCTTCGAGGGATTTTCCAAAACCATGTAAATAGAATTGGACCCTGTATCTTCCTAACTTTGTTTACCAGCAGAAAACAGCCAAAAGCATCTGGAAGGAGGCTTCTGTCTCATTTCTGCACCCCTGGCAGAGCGTAACTGTCATCTAAAACTCTGCCTGAAAGGGGTCTTGGAAATGTCATTTTTAGTCTTCCAGACTTTGTAGTATGGGACGCACAGTAGAAAGTTGTGTAATGGACAGTGAGTCCAGGACAGGCATAATTCTATTTGAAATTTTAAGGTCATGCCACTAGAAGTAAGAAAGTCAATGAACTAACTTCTTAAATTCAAAAATGTACTCCCTGCCTGAATTCTGTACAACCATCATCATCTATTATCATCTGCTAGCAACATATCAAATGAAATAGACTTTATCAAATAAAATAAAATGGTAACTAAGAAAAAGTCATCCTCAGTGTTGATCCAAGTGGACCTTCTAGAAATAAAAAATAAAAAAAAGAAGAATCAAAAAATCCAAAACCCTCAATAACTGGTTAAACAGCAGATTAGATACAGTTGAAGAAAGAATTGGTGCACTGGGAAACAGGTTGAAGAAATTACTCAGATTGGAGTCCAGAGACACATGGAAATGGAAAATATGAAAAAGAGGTAAAGGGACATGGAAGCTAGATGCCACACACAGGAGCTGCGAGAAAGTCAACACAGAGGATGGGGGAAAATATTTGGAGAGAATTGCCAAATTATGTCTAGAATTTATTAAAGACATACATATTCAAGTAAGCTAGATAAAAATAAATCCACTCCCAGGACACCAAGGACAAAGATAATATAACAAAAACAACTGGAAAGGAAAGGGAAATCACCTTTAAAGGAATAACAGTGATGGAAGACTTCTCATAAGCAACAATGAAGACCAGAAAACATGTAATAATATCCTAAATGTGTTGAAGGGAAATAACGCCACCTAAAATTCTATGCCTAAATTATCATTTAAGGAAGTAAAACAGATTTTTTTCCATTAATGCACTAAGACTAAGAGAATTTAAAACTCATAGACCCTCACTCAAAGATCTAAAGGACAGACTCCAGGAAGTGGGAAACTGAGTCTATTAAGGAGAGGAAGAGATGCAAGAAAAAATGGTACAGAGGAAACTGATAAATATCGATTAATTCTAAGTAATGATTGATTTTTAAAACGGTAATAATAACTGATTCGAAGTAGGGGAAATTAAAAACAAAAACATTAAAAAAATAGTAACGCAGAAGATGAGGGTGATAATCAGAGTTAAAGCCTTTCAAGGCCCTTGTTTTGTTAGGAAGGAGGAAAGGGATACTGATTAACTGCAGACTTTGTTAGGTCAGGATGTGTGGTTTGCAGGTTAGGGTAGCTTTCTAAAGGGCAGAAATAGATGTGTAATAGGAAAACCAAGGACTCCTCATCACTTGTCCTCAAGAAAGGGGGAGAGGAAGAAGAAGGGTTCTTCCTGCAGTCTACACTTCAGTGTGGAGGACAAGTCATACATTTAAAAAATACTTTCCTCTTTTAGTCCTAAGTCAATGGGAGAAACAAGGAGGAAATGGACATTTTTCCTTGCTGGATATTTGCTAACCCAGCCTTTGTTTGGTGTCACTCAGCACGTGGGAAGAGTCACGGAGCAGGTAGAGCCCTGAACTCTGCCCTCTGCCTGTCCTGCTCCCACCACCACAGCCCTCCTTCTCTGGGCCAATTCAGCTCTAGCTTCTGTTGGCTCCCTGAGCTGGGGCTATGGCTCTCACACCCCTTGCCCATCTGCATCCCAGCTCTGGCTCTGCCTTGCTCTTTCTGGGGGCTTTTTCAGTCCCAGAACTTTGAGTTTGTCCCTGTCTCCTGCTCAGCTCTGGGAACAAGACCTGCCTTTTCTTTGCCACAGGCTGCCTGCTGTGTCCTGTCATGTCCAGACAACGTCCTCACGTGGCAAGAACTGCCACTTACGGAGCATCTGTGAATCAGCCTCATGCTAGACATCTTTGGGCAAGTTATTGGACCTCTTGGACCTTAGCGTTCTTGGCTATAACTGGGGCTAACAATAGCACCTAACTTCTAGTGCTGACATGTGGCTAAAGGAGTTACTGTATCTACAGCACCTAGAACGGTGCCTAGCACAAGCAAGCACAACACTAATTGTTGCTTAAACAGGAGTTAGTTCTTATTAGCCCCATGTGACAAGTGAGGAAACCAAGGCCTAGAGAGGCTCAGTAACTTGCCTGAGGCCACACTTTGAGTGGACTGGGCCTGGCACACTTAGTGGCTAAGGCCTATGTGCTTCCCTCCATCTCTTTAGTGATGGGCACAGAGCCCCTGGCTCCCTGTGCCCAAACGTTCTCATGCTCACTGAGGCCAGAGAAGACTCCAGCACTCACAAATAGGGCAGTGACCCCTATAGCCAGCATTGTCCCAGCCTAGGAGGGGTCTTGTTCCAGGTCCCAGATTTTAGTGGGGTTATCTGTATCACATCCCTGTAACTGACCACGTTTGGTTTTGAGAACAAGCTTGGGCTGAGCCACCACAATGAAATGGCAGAAAACCTGGACAGCAGTGCTCATACCAGACTGGAATGCTCTCTCTGTTTGAGAAACAGGAGGCAGGGGATGTCCAGATGAATTTAAAATTCAGTGGGCAGGGGGTGAGCCCTGTGACGGGCAGCAGCCAGCCCAGCAATGAGGCCATCGGTTTGGCTGGAGTCCTGAAGCAGGCTGCCTACCTGGAGAAGGGGCACTGTCCACTACCGTGAGCATCTCCCGGGGCCTGGAAGCACCGCTGTGGATCACGCCTCAGTCCGTAGGGCCCCACAGCTCATTTCCATAGGAACTCAATTACTGCCAAAGAAGAAGCTTGAGCAGACGAACAAGGTGCAGGAAGGCACTGCTCAGACATGCTTTGACGCATGGGGGCCAAAGACAAGGTTTGTTTAAACTACCCTCTGCAGAAGAGCCCTCGACAATGGCCTTTGGTGCCTTCAGAATTGGACCCTGGGCTCCTTGGGTGCTGCTTAGGGTCGACCACCCTTGGTTTACAAATAATACTCTGAGTGAAACTTTTTTTATTCACACCTCACCGCTTGGCACTCTGGGCTCACTGACCACACTCAAGTCTTGGTCCTCCTCCCTTCCTGGTAGACTGTCTCAAAGGGATTTCTGAGGGATAAAGGACATAAACCCCATAAAACACATAGAAACATGCACATGCTGCAGAACGAACAGCTCTCCTTATTGGGAGATGGGCAGAATAAAGCCATGGTGGTTATGAGCTCTTGCTTTAGAGTCAAGCAGTCTGGGTTTGAATTCCAGCTTTTAACTCTCAAAAAAAAAAAAAATTGAATCTCCCAGTGCTTCAGTTTCCTGATCTGAAAAATGGGGATAAAAATGCCTACTCCCTGAGCTTGTTATGAGGATGAAGTAAGGCCAGGTAAGTCAAAAGCTTAGCACCAGGTTGGCACAGGACAGCCTCTGTACATAGAGGGTCCAATAACAATGGCGATCATGGTCCTTAAGGAAACTGAAGGTTTGGGAGGTAAAGTAACCTGTCCAAGGTCACCCTCGGCCAGTAAATGGCAGAACTGGGTCTGGAACCATGTTTTCTGAATCTCCCTTAGGAGATACAGCCCAGCTGCTGGCCCCTGTCTTGGAAGCCCCTACCTCCTTTCATGCCCAACATTTGAGAGCTTGGTTTTGGTGAGGAAGTAAGATGCAAGGAAGGACCTGTCTGGAAGCCTGAAGACCTTTTACTTTCAACCTGTAGAAACCCATCCCAGCTCAGGAGGCAGCATCTTGAGGTAGTTTCGGAAGAGGGTATTTCCAGTCGGGGGACAACAGTAGGACACCCTGCAAGAGAATTGGGTCTCTAATGGGGGCTATTCTTCTGAGAGGACAATTTGACTAGAAAGAGAAGGGAGCTGTGAGGGGGAGAAACAGAGCAAGCCTCTGAGCAAGGTATTGACTAGTGTGAGGTGGGGGGAAGAAGCTTCAGGAGGACCTGGAGGAGGCTTCTTGGCCCTGGGGCAAAGGCCGGGTGAGGGGCTCTGTCCACGGCCTCCCCTGAGAGGCTATCTCCTCACTCTGGGAAGCCAGCGGCAAGCGCTACCTGGTTTGTGCTCCTCGGATTGTTTCCAATTGCCATGTGGAACTGCCAACATTTTCCACATTAAGAACAAATCAAAAGAGATTTTTCACTAAGCATGAGTTAGTGGAAGGGAATGAGAGCAAATCAAATTCATACAAAAATAGAGGAAATTAATTTTTAAAAAGCCCAACCAAACACCCTGTAATTTTCAGTGATTTCCTTTCAGGGAAACTGACCACTGTCACTATAAACAAAGCAGAGAATAAATAAATAAAAAGGGAAAGAAGGTTGTGCTTTTTTCTTTTTGCCTCCCTGATGGATGGTTTATAGAGGCCTCAGGATAAAAGTCAGCCTCTAATTGGTCCCAGATGGCGCCTGCCTCTGCCCCTGCTTCAGTGTTTCCCTGTGCCTCAGTCCAGGCCTGCCAGACATGCTGGTGGTAACGGGGGCTGGACCCTCGTCCCCCGGCTGGGGCCGCAGCCAGATGCAGATGGGCAAGAGAAAGCCAGGGTCACAGAAACCTCATTACCACCGTGGAAAGGACAAGCCGCCAGAGCCGGTGCCTGAGTCTGGCCTGAGGGATTGGTGTGCCTCCTTTCTCTTGAGGTCCCACCACCAAGGAGAAGGCCTGGCTGGGCAGAGATCCTCTCCGAATGTGGGAGAGTTGGCCCTTCCGATGCCCTCAAAGTGTTGCGGCCTCCAGAGCAGCTATTACAAGCAGTCTCCAACCCTTTCTGAAGTGAGACGGGGCGCTTGTCGCAGTGACAGCAACCACCTCGCGACATCTTTGTGTCTGTGGGGTTGGGGATGGGGTCTCCACGGACTGCCCTCGGCTGGCGTTGCTGTCTCAGGGGTGATCGCTTGGGAAGTGTCTTCCGTCTCCTTTCCCCCTCCCCCACCCTCACCCCAGGAATGAAGCCTAGAATGCTGTATGAGTGGGTCCCCTCCTGATTCCTCAACAACTAGAATTTAGCAAAAAATGTACGCGTAGCTAGCTTCCGAACCTTTATTCTCATCATCTTGGCTTCTCTACTGACTATATTTTAGGGACTCTGGTATTTTTTTGCAAGAGCAGACATTCTATTTGTACATGAGAAGACATAAGCCTTTCTCTACGAAGAATCTGAAAACTTTTCGTTGCTGAATATCTCTTGCAAAACAAATATGATGAGTTGGGGTAAATGAATCAGAAACAGATGGATAAAATTTATCTGCAATACACAGAATTTCAACCCAAAGGGAAGGGGTGGGGGGGATAGCCTTTGGGGTTTCCATGATCCCAAAATACAAGGAATGGGGCTTGAGCCACTTGACTGATCCAACTAGCTAATCTGGGAGCAGCCAGTCCAGCATCGACAGAGACGTGTGTGCAGGCCTCCAAGGAGCACGGTTATCAAGAACACAGAGCTGCTATCAAGTTTCTAAAACGCGGCTTCTGAAAATAAGCTGTTCTAATTTACAGTATACCTTCTCCTAACTACTCCCCTGGAGCACATGGCCCCATGGAAGATGGAAATTATTTTGGAGATAACCAGTTGCTGGGTTTGGCATCCATTCTGCAACAGTTACATGCGCAGAAAGAGGCCCTGATTGGTGGGGTGGGAGTGTACTGGGGGGGGGGGGGTGGAGGGAGTGGGGCAGGGACACACATCAGTGGTTTCAACAAGAATGCGAAAATACTATATTTTGTGACAAAGTTGCTCCAGGGTAGGCAGATTGTTCACAAATCGGTTACAGATTTCCCTGAAATATGTTGGGACTTCCATGTCGAAGAAAGGGAGTTTGGGGACCAAATACATTTGGGGTTTTGCTGAGCTCAAAAATGGGAACAGAGCTGGAGACAATGACTGGTCCCAGCAGTGGCCCCCGGGCCAGTCCTCACCCTTCCTACACACATGGCCATGCTAGCTACACATCTACAGTGTGGCTTTGCAGGATTCTCCTGAGAAGTTGCTGTCCCTTGTTCTCCGGTCTGCCCTGTGGGGTTGTTAGTCTTTCCATAATTGATCTGAGCCTGTGAATACCACTGCCACGTAGCTATCCTCATAGGAAAAAACCTGATTTCCAGTTTAGGACATGGTATTTTGAAAATGACACCAACACAAAAAGCGATTGGGAATCAGTCTGTCCTGAATTTAATGTCCTACCCAGAAAATCAAAAGCATTAATTAATTTATTCGTTCACGCTTCACACTTCTGAAATGGGACTCTTTGTTTCTGTTTCCATCTTGATATCCTTAGTTTGGCCAGGGGCAGTGGCATCTACTCAAGCTGGAAATCTCAGGTTCCTCCTTGATCATTCCTTCTTGCTCATTTCTTGGCTCTGGTCCAATGGGTGCCCTGGAAGCTTAAGTAGACTCCATAGACTGCCATTGTCCCCCTCCAGGCCACCAGCATCTTCTGTGTGGACAGCCTTAATCACCTCCGAGATGGCCTCCACCATTTCCACAGTGAGTGTCCTTCCACTGATTCATCATCCACACAGCTGCTCCAGGGACCATTTTTCTTCTCAAAATGGAATTCAGATCATGATGTGTTTTATGCATTTCTCTGCATAAAACTTAGTGGCTTCCCACTGTAGTTAAAATTAAATCCAAACTTCTCACTGTGACCTTTAAGAGCCTGCATGAGCCAACTCTTGCTTCCCTCTGCTCCCTCCCATTTTCCTCTCTGCACTCCACTCCGTCTTCCCTGGAGTTCAGCTATGCCCCCACCTCCCAGACACCTGCACCCATTTCAAGCCCTGCACAGACACACGTCACTGGTCCCTTCACCTGCTGCCTTTGACTCTCTCAGCTTAAATGTCTTCTCCTATTTGTTCATAGATTATGATCCAAACCCCAAGAGCTTAATGTAAGTCAGCCATCAGTTAGAACAGAAAATAGAAAAGTTTTCTGGCCGTAGATCTGATGTTCAGTCTTTGACCCTTGTTAACACAAGGATGAAGACTGGCATGTGTGCACACATACATTAACACACAACATATGAGTTCGCACCTGACCCTGGCAAGGACTTTGCTGGTAAAGAGGGGCTGATAGGAATAGGGCTGGAACTCATGAACAAATCCTACAATGAAGAAACCAGCTATAATTCTGGACCTTCTAGCCCAGGAACCCCTGCATGGTGGTCCTGGAGCAAAGGCCTCTCCCCTCTCTACTGACAGGAAGATGAGGATCCTGGGACACCTACTGGGCCGCTGGTAAGTATACTGGTGAGCACGGACATTCCATTGCACCAGGTAGACAGCATGGTGATATCTAATCCAGACTGATCTCTGGAGCGCGAAGACGAGTAAAAAAACACACAAGGGGGGGCGCCTTGGTGGCGCAGTCGTTAAGCACCTGCCTTTGGCTCAGGGCGTGATCCCAGCATTCTGGGATCGAGCCCCACATTGGGCTCCTCCGCTAGGAGCCTGCTTCTTCCTCTCCCACTCCCCTGCTGTGTTCCCTCTCTCGCTGGCTGTCTCTCTGTCACATAGATAAATAAAATCTTAAAAAAAAAACAAAAAACACATGAGGAAGGGCTGATTTAGGACACAGGAGGGCAGAGGGTGGCTCTTAGGGCATTTGAGTCTCTCTTCCATAACCTAACCCCATTACACAACAATGCATGCTCTCCTGGAAACTTCTAAATGTTATAGAAAATTTAGATCTAGGAAGAACACATCTCCTAGAGTTCCCTAATGTAAAGACAAATATTGCTATTTTTTTAAAGATTTATTTATTTTAGAGAGAGTGGGCGTGTGCACATGAGCAGGGGAGGGGCAGAGGGAGAGAGAGAGAATCTCAAGCGGCTTCCCCACTGACTACGGAGCCCGAGGCAGGGCTCGATCTCATGACCCTGAGGTCATGACTTGGGCTGAAATCAAGAGTTGGACACTCAACTGACTGAGCCACCCAGGTGCCCCAACTACTGCTATTTTGATGCATTTATTCTGGCCTTTTCTCTGTGCAGGTTTTTGTTGGTGGTGGTGTTTTACTGTCACACAGCAGTCACCATACTGTATCTATAACTTTCTGTCCTGTTTGTTCCATTTAATCTAAGCATTTTTGGGTTACTTTACTGCGCACTGAGAATATTGTTATTAGAGGAATGGATATACCCAAGATCGTTGGTCTTTCCTCTATGAGTGAGAATTTATCTTTAATAGTCAATTATTATGCATAAAGCAGTGATTCACAATTTTTGTATGAAAGATTTAGGATGACTTTCTCAGGATTAGATGGCTTCTTTAAGATGGGCTAGTTACTTTAACCTATAACTTCACATTTATTTAGTTCATTGTGGTCAGTAATAATTTTTAAATCTTTCTCTCTCGATCTCCTTTTGTTTTCCCTTAGATTCTTTATAAAGTAACTTCGAAAGGTTGCAGGACTTCTCACCCACCTGTAAGTGTGATAGCTACTCAGCAAAATCCTTCTCCCATTCTTCCTAGGCATGCAACCAAATCCATCTCCCGGTTTCCTTTGCTGGGAAGATGTGTCACATGGTTAAGTTTTAGCCATTGGAAAGTGAGATGAAGTGAGGCGTCCTACTTCCAGGCCTGGTCATAGTCTTCCATGCATGATCTACCATACTTTCGTCCTTCCAGCCACTGGATGAACAGTACTCTAGAGGATGACAGAGCCATGAGATAGAAGGGGCCTGGGTCCCCAAATGACATGGAAGAGAATCGCCCTGCCTTTCTGAACAGCTGCCCAGAATTATTTATGTAAGAAATAAACTTGCATTGGGTCTATTTGTTACAACAGCTTACTCCACGCCCATAAATACAGGGTGCAAATATAGCCCCACCAACATTAATATCCCACTTTGTTCCAAGTCCCTAATAGTATCCCCCTCGCCCAGGTATTTCTGGAGGTCCTGGGCTCAGGTGTGCACAGAAACAGTTCTGCTCATCCCTATCCACCTGCCTTACCAAAGAAACCTCTCTCCTTTTCCAGGGTGAATAAAGTAGTTATTGGCCCCCCAGGGGTGTGACCTTGGAGTTCACAGTTGGGGACATGCTCTGAGTTCCCCAGGGCTAGGTACTATCAAAGGCTCCACCTGGCCAAAGGGCTGAGTGACCTCACCTGTGCCGTCCTCTGGGAGGGGCCCCTGGGCTCAGGTAGAACCCACAGGCAGCTAGATGGAGCTTTCGGCCTAAGGCAAATGCAAGGATAACCAAAGGCTAGTTCTCCTTAAGCCCCCTTCTGGAATGGCAGGGTACGGGAGGCAATGACAGCCAGAGACACCTGGCAGAGGGAGCAGGTGGGGCAGAGGTGGAGCGGCGCATCTTGAATTTCCAGGAGCTCGACAGTAGGGCCTAAGGCCCTGCTCACGGGGGGCCTAGGAGTCTTGCAAGGTGCCAAATCTGTCTAAATACGTGCTACAAAATTATAAGGAGCTATTTCCTGAGCTGCCTAATTAAAAAGAAACCCACATCAATAACTGGGTCGTAAAAATGTCATTTCATATTCCACATACGATGAAAGCTTCCTCCGTGTCACTGTTCTTGCTAAGGGGCCTCTTGCTCTGTGACAGTCCCACTTGGAGAGTCCCAGTCTGCTCTGGCACAAGGGGAGGTACAGGAAAGCAGGCACATCCCAGCTCCAGCACTGCAGCCAGTCCAGGGCAAATTCCTCATCTCTATGGGCCCTCAAGTCCTTCTCTGTAAGATGGGGACAAAAGTGGAACCTGTCTCTGGGAGGACTGAATGGATTATAGCCTAAGTCACATATGCTGGAAGATAGCTGTTACTATAAGATGCAGGCTTTCTCTGGCTGAATTCCAGTGTAACATAGACGATGATCTTATATTTACCAGACACCTGAACCAAGGAACTGTTCAACGTGGAGAGCACTTTTATGCTTTGTTTGTATTCCATTTTAGGGTTTTTATTTTCATTAAAAAAATGTATACAGGTCCAATTATTTTTTCAAACTAGGGCTTTTTTGATGGGCTTTGGGAAAATGTCTGGTTTGGTTAGTGACAAACTATGAAAACTAGCATTTGGGTTTGGTTTGGCTTTTAGTGGGAGAGAGCAGCTTGGGCTGATTTGGGTGCACAGTTTGGCTCAGTTCAAAGCCTGCCCATGGAATTTTGATTCTCTCTCTGTTGCTCACTGGGGCATGCACCAGGGAGAACGGCAGTGCCCTAGGGATCAGCACATCTGCATATCCTGCCAGCTGCTGTGAGTTTGGCTCTGCATCAAAAAGTTACTTGAAAAGAGTGGCTCACAAGCATTTTGCAACGTGACAGTTTCAGAAGTCTCAGAACCAGGCACCTCACATTGCAGGACCCTGATAGAGACAGTTTTGGTTTTGTTTAATAAGCACTGTAAGAGCTTTACTCAAAAAACCCACAGGTACTTGGAAGACTGTGCAGTGGAACCAGGTCTCGACCCGAAGGTTCAGCAGATTTTGCTCTAAGTTCACGTCCACTAATGCATTCTAACTTCCGGCCTCACACCGTTCGAGCGACACTGAATTTATATAAAATGTTGAAGTCATCCACTGAAAAATTTCTTGTAGATCTATTTTCCCAACTACTCTGAACCAGAGAGGTTAAGTGAATTTCCAAGTCACCTGATGGCATATGAGGGGACAAGAAATACCAGTGAGACTCCTGACCTCTCGTGTCCTGTTTTAGCCTCCAGAATTTCCTCATCTTCAGGAGGGTGCTTGTGTATCTGAATGGGATCCTTTGGTTGTTTGGTAAGTCCATGATAATCCATCACTCGAGTGAATACTCTGTTTTCTCATTTTCCGTTGGGTATCTCAAAAACTGAATAGGGATTCAGGTCCGTAACACAGAACGACAATTCATAAATGAATGTGCTGTGATTTTATCTACAAAGCCTCTTCAGGGATAACTATTTTCCTCTGGGATCCGAGTTTCCCCAGGCTACAAGTACAGAGGGGGGGCCCATTAACAGTAAGAACCCACAACTCGGTGGCTCTCGCTTCTGTTTGTTCAGGGAGGATCTTGGTCCCCCAAGGATTTCTGGGGGTCATCCCCAGAGACACAAGAGCTCCCTCTTGTTTGGGGCTGTAAAAGGCTTCCACTGCTGTGCTGCTTCCAGATTTTGTTAGCGAGACATCTTCTGTTTGCCCTCAGCCTTCTATCTTCTTAGGTCCCATATATGAATCCTTCTGCATTTCAGAGGCGACTGAAATCGGTCAGATTTCAAGCTCAAACCCTCTTCAGAACCATGGCTTCCCTCTGACCCAGATAGGGGTCCCTACCCCTCAATTCCCAAACTGGGCCAAGCTGATCCCATGTGGCTAACTTGTCTGTGGAGCTGTGTTCTTCCAGGTGTTCCTTGCTCCTTTGGTTGCACATGTTTCTGGCGACCCTGCCTGCAAGCTTCCCAAACACACTCCAAGGAGTGCAAATTCCAATTGAGGCCTCCTCCGCTTGTCTTGATTAAGATGAATAGTGGCTGTGGGTAAACGAAGATATCATGAGCTTAGAGCTTAAGCTACCAGTTCATGAGATGGAGTCAAATCAGCCACATTAAGTAAGAAATGAGAAAGCCCACTGTGAACTGTAAGTGCTCTGCCGATAACAGACTGATTTGCCAAAAATCAGTTTGCCACATAATCCGCTTGCTGGTGTTTCCCATCTCACTGCAGTCCTTATTTGGAAGGGGTCGGAGGGTCTGTGGCCCACTCCTGTTTTTGATCAGGCAGAATTACCTACTCACCAAAATTGTGTTTCTATTAACTACTTATAATGTTGACAATAATTCACACTGCATGGAATGGTTTCCACAGCCTTTGAGGGTTTTTTTCTTGTTTTCAGTTCTAGTTTTGCTGAGGCTTTCTAAAGCCAATCCCTGAGCTGGCTTGTGGGGTTCCAGAGATCCTGCTTTCAGAGCAATAGTGGTGTCCTCCCCAGCCCTTTGCCTTGTCCCACAATTGTCCCAGCGTCCCATCTTCATAAACTCCTGGGAGCAAGTCCTCGACACCTCTTCTCACACCATCATGGAACCTGCCAGCTTGGAGTGCAACTGTCATTTCTGGAAAGTTCCAGGTTTAAGATTATTCTAACTGGGGTAGGTTGTCTGCAAATTCAACCAGTAACAATTTTTCACATCCCTTATAGCTACTGAGAGGTAGAGTTTATTCTTCTACCCCTTGAAATAGGGCTGACTTTGTGGAAGTGCCATTCTGGAACTTTCGAGCTCAGGCATTAAGATAGCTTGCAGCTTCTGCTATCCTGAAACTCATCAGCTACCCCATGTAAGTCAGACTCTTCTCCACAGAGAAAGGTTCCATCAGCTCTGGGCTATTCCAGCAACAGCAACTGAAGGGCCATCCAGACTCAGTGTAGCCTCCAGACTGTCAAACCATGAGCAAATAAATGGTTCTTGTTTTAAGCCACTAAGTTATGGGGTGGCCTGTTATGTAGCAAGAGATAACTGATACACCATCTACAACAAGCTGATTACTCTGGAAGTCTGCATATGATTGACTTGAAACTTACTGGGAAGACGTGAGCAAATCCGCATAAGGAATTCAGAGGCCTTCTGGGAGAAAAGAGAATAAAACCTCATTCTCTCTTCCTAGAGATTTCAAGTTGTGGACATTAGTCAGAATGGCTCTAAAGCCCAGACTACAATCCAGTAACATGGCAGTACAATAGCCCCCTGAAATAAAACCGGTAGAGGGGCAGTGATCAGAGCCCAGGACACTCATTAGCGGCCACAGTGCTTCCTGTACTAAGACAGCAGCCAGAGGCAGAGGGACTCTCTAATTCTCTACATAGCTAGTTTCCACTGAGAACAGCCAGACTGACATATTAGAGTTTCCCTGACACATAGGGAAGGGAAGGTGAAGAGAAGGAGAGGCCTCAAGCATCATCCTCTGAGACATACTGAGGGAGGGGCTATCTTTTGACTTCCAAACTGTAAAGACTGACATCCCAGGTGTATTACTATTACAATTTCCCGCTTAATTTTCCATTCTTGAGATTCTGAGGAAGAAAAATTGTTGGAAAAAAAACAGTAACAGAAGTCGTAAAGAAATACCCTCCCATTCACAAGCAGTGTCAGTCTTTCCTTCCAAATACATATTGTGTGTAGCAGAACACAAAGAAATAATTTTTAGCATATGAGGAAAATTATTCATAACATTCCCACAACCTAGTGTTTGAAAATATGCTCTTGCCTTCACTGAATATATGAATGGTTAAAATATTGATTTCTTTTTTAAAACAAAGGCTCCAAAAGGTGAGCGATTTGGGTTTTTTCTGTCTTTTTCCCCCCCAAAATAAAAAAATCAGAATACACCTCCACCTCACTGAACTTGAACTCCAAACGTGTGCTTAAGGGAGACAGGACTGACAGCCCAGGGACTTGAGGGTCCCATTAGCAGTCGTCCACACCCATTACCCTGTCTCTCTGGATTTCCTTTCATGCCACGGCTCCAACACTCTTTGCAAAGAAAGCCGGCAGACAGATTCTGAAATTTGCATGCAGACCCTTCTTGATAGCAAAAATGCTTCAAGATGTGGCTGGGAGGGCTGGGTGGTTGACTTCTGGGCTTTGAAAGGCCCTTCCTAGTCTCAGCCTCATTTCTCATGGTGGAGTGTACTGACAGTCAGCACTCCACACAGAGGGACCCCTCATCTCCTCTGCAGCAAGGGGTTCCCAGAGGAGACCATGTGACCCAGAGGGTGATGTTCTTTGGAGCATTTGGAGGTCAAGGCTCAGAGAGGAGGGGACAGGCAGTGAGGGGCTGCAGAAGCCAGAGTGTGCGAACACAGTAGCTCTGCAAATCCTGTTTAGTGACTCTCATCATGGCTTGAGTTCCACGAATGACTAAGGCTGGACTTGGCGTGAAAGGAAGAAAGTTCACCCACCAGGTCACTCTGCCACATCACCAGGATAGTTGGAAGCTGGGCCTGCACATCTGTCAGACCTTTTCCTTTAGCTTCAACTTGCCAGGTTTCTAGGATTCTTCCACCAGGCATGTCGCTCTAGCATGGGTTTTCTTAACCTGGACTGGTATTTCAAGCTGTCCGTGAGTTAGGGTGAGAAAAAAAGTACATTTTTATTTCTATTCACCTTATGTTGAAATTTAGCATTTGTTTTTTGAGATATAACTCGCACTTAACATACCGGTTTCATGCGTAAAACATAATTTCCTATTTGTACATATGGCACAATGATTGCCAGAATGAGTCTAGCTAATATCCATTACCACAGTTAGTTTACAAAATCTTTTTTCTTATGATAAGAGCTTTGATTTATTTTAAAGATTTATTTAGTTATTTTAGAGAGAAAGAGGGCATGTACAAGCAGGGGGGAGGGGCAGAGGGAGAGGGACAGGGAGAGAGAATCTCCAGCAGACTCCCTGCTGAGTGTAGAGCCCCATGTGGGGCTTAATCCCATGACCCTGAGCCGAAACCAAGAGTCAGATGCTTAACCGATTGAGCCATCCAGGTGCCCCTCTAATGATAAGAACTTTTAAGATCTACTGTTTCAGCAACTTCCAGTGGACAATACAGTATATTATTACCTACAGTAACCATGCTGTACGTTACCTGCCCATGACTGACTTACTTTACCACTGGAGGTTTGTACCTTTTGACCACTTTCACCTGTTTCACCCGCCCCTCCTTCCCCTTTAAACAAAAGCTTTCTCATCAGCAGAAATCAGCTATTTTCTCTTTTTTTAAAAGATTTTATTTATTTGAGAGAGAGCGAGCGAGTACGGGGGTGGGGGGGAGGGGGACAGAGAGGGAGGGAGAAGCAGGCTCCCTGCTGAGCAGGGAGCTGGATGCCAGGCTGGATCCCAGAACCCTGGGATCAACACCTGAGCCGAAGGCAGATGCTTTACCTACTGAGACACCTGGGCCCCCTCAAGAAATCAGATATTTTCATATTACAGTTGCATACATAAGAAAATATTAGTTAAACTCATCACCAGTTCAGTATTATGGTAGTCATCGTAGCTACCACTAAAGCTTACTATTTAAGGTCTTAAAGAGGCACGTATAAGGCTATGTTGCATACCTCATACACATTAGGATAGCTCCGATAAGAAAAACAAAAACAAAAACAAATCGGCGTGAGGGCATAGCACTGGCTCCTAGATAAATAAGATTGAACCCTGGAAAACCAGTTTTACTCAAGGGTCACACCTTTCAAACATTTTTATATAAAGAGAAATATGGATGTATTATGGCATAGAAAGCAAACTTTCCAATAATTTTGGGGCCAAAACACGAAATGTTGAATCCATTTTGTGTATGCGTGGCTGGTTGTTTGGACAGGACTTCCGCAATTCCGGGGTTCACAGTATCCTCCCCTGTGTTAGGGACAGATATGTCCTTTGAAAATTTGAGAGGTGCTGGCCAAAAGTTGGCCGCACAGTAGCCCGAACGTGCCAGCTGAGTACTGCGGAGGAGGAAGGCCTCAGGTCCCTCTTTGGCTCAGGTCCCTTTAAATTAGTGAGGATGCACAGAGTGGTTCAGAGAGCAAACGTTTTCACAGGAGGTAAACTTGGGTTCAAATCTGAGATCTGCCACTTCCTAGCTGCGTGACTCTGGGCACAATACTCTGCCCCCGGGTCTGCGTTTCCCTATTTGTAAAACCGAAACAGCAATACCCACCTCACCACGCATATAAAACACCCGGTCCCTACATGGGGTTCAAAACAATCGACTTTCAAAAAAGGGCATCCAAGTCCTTTTCGGCCCGAGGGCCCACTATCCTAGGGATTTCGTGGTCCCAGGCCCCAATTTTCATCTTACCTCCTGCACCTTAGCCCTGTCCTGAAGGACGGATCTAGGCGAGAGGCTTAGGCGAACCAGCCCTTCTCCTCTCTCAGTCTGCGCCAGGGGGTCTTCAGTCTTTTCTGGCTGCCTCAAATGCTTCCACTTTGCCCACAAATCTGAGAGGGCTGACAACAGCCGAGTGAGCTCGTGCAAAGGTCGCTGAACTGAGGCTGGGTCACCCCATCAGCACCTCGGGGAGGCCTGCAATCCCCTGGCTTCCACCAGCACACCGGGATCTCAGCACCCTAAATCCGCAGCCCCGGGCCGGAGGCGATGCACCGCCAAGGAGGAGGCCGCCACAGACACTCAGATGAGCAAGCAAGCGCGGTCGTGCCTGTTTCCATGGCGCATGCGCGAGGCCCGCAGGAGGTACGCACAGGCACGTAGGGGACACACACGGCGCATGCGCGAGGCACGCAGGACGTAAACACAGGCACGTAGGGAACAGGCACGGGGCAGGCTCAGCTGTGTACTCTTGGCTCTCCAAGAGGCTTGCCCAGGAATGGGGGTCGGGGACCCAGGAGAAGCGGGAGGTCCCAGGACATTTTTGACAGGCCCCAGGAGGAGGGTTCGGAGGGTGGAAAGGAAACCAGCAGCCTGAACAGGTCTTGAGCCAGCTGCGTGCCTGGGGCAGTGGTTGGGTCAGGCCGGGGAATGGGGCCAGGTAGGAGCACTGAAGGACAGAGCAAATGGAAGAGCCCAACCTCCTCTCTTTTTCTCTTCAGGCCTCGCAGGGCCTGCATTCATGTAGCCACAGCTCGTGTCTTCTCGTTTCTCAATGTTTCCGCATCATACTCTCAGCCCTAGACTACTTCTTTGGATTGAGAGAGACCCATCCGGTAACTGTACCTTGGAATGAATGTCGCAAGCCTGGTCCTGCCCTCTGGAAAGGGCTAGGCGACCTTGGCAAATGGGAATAGCTGCCTGGTCATCTGCAGCACCCGCTGGGATTCCCACTTTGCTGTCAGCAGCTTCCCTCAGCCAATGCAGTAGTCTAGAATTCCTCTAGGTAAAGCACTGTGTTTCATGGGAGAGAGAGCCCTGGACCAGGAGTCAAGGCCTGGGTTCTCTCCTGGCTATGCCCCTTTCTGAGCTGTCTGGATCATTTAACTCCTCAGTTGCCTGCACAGGAAAATGGGTCTGATCTTATATCTGCCTGGTGGTAGTAAGAATTGAAAGAGGAAATAGAGTCCAAGTCTTTGTACCCTGCAAAGCTGTGTAAAAGCCATTGTTGTCGTTTGGTTTTTGGTTGCCATTGCCACCATGCCACCTCCTGGGGAGCCTCTCATGATCCAGAACAGCCAGTTCCCCACAGTGGCTTCGGGCCTTCTGCTAGCTGTCTACCCAGGCTCCCCAGAGGTGGGGAACGCAGCATGTAGCGTACCAGTCCAGGAGGTGGGCTGCTCAGGCTCCTCTTCCACTGAGGCCAAAGGATGGGCTGTGGTCAACCCATGTTGGATGTTTCTCAGACAGGCTCAGTGACCTAGTGTTATTAATAGTGCAGAATAAGAGTGCAACACCCCACACTTGTGCTTTCAAGTTTGAAAAGCTTTTTCATCAGTATTATTCTCACAGCAACCTTATGGGGCTAATATTATCCCTATATTATTATTCCCATTTACTGATATAGAAACTGAGGCACGGAAAGGTTGAGCAACTTACCCAGGTCACAGGATTTTTTTTTTTCCTGTTCAGGTTCCTGATTATAAGAGCCTCTGTGGCTGGATAGAGGTAGGCAGTAAAAGAACGACAGCTGTGAAAATCACCCATAGACAGTGTCTGGTCCATAAATGAGGGTGTTCAGTTTCTTCCGAAAGCATCCCTGGTTGATAAATGGGTCTAGAGCTAAATGAGACATGAAATGCTGGGGCTGGTATGGAGGCCAAAGACCATGTGAGAGACAAGGCTGGGGGTCAGGGGCATGGTCAGAGGAAGTCCTCAGTGGCTCCACACAGGTACCACTATATCTACTTCAACAAACCGGAGTGATGTCCCAGCAAATCCTGCAGTGGTGTCCTTGACCCTGTGATGCCCGGTATCCCCCATCCTCTGCCTCCCGGAGCCCTGGGCAGAGAGGAGACTCCAATTCAGCCATTTGGAACAGGGTGGTACAGGGGTGCCTGGAGGACTACAACAGGAATTTATAAGTGAGCCAAAGGATGCTGGACACCCTGTCATTCTGCAGGAGATTGTAGGACACTGTCTTATAAAAATGAGTTGTCCCACAGCCCACACAATTGTCAAATGTCCAGCTTCTACAGTCATTCCTGGAGGTGAAAAGCCTGCTTTTACTAGAACCCAATAAAATTATTTTTGCATGGTTTTATAGTACATTAAATTTTCCCAAGAATGCAACCAATACATAAATTAAGATGGTACTTCAACAAGGTTCATGGTTTAGTTAAAAATTGTCCCCAGTAGAAATGCTGCTGGTGGTTTTGGAATCCCAGTACCACCCACCTGCGTCCCTCTGCGTTACTGGTGTAACTGGCACAGGGGTCCATTCACAGGTGCAGCTGTGCTTCATCAGGGTTTTCAGGATAGTCAGGCCTGAGGATTTGCATATGGCAATACCTGCTAAATTATCGTCAATCATTTCCTTTTTGTTGGAGTTAAGTTGTTGACCTTTAAAAATTTTGTGCATACATACATAGTAGGTTTGCCTTTCATTTCAGGATAGTAAAGGAGCATTATGAAATATATGAAATCGAGAGGAGGCATTGCATTTGAGAAGGTTGAGTATCCCTGCTCTGAGCAAATAGCAGTTTCCTTCTTTTCCTAAGAATCATAGTATTTCAGAGCTCAAAAAGACCTTGAAGGTCACCAAGTCCCACCCCTATCTCCATCGAGTGCTCAAATCCGTGCAGTTGGAGTGAGGGCTCAGGGCCTTCATACACCCCTGTCTGCTTTCTTCCTTCTGTGGTGTGACCCCTGTGGGGTCCCGGGTTGGGGCAGAGCAGGAGATGGGCCTGGAGGACGAAGGACCCAGACTCAGTGAGCCTTATAGGTGTTGGCAAGAGGCCTTGTAGATGCTGGGGTCCAGGAGCCACTTCAAATGTCCACTTAAAGCTCTGGGCACCAGCTCAGTGGGAAAACTTGGACCTGCATTCCAAGTAGAAATACTCTACTTGCAAAGGTTCAGTCTGTATCAGGGATCCCAGAAATCTGAGGTCCGCCAAGCTAGTAAACAAACACACGGCATTTCAGAACATGACCCGGTGTCGGAGCTCTGCATGACATTGTGGGCACCTGATTGTGACGAAGCACGGGGCTCGTTGGAAACCAGTAAAGAGATGCGCTGAGGTCAGCATGAAACGCAAGAGCACCTGAGCGAAGATGCCTACTCTTGGTAGTTTATTCTGGAGTCCAGGGTCTATGGCTCCATATTCTAGGATAAAGGGACTTTCGCCAGGGCCAGCCCCAGTGTTTCTGCTGACTGAGTGTCCTCAAAGCTGCCTCGACGAAAGACAGATGGCCAGAGCAGAACGCTGGGATAAAACCCACCTTCGGCATTTTGACCAGACTGCTTCGCTGTATGCTGCTACCCCACTCCATCCTCGCCCCCATCCTCCCTCCTCGCTGCCCCCTCTACCTCATAAGCTTGCAACGCCCTTGTCCTGTCCTGTGCCCTGTGCCCTTTGGGCTGGGGGCTGGATAGCCATACTCCACCTACTTCCCGCCTGCCCCCCGGGGCTGACACAGAGCCCTCTGTCTTCCTGTGGAATGCAGTAGCAATCCTGCGCGTGGTGTTGGACAAGGAGTCCAGCTCCCCCTATAAACTTTTTATAGCTTAGGAAAATAAACATGTGGTTTAAGGTCTTTGCATAGGCAGTGCTCACAGAGTTTGAGCTTGCTTTACAGAACTACGAAAGAAAATATTGGTAGAGCTAATAAATTTCTAAGCCAGCCAAGGGACAGTCCTCCAGAAATCTCGGGGAGGCTTTGATGGTTTAGGAGATAAAAAGAGGAGTTACCTTTGCAGCTGTCATGCTGCTCAGAATGTCTGAGTGATGCGGCCAGCCTCCTGAGTTCCCTGGGGTAGGCGTTTCCCTGCTGCCGGAGGGCCCTTGGAGATCACTTTCCAGATGAGGAAGCAGGGTCCAGAGAGAGAAAGTGGAGGAAGTGATGCCGGGTCACACAGCTCATTAGAGCTGGGGACCAGGGTACTTCTCACTTAAATGGCTCTCAGGCATCTGCTGTGCGGGGGCCGGGGAGGTGGGGAAGCAGGGAGCCTACGCGGTGCGTGATGCACGAAGCAGGCAGCAGGGAGGCCTTGAGGGGCCGTTGCTGAGGTTTACTTCCTGGGCTTGTGAAGGAACAGAGACTCTGGCAGGAGGGTGAGCGACTAGAAGGTTTCCAGTTGGAGCACGTGGTAGTAACAATAAAAATAATAATAAGCATCGCTCTTGGTACCATTGATGAAGCATTTACTCTGTGCCAGGATCTGAAGTCACCCCATTGAATCCTTCTAGCGCCCAGAGGCCAGGGCTACAGTCCCTATCCTGCAGCTGAGGAGCACTGCAAGCCACTTTGCCACAGTCACCTGGCTGGAAAATGGCAGAGCCAGGCGTCAGACCCAGGCTGCCTGACCCCCAACGCTGTATACCTGCTCGAACAGCTTGCAGGAGCAGGTTAGGGGAAAGGCAAGAACAGGTGTGGGTCAGGTGAGTTTGAGGACCCCACGGGACTGTCAGGCAGGAGACGAGCATCCGAGGGGGGCATGGGGACTTGGGGGTCACGTGTTGGAGGGTAGATATTAGAGCCAGGGAGATCTGGTGTGTAGAGAGGGGTGCTGGAGGGCCAGGTGAAAACCTGGAGCACACTAGTGGTTTATGGCGGGCGGGAGCTCCTGGGGCGCTGACGGTGGCTGTGGCCTTGCTAGATGCCGAGCAGAGGCCACACCACAGCGGGCTGTCACCACTCAGAGGGTCATGGCTCTTGACGCTGACACTCTTGCTCTCCAGTGAGAAAAAGGCTCTCCCCAAGACCAACAAGGATATGGAGGACACGTACATGTCCCTCTGCTTCTATGCCTTCTAGAGGGACTCATTCTTTCCAGACCAGTCCAGCAGTACCTGAATCAGAGAGCCCTAAAACGGAGCATGCTTCTTGGGTCCAGCATTTCCTCTTTTAGGAATGGGTTCTGAGGATGTAATCGGGGACATGGACGAGGATATTCACCGCAGCGTTATTTTTATTGGTGAAAAAAATCACAAATCATATAAACGTCTCACTATAAGGGATCAAACAATGAAATCCATGTAGCCAATAGGATCAAATTGTCCAATAATATTTATAACCAACAATTATAACCAATAATGTTAAATTTTAAGTGGACAGGCCGTGCACAGTATGACTAGCTCAAGATAATTTCTTATAAAGAACGGACATGCATACATATTTCAGCACCCAGGCCATGTGGTTCGTAGGCTTCTCTTTGGATGGGGGAGTTCTCTCTTTCTCAGATATTGCAAGGTTGTTTTGTTTCTGTTTACATGGAGCATATTTTTTTTGTATTTTGAAAAAAAGTTCTTACTGTAAGGATTCATCATAAGTAATATTTCTGGGGTGCCTGGGTGGCTCAGTCAGTTAAGCGTCTGCCTTCAGCTCAGGTCATGATGCCAGAGTCCTGGGATCGAGTGCCACATCAGGCTCCCTGCTCAGCAGGATGCCTGCCTTTCCCTCTGCCCCTCCTCCCCACTCATGCTCTCTCTCTCACTAACTCTCTCAAATAAATAAATAAAATCTTTTTTTTTAAAGATTTTATTTATTTATTTGACAGAGATAGAGACAGCCAGCGAGAGAGGGAACACAAGCAGGGGGAGTGGGAGAGGAAGAAGCAGGCTCATAGCGGAGGAGCCTGATGTGGGGCTCGATCCCAGAACACCGGGATCACGCCCTGAGCTGAAGGCAGGCGCTTAACCGCTGTGCCACCCAGGCGCCCCAAAATCTTTTTTTTTTTTTAAGTACTATTAGCCAATGCTTGTCTGGTACTTATTTCATGCCCGGCACTGTTCTGAGTACGTCGCAGGGTTTACAGAATTGAACTCCCAAGAGAACTCAGGTGTGGGAACAGTGGCTCAGGAAGATCGCGTTAGTTGCCTGGGCTCACAGAGCTGGTGTGTGGCCAATCTGGGACCTGAAGCCAAGCTATCTGCCAGCAGGGTCCATGCTCTTAACCACTGCCTGACACTCTCACTCCCCCGTGAGACAAACGTGGTCCCCATGGCCCACAAGGATGTGGAAGACATGCACGTGCGACTGTTGGTAGCAGGGGTCGCCTTGATACACCTCAATCCCCTGAGTGCCCCGTAATGGCAACGATCAGGCACTGTGTTCAGGGAATGAATGAATGAAATAAAGAACGAATGCACACATGCAAATACAGGCCCCACTTATCCGCCAGGATCTGAAAAGAAATCCTCACATGCTTTTTGCTAGTTTGAACATGATCATGACGGGACTGGAGGAAAACTTCCCCCCAGCCTGAGAGTGGGTAATTTGTCTTCCTCACTTCTTCTAGGAAATGTCTCCAATTGCTGAGAAACCTGCCCTGTCTTCCAGCATCCTGGGAGAACAGAGGGTGGCTTAGGGCTTCATGGCTCTGTACACCACCACGGGGGTTCACCAGCTGTGGTAGAATGTTGCCTTCGTGGCCTCCAATGGACCGTGTCTCCCAGAATTCACACTTTCATGGGTTCCTCCCGCATTGACTTGGGTTGGCCGAGTGGCCTGCTTTGGCTGATGGGACATTAGCAAGTGTGAAGCAAGCCAAGGCTTCATAAATGTTTGCACATCAGGCTTGTATTCTCAGGATGGTCTCTCTTGGAGCCCAGCCACCATGCTGTTAGGAAGTCCAGGCTAGATCACTGAGTAATATGAGGCCACGGGAGACAAGCTCTGCAGGGAAGAGGCCATCTTGGACATGCCAGCCCCAACCAAGCTCCCAGCTGAGACCAGTCAACCCACAGATTCATGAGAAAGAATAGATGGTTGTGTTTTAAGCCACCAAGTTGTATGTGGTTTGTTTTGCGGCCACAGGTAACTGAAATACTGGTCTTACTTTCCTGGATGGCTCTTGGAAACAAATCCACACACCCTTATTAAACACCCAATATGTGCCCAGCACTGTGGGCTGATAATGAAAGGACTCTGGTTAAGAATCGTGAACCTGGGGAGATGAGACTGTTGCACACAGTACGACTGAAGAAGCAGCCCCAGCTAAATTTGCTGCAAGGCGAGGAAAG
The DNA here is from genome assembly GCF_023065955.2 of Ursus arctos. Taxonomy (NCBI): domain Eukaryota; kingdom Metazoa; phylum Chordata; class Mammalia; order Carnivora; family Ursidae; genus Ursus; species Ursus arctos. Next base: position 5,911,344 of record NW_026622974.1, read on the forward strand.
ACCCACTGGTTCACCAACAGAGAAGCCGCAGCTGCTATGTTTGGTAAACAGGGATACACTGACCTTTTACTTCATTATAACAATAGTCTTTTGACTCCTCTGGATCCCCGTGTTGCTGCATGACATTCAGGTGGCAGGACAGAAGATTCTCCGTGAACTTAGAAGGGAACCATTTGCATGGGCCCTGGGAAGGAAGAGGAGAGATGAGATGGGGAATTGAGTGGTGTGCTCATTTGTGTGTGGCCCACGGGCCCATCACTGCTCTTTAGGGAGCGGGAGGGGAATATGCTTGTGCTTGCTCTGAGCTCTGCCTGTGACTGGCCTGCCCAGACCTTCAGGATCATGCAGCTGCCCCAGAAAGACCCACAGCCTACAACATCGGAGCTGGAGACACTTGGGCATCACCCGTCCTGAGGTCCTCACTGTAGACAGGAGGAAACTGAGACCCAGAGATGGGAAGGGTTCAGTGGAGGGCACACAGGGTCTCTTAACTCCATCATCACTGGCCTTCCTGCTAACCAGAGCTCAGCTTCCCAGCTCCCGCTTGCTTCCTCTTCCTGCCCAGCTCCCCACGTGCCATCCCGCCCCCACCCAGGGCTGGCTATGGTGGCCAAGCTGAGCTGGGCTGAGGGGACAGCTTCAAACAGGGACTGAGGAAGTCCACCCAGTGGAAGCAAAGCCAGACTCGTTAACCTCCACTTTCAGACAATACACATGAAACTGCACGTGTGTGGAAAACCATCAACTTAAAACAAATCCTTGAAAGGTATTCTGAAGTGAGTCCTTTTAGGAAGTGGACAGCCCATCTTTTTGCTTTTTAGTGTGATTTTTTTTTTCTGGGCACTGCTTGCAGGGAGCCATAGCGTGCCTTGCACACTGGAGGAAATGGCAACGGTGCTTGGAATCCTGCACGTTCCCAGGTGTCCCGTCCCCCCCACCTGGCCCGAAAGGGGGTCACTTCTTCCTTTGCTTCCCAATTTCCTCCCTGGTACTGAGGGAGGAGAGCCAGGACTGCGAGCAATTCTGTGACTCAGAGATACATCCGGAATATGCTGGAGAGCCTGGGAGGCTAGTGCAGCCCAGGAGTCATCATTGCACAGAGCAGGAATGCAGGCTCGCAGGGCAGGGGGTTTCTCAAGGCCTGGGGCTGCGGGCGCCCGGCCAGTAGGAGACTCCCGGCGAGTCTCCCAGCTCCCAGCCGGAGGACAGGATGAGTCAGGCCCTGAGGTGTTTTCCTCACATGGTTTTGGTTCTCAGGTCAGGATCTTGGCGCCCGAGGGGAAAGCCTGGTCCAGGCCGCGGGGGAAAGCCTCAGTGGCTGCAGCTCCGTGGAGCTTGGCTCGGGTGTGGCCGGGAGGTGTGTGGCCGCCCTAAGTGATTTACAGCATGTTCCCTCATGGGTTACATTCTCCCCTTTTCATGTTGCAGCCCACTCTCCAGCGACGGGATCTGCAGAGATGGCGGTCCCCTGACGACTGCCTGGAGGAGGGGCCCGGTGGAGGGGCCTGCCCAGTCCCGGCCATTGGGCCTTGACTTTCACCGTGGCTCTGTTGTGTCTCCAGACTCTGCCTCCCAGAACCTTTCTCGTGACCCTTTGCTAGTCCTCCCTCCCTGCCCGCTTCCTGCAACACCCCAGCCTCTTAGGGTCTTCTTTTCTGAACCCACGCTGTTCTGGGCTGGGGGTTGGGGAACTCGGATGCCTCCAGGAGCCCCAGCGAGGAGCCCCCTTCTTGGCCTCCTGCACATCACACAGAGCCTGCAGATGAATCCTCTCCCACTTGCTGTCTGTCTGAGGATTCCCAGAACCTTTCAACTGGCAGGAATGTAAAGGACACGGCCCCTGCGGAAAACAGTTCTGTGGGTCCTCACCAAGTTAAACCTGTAACTATCAGATGGCCCAGTGATGCCACGCCTAGGTGTGCAAGAATCGAAAGCAGGGACTCAACAAATACTCGTATACACATGTTCATAGCAGCATTATTTGCAAGAGCCGAAGGCAGAGAAAAGCGCCCATTGACAGAGGAATGGATAAACGAATATCCATACCCTGGAATATTATTCAGTCGTAAAAAGGAATGACGCACCGCTAGACGCTACCACAGGGGTGAACCTTGAAAACGGTGTGCTAGGTGAAGGAGCCAGCCAGGCTCTACATGGACGATTTTATATGAAACGTCCCGAACAGGTAAATCCATGGAGACAGAAAGCAGAGGAGTGATTGCTGGGGGCCAGGGGAAATGGGAGAGCCTGCTTAGTGGGCACAGGGTTTCGTTTTGGGGTGACAGAAGGGCTTTGGAACTGGCTAGAAGTTGTGGATGCACAATACCGGGAACGTAGTAAATGACACTGAACTGTATGCTCCAAAAGGTTAAGGTTATGTCATGTGAATCGTACCTTCAAACTTGTATTTGTAATTTAAAAATTAAATTAAAATAAAAATTTTAAATTTAAAAATTAAAATAGGGGCGCCTGGGTGGCACAGCGGTTAAGCGCCTGCCTTCAGCTCAGGGCGTGATCCCGGTGTTCTGGGATCGAGCCCCACATCAGGCTCCTCCGCTATGAGCCTGCTTCTTCCTCTCCCACTCCCCCTGCTTGTGTTCCCTCTCTCGCTGGCTGTCTCTATCTCTGTCGAATAAATAAATAAAATCTTTAAAAAAAATAAATAAAATTTAAAAATTAAAATAAAAAATTTTAAAATAAAATCTTTTCCCCACTGCCTACAAATCTCAGCCCCCTAGCACACACATACGGCGTTCATACCTGCAACTGCTCGCCCAGAACTGCAGACGCAGGACATGAGGTGGTCGGTGAGGTTGTCAAGGCCAGAGATTGGGATTGGCCTGTCGTGGGGCCGGGGATGGGGGCCACAAGGACAGGCTCTTAGCCGGGGCTGCACTAGCGGCCGCCCAGGGCAGGCGCCGCCCCTTCCGGCCTCTCTTTTCTCTCCTGGTCCCCAGGCACGGGGTGACTGCCGTCCCGGGGAGGACTCACAATGTGGGATAGTGGCGGCTGAGAATCCTCTGTGACCCACCGGGGATTGTTGTGAGACCTGGATTTTCGGGGTGGCCTTCTCAGCTCAACTGTTGGGCCCCGTAGCCCCCTAGCATCACTTCCAGCCCTTTGTTAGTCACTCTTGACCCCCCACCTCCCCAGAGTCACTCCTACCTCCACACGCTGTGGCCCCCCCAGCAGGGTCTTTCCCTCTGCTCTCCTTTATGGAGCACCACGTCTTCCTCGAAGACCACCCCACGACTCCGGCCTCCAGGGACACCCACTCCCCAAACTCCTGAAGTTGCCGTCTGGGCCCCTTACTTCGTATTAACTCGACCTGGGCACAGATACAGGTCGATCACATGAATGGCCCTTCGGTAGTTCACAAACTCCGGTATCAGCCATACTTTGCCTTTGCTCTTTGAGAAAATTAATGGCATCATATGCACTTCTTTTATCTTTTGTGCTTGGGCAGTATTTCATAAATAACAGCTGCCGTTTGAATACAGACTGCTGCAGAGCTCCCATCAGTCTGACACAATGGCTTCGCCTTGGGCTTGTCAGATGGGTGATCTGATCTGGGCCTGCCTGGGACTGATGGAGGCAGTGTCTTCAGCAGGAAAGCATTTGCCTGCAGGGCCGTGATGACAGATAAGGTGGAGCAGGGAGGCTCCCTGGGGTGGGGGATGTGGACACCCCCAGAGACACCCCAATCCTAGCCCGAGATAAGCCCTTCTGGGCAGGGCTCCCAGTCTTCCAGGCCAGGCCCACTCCCAAAAGAAACCCTGGAAGAAAAACATTGTTTTCCAGGAAGGCTGAGAGCAGAGGGCCCTGTCCCGGCTTCTCTGAGCTGCTGTAGACGGTCCCCTTGTTTCTGTTGTCGGTGTACACGGTCCTCTTGTTTCTCTCGTCGGTTTCTTATTTATTCTTCCCATGACTTTAGGCTTTGGGTTTGTGGAAATAAGGCCCCAGCATGAAAACAAGCAGGGAGGCAGGTGGGTCCTGGCAGAGATTAACATCCAGAGCATTCAAATAAGACAACCCCCTGGGTATCTTGTCTCTTGCGGTGGTTTTGAAATGGTTTTTCTATTTTGAAGGAAAGTCTTTGGTTCCATTTGAAAATAACGTTGAGGAGAAGGGTTAAGATAGGCCACTCTGCCCCTTTTTGGCTCCAATGTTGGGGGAAAGGGGGTTTGCAGCAGAAGAGGGGAGAATAGAAAGGCAGAAGGGACAGAGACTCTCAGCCCGGGCCTGGCACCGGGGGTGGAAGTGGGGGGGATAGACCATGAGGGTGAAGAGCACAGGAGATGCAGTTGTCTCAAGAGGAGGGGGACAGAGAACAAAGAAAGTGAATACTCACATGGAGAGAAAAAGGATCAAGTTGGGGGGGCGATGGGGAGAGAACCCAGAAGGAGGCCTCACCCTCTCCCTCCCCCCTCCTCTCCCCTTCCAGACACTGACGTTCTCCGGGCTTCCCTCTCACATATGGGCCTAATTCAGGTAGAGTGAAATCTTGCATTGCTCTGGGTAAAAATTATTGCTTTGGATAATGAAATCTTTGTCATTGGAAACTCCAAAAGAAAAAAAAAAAGCCCCTTCAAGCCGTGACTTATGGGCAGTGTGGTGATGGAGATGAATTCATCATCCCATTTTCCCTCATTGAACAGGAGGACAAGCTTGATTCATAACGGGGCCATGTGTGGCTGGTCCCCGAGGGCAGGGTGGCGGCTGGGCCAGCCTGGGAAGCTCCCAGGACGACCCGTGGGGGTGTGGGGAGCGATAAGCATCTCCTTGGCATGCTCTGGCCTTAGGTTTTCCTGAGGATTTGCCTGAGCTGTCAAAACATTTCAGGGCTGTGCAGAGACAGTCTGCTTCTACAGAGAAAATCCCATAATAGCTCTATGAAACAAGCTGTTTTTTCTTCAAACCCTAAAGCTCACACCCACATAAAAATCTCCCAGACAAAGCCATGTGACCTTAATGGGTGAGCAAGATGGCCGTGAATCACCCTCTGACTGGGGCGCTTCTCAGTCTGAGAAGCACAACATGCTTCCGATTTCCGATTTCATTGCTGCCCTGGCTTCCCTGCCGGGCAGTTCAAGGGAATAAGTGGCTGGATCTGTTTGATAGAAGATGAATTTAACTGTGGCCCAGCAGGGGCAAGCATGTTGCCCACAGGACCAGGAGCCCCGGGGTGGCTCTGAGGCCGGGCCCTGCCTTCCTTCTGTCTCACAGTAAGGTTTGGCCATGTGGAACCATTGCCCTGATGTTGTTATGGGGCAGAGCTATTTTTGTTTCCCCGAAGCCTCAAGGTGGGTGTGCAGAAGAGGAGGTGGCAGGGCTGGGGGAAATTTCCAGGGAGATTCAGTGGGAAGGGCTTCACAGGGCCGGGGCCCAAGCCTGGTCCGCCTGCTCGGAGGTCCACCAGGTAGGGCTGCTGACTCTTGTCTACGATGCTAGTTGGGCGACATCCCATGGAGATGTGATTTCTCCTGCAACAATTTTTCACAGGGAAATAGGGTGGGAAAGAGTTTGTTGAGGTGGTTGTGGCTACAGAGAGACGGATGTTGGGATGGGCTGGTGTTCAGAGTCTGGTCCCTTCGTTCGGTCCTTTACCAAATGTTTGGTGAGCACCTGCCGTGTGTGAGCACTGACGTGGGCGCTGGGGATTTGGGAAGAACAGGACAGACACGGTCCACCCTCTCATGCTGGGGGAGTGGCAGAAAATAAATAATAAATGAATAAATGGATGGAATGCCTAGGAGAAAATACAGTAGGGTGAGGTGGTGGTGGGGGTCTGGGGACGGGGGGCTTCTTTGGATTGGGAGGTCAGGGAAGCCTCTCTAAGGTAGAAGAGTCACTTGAACTGGGTCCCAAAGATGAGATGGGACCTGCCACGTTGAAATCTGGGGGAAAGTATTCCAGAGCAGGGCAAAGTCCCCGAAGTGGAAAAGGAAGACCGATTTTACCAACAACCCCAGCGGCTGAATATTTTCCCAGAGCCAACATGGCAGACCCTAGACACTGGTCAGCTGAAGACGCCTGCCTCAGGCTGGGAGTCAGCAACCAAGACCTAACTAGAGTTTATGCACCCGAGGAACCACGAGCGCAGGACAGAGCCCAGAGCCCATCATCTTTGTTCGGCTTGGGCAATGTGGAGAAGAGGCACAATCATAGAACTTGGAGGTAGCCATGCCCGATTTAAGTCCTGGCTGCCTGGGGCACTGAGCGAGTCATGTCACCTTGGTGAATCTTGGTTTCCTTATCTGTGAATTTGGGGGTATAACTACTCCCAGACTTGCTGTGTGGATTAGAAATGACGTATATAAATGTATTAGCACAGCCCCCAGGGCCTGGGGATCGGTGCTCTGTTTCAGAGCCTCCCCCACCCTCCCGGGCCTGCCTCCCTTTCACTCTCCTATCTCCCTCCACCCTGAATCCTGGTGCCTGGGGGCCAAGGCCCTGCCTTCTGTGCCAGCCCCTCACCCCGCACCCTGGCCCAGTGGTCTTGGCCCAGCTACCGACCATAACTCTCGAGATCTCAAGATTGTCTATTTTCTTGGGACTGCAGGCACTGTTGCTTCTAGAACTATGACTGGGCAGAGGCATCCTTCCCAGACCCCCTCCCATGCAGACCGTCTTCCAGAACCACCTGTCCCTCCCACTGCAGACCTCTCCTGCAGGCCAAGTTCTCAGCCAAGCCTGGAGTCAACCCAGGAGGAATGAGGCTCTGAAGACAGATCTGAGTGGGATCCCACCTCTGCTTCTTCCCGGCTGTGGGACCTTGACTAAGTTACTTAGCCTGTCTGAGTGCAAATGTTCTCATCCCTAAAGAATGGTACTTTCAGAGGAAGGAAGAAAGTACTGCTTGGGGTCAGTGCTGGGGAGGCATCATAAAAAGAGCGACAAAATACAGAGAGGAGGATAACTTAGCAGAAGCCCGGAATCAGGGCTAGAGGAGGCCCAAATGGATGTGAATCTCCAAGAATTCCCAGAAGTCCACGGGAGGGGGCTGAAGCCTGGCGGGTGTGCTTCTGTGTGCCTGGGGCTCAGGCACTGCTCCTTCTGGAGCTATAACTGGGCAGGGGCCCTCCTCCACCGTGGTCTCCCTCACCTGGCCTGGGCCGGACCGTGGGGTTCTGGTGATCTCTGCTAGAGAGGGCTGCAGGGACAGCTTCCTCGGAGTGTGGGCATGCCCGGCTGGGGCCTTAATGGCTTCTGACAGCACAGTGCCCCCACTGCAGCCTGTGACCGTCAGAGCAAGCCTCAGAAAACAAGCAGCACACACGGAAGCGATTTCTGCTTGTTTCTGCTCTGAGTGCTGGCACGCTCTGCGGACTGGCTGGTTATCTGAGCGAGCAGGAGCTGCCAAGGAATTCCCTCCTGTCCGAGGGTTTGTGAGGCAGGGTCCTTGGGAGGTGGGGGGAGGGGAACGAAGCCAGCTTCTGAGAGAGTCGAGTCACCCCGCCCATTAACACCGGTGAGGGGCTCCCCTCCACCTCGAGGCGGGAAGGTTGGAGGGCAGCACCTCTTTAACACAAAAATCCAGGTTCGAGGCTTGGGGCTAAGAGGGAAGCCAGGTGCTCAGGCCAATCCTTTTGGTCATCCTGCTGGCCACTGAGCCACCGGGAGATCTCGGCGAGATCTCCTGTGTGATCTAACCCCGGGGTGGGGGGCGTGCAGGAGAGGGGAGAAAAGAGAAAAGCTTGACCCAGAGACAGAAAGAGATAAGCAGACCGCTCTTGGCATAGAAGAGACATCACACCACATTCTTTGCTTTCAATCAAATTAAGCCTGGCCCTGAGCTCCCATAGCCACTTGTGGGGCCCCTCTTCTGGGATGACACAAGAGTCAAGGAGTTTATGGGGCAGAAGACAGGGGGAGGTTCACCTTCAGCTCCTCTCAGTGGTGGCTCGAAGCAGGAGGCTCTCACACTGGGGTCAGCTGGGACCTCTGCCCCACCTCCAGTGACCAACTTGTCCCCGTTTGCCCAAGGCTTTCCCAGGCTAAGCACTGAAAATCCTTTGTCCAGGAAGCCCTTCAGTTCTGAGCAAACTGGGATGGGGGCTTACCTCCTTCCCACTTTCTATCACTCAGGAGCCTTGGTGGCCTTTTCCCTGGGAGGTCCTGTCTCCTCCCTGGGTTGCGGGGGCGCTGCAGGCCCTATTGACTTGAGGAACCCCGCAGGCTCCTCTGTATGGGGTCCCGCCTCCCTCTTGTGGCCCTCCCTCCCATTGCATGACTCCCTTCGGCTTCTCTAGCTTCGGGAAGGCGAAGGCCCGGAAGATGGATTGGTCAGAGCTGCCTTTACTCCAGCCTGCACCACGAGCCCCCACAGAAGTGCAAGAGCACGGAGGCTTCCGACTGGCAACAGCGAGACAAACGCACACACACTACTCTCTCGGTGACTCTCCCCACACTAGTGTCTGTGTAAATCACTTCACACGGCTCACAAGTAGGGAGTTACGGCAAGTTGTGCTGTCACAAGAAGGCTTTTCCTGGGACCTTGAGGAGCACAGCTCCTGGAATCCAGGGCTTAGACCCTGTAAACATGTCACCCCAGGTGACCCCAGCCTCCCCGTCTGCATTTTCCCCTGCAAATGGAGCTTGCTCACTCCAGAAAGGCTTCCGGTCCCTGCCATCTTTCCAGATGGGAAGTTTCCTCCCAAGGGACATGATACTTTAAAGTTTCTGAAAGTCAAGACCAGGAGCCTCAGACTTCTGTGTTGGCTGCTGGTTACAGAAATAGTCCACGATTTAAGAACCTTCTGGGCGAGGTGCAAAAGCCGGCCTACAGATGATGATGCTTGTTAACAGGGTAGCACCACCACTGGTGAGAACCCACAGGCGGTGGGGGGTGGGGGGGAGGTGGCCATAGGTGGGCCTGAGGCCAGCCTGGAGCTCGCCTGTTTCACTCACTGCAGACAGAAGTGGGGGGGGGGGGAAGGATGGGGGAGGGTTTAAGCCACTTAAGAGAACAAATTGCTTTTAAGTACTTCAGACATGTCGTTTCCATGTAACCAAATGATGTGCTAATTCCACTCCATTCTTCATTGTCGCACCAACGGAAGCACTTCTTCTTGCCAGTAGCCTGGGTCAGGTTACTCTCTGTCCTCAGAAGGAATAAACGGTATTTCTTCAGACGTCGCTTGATTTCTTGAGGAACAGTCTGTAATCGAGAGTTTTTATACATTGCATTTATCTCCATCCAGTTGACCCACACGCAGTAGGCCCACATGAATTGCCGTCCCCATCCCTCCAGGTCCCCCCTGATTTCCAGGGCCAGGGGCAGGGTGAGGGGGAATATGGCTGGGAGATGTCATGACATTACCCTCAAGAGGTTGGGGGCACTTCTGAGCATCTCTGGGTTCCTGACTCAAGGGCCTCCATTGCGTCACCTAAGAAGTGGTGTGGGTCTTCCAGAAGCTCCTTGGCTGGCGCTTACCCACAGAGGAAACCGCCTTCCCTTTCTTTTCCAGAACTCACCTCGGCAGGCTTACCCAGCAGAACCTTTTGGAATAGACTCGCGGGGAGTGGGTGCACGTCCTGGCTCACGCTCCCTGATCTCAGCTTTATGTCTTGTGGGCTGAGGGAATAGGCGCCATGTTCAGGCTTCCTTCTCTCTTCTCCCACGTTCTCCTGGTCAAAGCTGCCCTTCTCTGCACGTTCTCTAAAGGAACCAAATGCCATATTTTGGAGGGCTGGCCTGGCCTCCAGAGCCAGATGAAACTCACTCAACACAAATATCACTCACTGGGATTTCCAACTCTCCTTCCAGGCACGTGGGAGGATTTCATTTTCCTGGCCCCTTGGAGCGAGGCATGACCATGTGACATGCTCCGGCCCAAACAACATGAGCCAAAGAGGCACGTGTCCCTTCTGGGTGGAAGCATTAAAAGCTGGCACATGATTTTTCCAAGCCTGAGGTTTCCCTCTTCCATTTTGATGGCCACCATAGCAGATAGCGGAGGCTCAGAGAAAGCCGCTCAGACCCAGGGGACACATAGTTTCCAGAGCTCACTTCTGACTTGGTCAAAGAGGATAATGAAAGATAAAGAATATTCCAGAGGGCTGATCCAGAGGCCACAGAGAGCCACAGACAATGAAGCTTCTCCCAGAGAGTGAGATCAGGGCCTGCACAGGAAACAGTCCCTTCTGAGGAGACGTCCCCTCAAGGTGGGACATTGGTGTCTCCTCAGGTGTCCCTTTGTTCCCGTTTAGAATCAGAGTGCAATTCTGCCCCCATGCCTCCTTGTCCTTTGAGGATATGGGGCAGCCCAGATCAGGAAAAGCCACAAACAGACCCAGTGAGGACCACTGAGCAGCCCTCCACCAGAGGACCTTCTGATTGTCTCCCTTGGGGCTGGGAGGGGGGATGGCTTGAGTTTTCCTGGGATGAGCACAGGGAAGCAAATATTTTGTGAGTGGCAGGGCTCATAGCTTTGGTACACATCAGTACTATCCCAAAACAAATATTTCCTGATCTCCTTATGAGCATATGGGCTCATTGTTCTCAGGTGGTAGGGCCGCCTGCTGACTTGCTCTGGACGATGAAACATGGATAGAGGTGATGCGGGGTACTTCCAGGCAGCCCACAACTTGCCAGTCTCCATCTGTGACAGGCACTGTTCCAGATGCTGGCTGCTCTACCAGCCTGAGTCCAGAGTGACGGCAATATAGAGCTCTGGGCCAGCAGAAGGACATGTTTCATGAGCAAGGAATCAACCTTTTGTTTTTGTTCTGGGCCATTGAGGTTTTGGTTTTATTGGTCATCACGGCATAATCCAATTCATTCTGATGGGTACTAACATGTACACTCATTGGTTTATTGGACAAATGTTTACTTACTATGTGCCATCCTGAGCCCCAAGGATACAGAAATTAGTACAGCATGGGTCATTGCCTTTAAGGAACTCACCATCCGGTGAAGGAGACAGAAATGGCAAGAGTCAATGACATTTTCCTTTTCCCTTCCACCTCATACCTATCTGTGTTAGATGTTAGCATTCTTTGGCACTTTTCTGACTGTATTCTAGTAGTTTCTGCCTGTTTCCCCTCCACCCAGGCTCAAAGGCCCTGGTTTGAGGGGTTGGTTAGAGGATGGATAAATAGATGCTGGGTGGATGGATGGATGGATGGATGGATACATGGAGAGAAGAATGAGTGGGTGAAAGGGGTGAGGTGGAGCTGGTGTGATTGAAGAGGCACCCTCGAGGGCCCATCTTGTATCCTTTCTCCACACCATATGAAGCTCACAGCAATAGGGACATGGTATGGCCCTTCTCTGGCTCTCAGTTATTAGCAAGCCTTTTATTGTTGATTCTAAAAATTTACCTGAGTGATAACGATACTACATCTCTTTGATGCACCTTTATCAGGCACATTCTATAGCCACCCTGCTTTCGAAGGGCCAGATGTAATTCTTGAACAGATGGACCTCAGTTTTGGCCTTGGAACATCTTCCTGCAAGAGCCCCCACTACCCAAACCCCTGTATCCCTTATTTCTCTTTTCCATTTCATGCTGTTCCTGATTTATTAGAAATTCCAGGCAATTCCAGGAAGCCTGGAATCAGTCTTCTCTCCACAGTTGCTTAGAATAGGATGGGTGACTCCTTTAGGTTGGACTAGCATGTCAGCATGCATTTTTAAACGTTTCATTTGCTTCTGAACATAATTTGAGGCATTTACTCGAAGAGTATATTCTGCAGTAGATGTTAGACTAAGAGCAAAATGCTGAGAGCGTCTTGGGCCCCTGGTGGGATAATTTCCGATAGGGCTGGTTCTTGGCTACATTGTAAAGTCTAAATTATGGTCTTCATCTCTGTTTTTGACATCCTTATTTCTCATTCATGTCTTGTTGTCTCCCCTGACCCAGCCTGGGTACTGGAAAGAACACCAGACTGGAGGCCAGGATATCTGCGCTCATCCGGGATCTGCCTGGAACCAGCTGGGCATGTCATTGCATGTCCCTTGGCCTTGGTCTCCTCTGTAAGGGTCCAGGGTCACCAGTGGTGCCCTCCGATGCCCTGGCCACGCCCAGAGCGCTAGTTTTGTGACTCACATAGAGTGTAACATTTTTATTTCAAATGAAATATTATGTATGGTTGACTAGGTAAAACAATCCTATGGTTGAGAACATAATACTATGAAAAAATATACAAAATATACAAAATCCTATCCCACCTCCGTATACGTCTTCCCCATCAAGAACTGTGACAGGTCTAAGATGTTACCCTGACTGCAAGCTAGGGAGTAAGTCTGCCACGTTGTCATGGATACCGGCAGAAGACTGGTGACAGAGACAGAGGACCTTGGTATCCGGCACTGCAAGCAGCACGAACTTGATGCTCACCTGGGTTCTCCATGGGGAGGGGCGCCCTGCGGAGGGGCCCAGGCAGGTGCCAGGCACGTGAGTGGTGGTGGGGTGGGGGTGTGGGGGGTGTGGGGGGGCTTTGCATAGCAATCAGCAATCTTTTCTACTGGGCTGAGAAGAAACCTGTCCAAACTCTGCCCCGGAGGGAGTTATTATCTTAATTTTACCAGATAGCAAACAAGCTTGTTTTCTGCTCTGGAGGGACGCACTATCTCTACCTTCTAAGGGTGTTGCTATAAAGCACCCTGGGAAGGAGGGTCGACAGCAAACACGGTCAGGCCTCTGTGCGGAAAATTGCCTCCCAGCTGTAACCGTCCTACTGGTGTTGTAGGCAACCTCTCAGACTTTGTGTGTGCCTAGAAGCAGATAGACACACATTTTCTAATCTTACCGCGGTAGTTGCACAAACGCAAAGCACTAGGTTCATCATTATGCACGTCCCCTTTTTTCACTAAACAATGTAAGTTTCTCGAATTCCTTCTTTTTTTTTCTTACTGCTGCAGTTACCATGGTGTGGCTATGCCGGCGTCTTTAGCCAGTCCCCTACAGAAAACGGACACTTTTTGCTATTTCAAACAATGTTACATAGACGAGCTCGATCTCGAACATGTGCCAAATGGGAATGAAAAGGGATTGATCACTGGGCCAAGTGATAATGGAATTTGTAACTTAGTTACACGCTGTTAAACTGTTCTACATACATGAGGTAGAACCACAGTTTTGGGGCTTTTTGCCAACTTCGCCAATTTTACCAATCAAGGGCCAGGGTGATCCTCTCAAGAACAGGGAACAGGCAGGAAGCAGAAAGGAGGCAAAATAGGAAGGAATGAGTTCCTTCTCCCGCCTCCGACCTTGCAGGCTCCCTCTAGCGCCCCCTAATGGCAGAGTCTCCGAGGGAGTCCTTGGTAAAAGAGAGGAGTGCTTGCGGAGTCCCAGCCCCAGGGGCATAGCACAGAAGGGAGAAGGATGAGTTTGGAGCCCGGAATGAATTACTTAATAACTGGCACACCTCAAGCTGTGCTGTCAAACATTTGCCTGTTTTCCATGCTGACAGGTGAGAAATGGCATCCCGCTGGAGTTTCCACGTGCATTTCTCTTCTTATGAGTGTGACTGACCATTTCTGCATACGCGTAGGTGCCATTTATATGCTCTTTCTGTGAGCTCACTGTTCATACCCTTTGGCCATTTTTCAGTTGAGCTGTTGGTCTTTCTTGATAACATCTTAGTCCAAGTACGCACACTTAGCTGAATGATTCCCCCACGCAGAGATGTTCATGTTCAGAGAGAGAGAGAGAGAGAGAGAGGAATCCAGTGGAATGAAGCTCGTGTGGGGTAGTTTCAGACATGGCGAAACCCAGCTTGGGAGATCATGGGGCCTCCAGGGACCCTCACAGCACATTCTCTTAGCTCAAGCCTATATTCCTTGTGTCACTCAGGCCCTGACCTTGGAAGCCACCTCTGGCCACCTCGGACTGTAGCTTGGACGGTGTTTGCACAACTGTGGTCTCCATGGTGAGCCCTTCCGGAGGCACATGCCAGATCCTTATTTGTGCCTGAAATCCAGGTGGTCTTTGCCAATGCCACTTCCTCAACTGACTCATGCAAGGTGGGAAATTCTGTCATAGAGCAGTTTTTTCAAAACCTGGAAAGTACTGGAGACTTTTACTCAAATTCAGGGTATGCGGCATTGGATGTGAAATGCACTTTCTAAAGGGGAACAGAAACCTGCATCAAATGGTTAAATCATGCAACGAGCTGGGAAACCCCTCGGCTACTCTCAGCTGAGAACTAGGAAGGAAGCAGAAAATCCTTGAACATCCCAGAGGTCCCCGTACCAAAGACCTCGCTGTTTCCTTACCAGGTTGAGCCCCTCAGGCCTCCATTCACAGCCTGCCCCCACTGCTGTCGGTGGGGGGGAGAGGAGTTCGGCTTTGAGTCCTGATAGCTGCCCCATGCCATGCTCCTGAGTGGCACCGACTTGTGCCCACACCCCTGGCAACTCAGGGTGACGATCCCCCTTTTACAGAGGAGAAACGGAGCGGGTCGTTTGTTGCAGGGCACAGGTGTAGTAAGTCAAGACCCAAGTTTATTTATTGGGGTGAAGGCGGAGCCCTTGAAGAGTGTGCCAAGATAGGGGTGCAGTTGCGCTCAGCCAGCTCCACAGGACACAGTGGAGGCAGAGACTGCGGGGCCCAAGGCAGCCCAGGGAGACCTCCTAACGAAGGAGGCGAGGCTGGAGCTGGGCCTGGAAGGGCAGCGGGGCGGGCAGCAGAGGAGAGCGGCGTGGCGGGCAGGTGAGCCCACCGGGGCAATGGAACGCCGTGGTCCTGGCACGGTGGGATCCTTCTGGCTCAGGCGGACACTTAACCATCTCTACCTCTGCAGTGCCAGGCACGGCACCTGCCCACGAGAGCTCAGGCAGGAAGCGTTCCTGCACGGCCCGAATTAGTGCTGTGTAGAAGGGGCTGGGCTGGATGCTGTGGAATCAGAATAACAGAGGGGAGATGCAACCCTCCCCCCCCCCGACCCCGTGCTGACCAGAGCTACAGCGAGGGGCCGGGCTGGCCCGAAGCCTCCTGGAGGGCACTCTTCTGACTGCCTGACAAGAGCAAGGGCCCTTTATCCCTATGTCATTGGTGGGGAAGCTGAGTAAGGTTGTCCAGGTTCTATGACTATGGAGGTTGAGTTTTTAGTCATTTTGCTAGGCTGTCATCTTGTGTAGCCCCCTTTGTCATAACTTACTTCTCATTTGACAATGCAACATGTCCAATTTCCTAGATCAGTAAATATTCTTCTGCCGCACCAGTTTCAATGTCAGCATTGGGATGCAGAATTTATTAACTCACCTCCTGTGCTTGTTTCCAATTTTTTTTTCTTAAATAAGCAAAGCTGCCACGAGCATTCTTTTAGCCAAATTCCCGTGCACCTGCAGGACTATTTCTTTATGGTCTAGTTTATGAATTGCAGGCTTGAACGGTGGGGGTGTTTTATTTTTTTTATTTTTAAAAATTTTTAAAGATTTTATTTATTTATTTGACAGAGACAGCCAGTGAGGGAGGGAACACAAGCAGGGGGAGTGGGAGAGGAAGAAGCAGGCTCCTAGCGGAGGAGCCTGATGTGGGGCTCGATCCCAGAACGCTGGGGTAACGCCCTGAGCTGAAGGCAGACACTTAATGACTGCGCCACCCAGATGCCCTGGTGGGGGTGTTTTAAACACTTTTGCTACAAACTGCCAAACTGTCTACCAAGAGTTTGTGACAATTTATCTTCCCACCTGCCATAAGGACAACTGTCTTACTACATACTGATGCTGGATTTATCGTTTCAAAACATCCTCGCTGATCTGATAGATGAAAATAGGGAACCTGTTTTAATTTGCATTTTTTTTCTATTCCGAGTAAGGCTGGATGTTGTCCCTCAGTGTCCCATAGACCTGTGGTCCCTACTTCGAAACTCTCTTTGGGTCTCTGTATTTTCCATTTAAAATGAAAAGGTGATGACCCCAGACCCGTTTCCGGGTCAGCAGGAGACTCTGAGGCTTCCCGACTCCACAGCTCACCAAGAAAACTCACTCCAATTAGTCTCCAAATGAAACTATTGAACCTTTTTTTCTTTCTCACCTTAGAGGACTTTTTTTTTCTTTAATTCAAGATGAAACACATTCACTGTTTCTTTTGGGACTTCTCCACAAAGTTTCACCAGGTATAGAAAGCATCCATTGCACACTCTCCTGTAGAAAAGAAGAAGAAAAAGAAAGAGAAAGAGGAAAACATTTCCACTCTCCCAAACTCTAAGGGGATGCTCAAGCCAGGACAGAATGCATGGGAACCAGTTTGGAAATAGGGCCCCCTCGTCCCCAGGAGAGCCACTCAAATTTTCCCTCTGCTTCCGTGGGAGCTGGAACGAAGCTTAGGAGGTGAGGGTGGAGATGGGGTCAGAGCAGGAAGAGAAAAGCCAAGTTGTCTCAAAGGGATCCAGTCTATAGGACATGCTGGACCCTGCCTCCCCTGGCAGACCAGTTGTGGACCGCTATAGAAATGACTGTCCCTGGGGTACCGGCCGGATGTTTCAGGCTCCCGCTCTTGGCATCATCAGGCGATGCCAGAGGCAGGTTTGCCCTACCCAGTTGGCTCTGGTGGTGAATTCCTCAAGTGGTGTTAACATCCTCCAGCTGGAAAGCAGGCAGCCTGGTGGTACTCAGGGGACAGGTTTCCCCTTGACCTTTGCCTTCTCCTTGGAGTGTTCAGCGTGTGGGTGGAGGCTTCCCACACAGCATGACTCACGTCCAGCCCCAGATCCTGGCCAGGGGCCCGGGATAGCGGGGGCACAGGCGGCGAGCTGCGTGGCCTCATGCGTGTTAATGTCGGGGTGAATCCCTCTCTAGGCACCTGCCCCACTCCTGAGCCAGCCATCTGACAACACAAGATCTGCCAGTTGCTTTTAGTGCAGTGTGTTGACAAGTGACTCTATGAAGTAATGTTCCTGGCTCAGTGGACAATAGTGTACAGTAGTGACTGTGTGGGAAATTTCCTCAAGTTCCTTAAACATTCTGATTCCCACTTTGCTCACTTGTGAAATATGGATAATCAAGATTCCTGAATCGTATGGAAGGTGGTCATGTCAGTGAGCGACAATTCCGTGCCTCCAGTTTGCTTAGATTGAAAGTCTGATGGTCTCTTGATCCTTCTCTCAGACTCCTCCTCCAATCTCTCAGCAAGTCTTAGCTCTGCTGGCAGAATGTCAGAATATATGCAGGATCGGAGCATTTCTCGCCATCTCCACTGCTTCCTTGCTGGCCCAAGCCACGTCATCTCTTGCTTGCATATTTTATTAGCCCCGTAGTAGGTTCCCCACATCTACCCTTGGCTTCCTGCAATCTGTTCTCCACACAGCAACCAGAATCCTTGTGAAAATGTAAGGTTGGACTGTCTCTCCGACCACTTTCTCAACTGCCATGTCCTGACGACACTTAGCGGCCGGTGGAGACGGCCGCATAGTGAGGATCAGAGAACTCCTGCTCGCCCCTGTGGGAGGGGGCCACCCTGGAAACAGGTCCTCCGGTCCCAGTAGAGCCTTTTAATGACGACAACTCCTGCCCATGTCCTGACAATAACTACATGAGAGGCCCTGCTCCTGAACCTCTCAGCTAAACTGCTCTTGAATTCCTGAACCCCACAAACTGTATGATCATAAATATTTGGGGTAATTTGTCACACAACGATCCATCACTCAAATAGATGTTGGTATCTGGAAGAGGGGTGCAGCCACAGCACATACCTACAAATCCGGCTTTAGAACCAGGAGGTGAGCAGAAGCTCCAAGGGCATTGACAAGAGCGTCAATGAAAGCCCAGAGTGCCTTGTGTAGTCTGGGTGTGGAGGCAGCGGCTGGTATGGGTTTAAGGGATATAAGGAGCATGTTGTTAGAAGTGGGATGAAGGGGAGTCCCTGGTATGCAGTGACAGCCAGCTTAGCAACAGGGTCACCGATAGTCAACGGAAATAGGAGATGCCCCCAGCGACCGGGGTGAGCTAGGTAAGGACATTTCCAGCCAGAGAGCTAAAAGTCTTGCTGCTTGAACTAAAATGTAACAGGAGGGAGATAAGGTAAAGAAGAGACAGCTAAACAAAAGGGAAACAAGATTTTGCTGATTTAGAAGCTTCCCAGACACTTCAGATGCCAAATGATGATAAAATTAAGAAATATTTTTCATCTGAAGTTCAAATCGAGGGCACCACCAGCAAAGAATGGTCCCCAAATAAAGCTGATGGTAGCTGTCAAAATTCTTTGTTTAAGGCCTCAGAAAGACCATAGGGGGTGCCTTAGGATTCCATTCAGCTAGACGAAAGGTGCTCTATAGTGATTAAGGATGGGGGCGCCTGGGTGGCTCAGTTGGTTAAGCGTCGCACTCTTGATTTCTGCTCAGGTCATGATCTCAGGGTCGTAAGATCTAGCCCTGCATCAGGCTCCCTGCTCAGTGGGGAGTGTGCTTGTCCCTCTCCTTCTGCCTCTCCCTCTGCTCATGCTCTCTCATAAGTTAAATAAATAAATAAATAAATAAATAAATAAATAAATAAAGTGTTTAAGAATGTGTCCCACTGATCTTCGTAAAGAGTACGGCTTTTGAGAAGATTACAGTTAAGTGTAGGCATTGCAATGGAAGCCCAAGGTGGGGAAGGGCTTATCTCAAAGAGATGCGTGTGTGTGGCCTATGTCTCATGGAGAAAACCCCAATAAAATTCAAAGGAAAACCAAAAAATGTTAAAGATAATTACGTCCACACACACACATACACACACACAAAGTCTCCAGACTGTACTGAAAGGCGCAGAGACGGTACCAGATAAATAGACGTTTGGACCTCTAAAACTCGACTGGCAGGAAGCCGACTGAGAAAAAAAAGTAAAGGATGACTCAGGATATGAAAGCAAGAGCCACAGAGGGGAGCACGAAGAGCCTAGAAGGTAGCCTTAGGAGCCATGGAGAATTATTTTCTGGCAGAAATAGGATTGAGTCCTTATCAAGGAACTTCCACCATTTTCCCCACTGGATTACAGAAATCTTATGGGCCAGTGACTTTTTTCTGTCTCCCATTCCCCCCTTTTTGAACGGGAATGACTATAGCAGTTATCCTAGCCATGTCCCAACACCGGATGTTGGGGGCTAACTTACCTGTCTCGTCCGAAGTTCTTAAACAGGGAAGGTACTGCGGTCCAAGAGCTCACCTAGGGACCTACACTGGAGGAGCCTCGTTTGCCCCTGGGTCTGATCGAGATGCGACGTTAGACTTCAGAATGTCCTCTTATTTTCTGTGGAACCTCTACACCACGTGTAGACAAGTTCCTTTTCTCACTCCTAAAATGGAACGCTCTCGTGTGCCTTTCTTTCTTGATTAGTCTTGTAAGAGGGCTGTCTTTTCGAAGAAACAGCTTTTGACTTTGCTGATTCTATTATTTTCTTTCTTTCTTTTTTTTTTTAGATTTTATTTATTTATTTGACAGAGATAGAGACAGCCAGCGAGAGAGAGGGAACACAAGCAGGGGGAGTGGGAGAGGAAGAAGCAGGCTCCCAGCAGAGGAGCCTGATGTGGGGCTCGATCCCAGAACACCGGGATCACGCCCTGAGCTGAAGGCAGATGTTTAACGACTGTGCCACCCAAGCGCCCCTGATTCTATTATTTTGTTTCATAAATTTCTGCCTTAAGTTTTAAGTTTAAATTTAAGTTTAAGTGGGGCTCGATCCAAGAACGCCGGAATCACGCCCTGAGCGGAAGGCAGACGCTTAACAACTGCGCCACTCAGGCACCCCTCTTTTTCTAATTTCTTAAATTGCATGGCTCTCTCCCTAATTTTGAGGCTTTCTTATTTTCTGATGTAAAGATAGAAAGATGTCACGTCCCTCTAATTGCTCTTTGGCTGCAACTCCTAATTTCTTCTGCTCCTCCTCCTCCTTCTTCTTTTTCTTTTAGAGAGGGAGAGAGAGAGTGGGGGAGGGGCAGAATGCGAGGGAGCAAGAGAACCTTAAGCAGACTCCACGCCCAGCACGCAGCCCCAGGCAGGGCTCCACCTCACAACCCTGAGGTCATGACCTGAGCCGAAATGAAGAGTCAGACGCCTGACTGAGCCACCCGGGCGCCTACAGCCCCACCTTCTGCTGTAGAGCATCGGCATGGTGTCCATAGAATGCGTCCGCCTCATTTCACTTGTCCGTTCCCCTAGGGACAGACATCTAGGATTCCCCTTCACTCTCCAGCACCAAAGTAATGCCGCACGAACCTCCTTGTACATACCCCCTTACTAAATGGTGAAGATCATCACTAGAACTTGGGGACACACATGCTCCGTTTTCTTAAACGCTGCCAGCTGGCTGTCCAGTATGGCCGCTCCCGTTCGTGTCTCTCCAGCAGGTCGTGTGTCCTCACATCCTAGCCCTGGGACATTTAAGCATGACCAGGTGAGCCTTCAGGTGGCATCAGGATGCTTCACACTGTTGTCACTACGCAAGTTGCGTTGGCGTCTCAGAAATGGTCTACCCCGAGCGCTGCCACACGACGGTCTGGGCTGCTAGGCCGCGTGGTGGGGAAAGGGGGTGGCTTGAGCCAGAGCCAGTTTACGATTTGTGAATCCCGGGGTGCAGCCTCACTTGATTCTTTGTGAAAGGCCTAAAGCCTTGCTTGTGGGTAGAAAGGGTCTGTCAGGGACAGAGAGGCAGCCCCAGCAACAGGCCCCTTTTCCCTCGCGGATGCCACCCAGGATCTTGTGAAGGGCTCCGTCCCCTCCCCTCATGGCCCTCCTACACACCCGTGATCCTGAACCAAGGTCTGTCTCGCCCCCACTCCCACCCCCCTCAGCCTCCCTCCCACTCTGCCTTGTCACCGATGACTCGGCACTTGCCCTGTGCCCACTGCAGGGCTGCTGGAGGCCCAGCAGGAGCGGGGGGACGGCTGAGATGACAGGGTTGCCCCAGGGGCAGCTTCCTGGAAGACATTTTAAAGACAGAGCCTGACTCCCAGCCCCAGTCTCTTGTGATCTTAATTTGTGGCTTTGTCTGATGGGATTCGCTTCCTTCTGCATCTTCCTCTGGCTGTTTATTTGGGTAAAGGATATTCTCCTCCCTTTCATGTCTGAGCGGTTTCCTCCTGTGTGTGTTCACTGTGAGGTCTTCCGCGCCTCGGCCCCACAGGGAGGGCTGGGTGCTTCTCCTGAGAAGGGAAGCCTTCGGGGTAGGGAGGTCAGACAGACCCTCCCTCGGGGCTGCCTCCTGGGGGGTCACCTCTGCCCTGTGGGCAGTGCCTGCAGAGCTGACTGAAACTCTGGGCAGATTTGCTTGGACTTGGGCTAATAAGATTTTTCCTTTAAAAGGAACTTTCCATTGTTTGTTTTAAAAGTGAAATGAGCATTTTTTCCAACCGCAGGGGCGATGCTGAAGGAGCCTGTAATTTCTAGGATCCAAGACTGGGACTTAAAAACAAGAAGAAAAGGAAAATACAAAAAGCCTTCCAATTAAAATGGTCTCTCTCTTCCTCCCCTCAGGCATTCTCTTGTCTCCGGCTTCATTCAGGGCGCGGAGGGGCTCTTGTTTCTGCCTTCTTCCCCCAAGTCTCAAGAGATACCTGCGGCTAGTGAGACACAGGCGCTGGGCACCTACCTCGCACCGTTCACTCCCCACCAGACCCTGGGCCGCAGCCCGGACCCCACTCCCAGGGAACCCACACTCTCAGGGGAGGAGAGCCAAGAGCACACGCTTGGCTTTTGTCCTTTGCTCCGTGGACTGTGGCAGATAATCGCACCATGGAGTGATAAGAGGGACAGCACAAGATGGAAAGGAACGGAGGGGCACAAAGAAGGGCCAGAGCAATTGTCTGTTTCTCTTTTTCTCGGCTCCTTCTAGAGCAAACCAGGGGGTGCGCCCCGGGCAGGTCACCAGGGTAAAGAAGACTTAAGCCCCACTTTCCGGATCCCACAGACTTGGGACAACAGATAAACTCTCCAGTCTGGACCGAGGCAGGCCGACCCATTCTAAGTACCCAGTACCATGACAGTGCTGAGCACAGTGTCACGGAGGCTGAGGAGAGGGAGACAGGAGTCTTGACCAGGGAGGGGAAGGATTCAGAGAAGATTAGAAGCTGGGAATCCCACAGGCCTTTGGGGGGTAATGTATCCCTCCTGAAGCAAGCCCGAGGCCAAGAGGGTGCAGGCCTGGGGCGGACACACAGGGCGGATGAATGAGGTTGGCTCAGAGCATCAGGGTACACAGCGGGGTGCGGGGTGGGGGAGCAGTGAGGCGCCCCCCCCCCCCCCCCAGTGGCAAGGAGGGGGCTGCCAGTGACTGTTCAAAAGAGCTCAGAGCTGACCTGGCCTGAGTGCTCAAGTTCATTACCAGTCTTGATTCCTCCTTCCAGAATTTGCAGAGTTTGGCTGGAAAGTTTATGAGAACTGGCTTATTCTCTGGTGTCTTGGCACTTTCCCTTCATGTCCTGATTGGAACCAGGGAGGCTGTAAGTGCAAACGTTTTTGTACCTTAGAGTAAATTATATCTGCGTTCCTGGAGAAGGCCGTGGTGAAAGTGTCTCTTGTTTCCAGTGGCCCCACTCTCCCCCCTCAGGAGACCTGAATTCCAAGCCGGCGCTACTATAAAGTTGATGAATGCATGCCAGGCCCTAATCCAATATGCAATTGCCCTTCTTTCTCCTCTGCTTTCTGCAGGGAAAGGAAGCTGGATTTTTTAATAAGGTAATAGCACCTCTTTTATATTTTCCTTTCATAAATTATAAGGAATTGAAAGCAGAATAAGGCAGCAGCTTGGCATAATGGAAAGATTACTGAACTGGGTGGGGGTGTAAATTGGTACAACCACTTTTGGAGAGTAAATTGGCAAATATCTAGTAAAGCTGAAGCCGTGCCTGTCTCGCGGCCTGGTGATGCCTCTCCAGGGAAGTCCCTAGAGAAACCCTGGGCCCCGTGTCTCAGAGATCCGGCAGCGTGGGCCGGGACAGCGACACACTGGGGAAAAAGAGTCTCTCAACGGGACCGTGGAAAAGTTGCGTCCCCTAGACAGAGCTGAGATGTGCATCATGAGGAATGTAAAGAAATGCTGATAAGGAAAGAAATTACAGTATCTGAGTAGCTAAAGTGGATGAATGAGCCCTGCGTTTATATCACAGTTAGAACTCAAGAACATAATAGCAAGTTGCAGAAAGGCTTGTACCGTATAATGCTGTTTATATCAGGTTTAAAAACATACAAACTGATCCTACGTAGTGTGTATAGACACGTACATCCGCTGTAAAAGTATAGAAACAAGTGGGAACGGTGAATGCCAACATCAGGATGGGCACAACCTCTGGGGAGGAGGAGAGGGGAAGGGGATTGGGGGAGGGGACATCATAACGTTTTATTTAGCAATGAAAACTAGCCAATCTTTGCAAACTATAAAAATTCAGCAGTGTTGGGGCGTGAGTATGCTATTCACTGTGCTTTTCGGTTTGCAGGGGGCCTGCTTGTACCCCAGCCCTGCCACGAATTCACCACTTCTAATGTCTCTTTCGTGGCTCAAAGGTCGGATAGGAAGTTGAGGAGTAATTATGCAATGAGATCCAGTGGGATAGAGAGAAGGAAAGTCAGTACACAGGGTCTCCCATGGGAGGGGGCCGGGTGGCACCTCCTTAGTCTGCCCGAGTCCTCAAACTGGCTTGCAACCAAGTATGGAGGAAGAAGTGTCACCATTCAGATGGTTTGCTGCTCTGCATTCTCTGAGACCAAGACTAGGACAGTGTGTAGTATGTGGTCATGAAGGAGCACTGAACTGGGAGCCTAGAGATCCGGACTCTAGAGACCCAAATCCTATTCACTGGCTGTGTGACCTTGGGGAATCACTTCACCACTCCTGGTGCTCTCATGGATCAAAAAATGAGAAATACTATTGTTCTCCCTAAGGAGGGGGTTTGTGTTGACCAAATAAGACAGTGCCCAAGACAGGGCTATGGGACAGAAGGCACGGTTACTTTGTCATCTCTCTCTGGTCCTCAAATCTGCTTTTTCTCCTATAAACACCCAGCCTAGACTGAGGATTTTCTCTGTGCTCCACCCACTCTTGTGTTCTACTTCTAAGCCATGCTTTCTTTTGGAACAGAAAGACTGGCCCCAGCTACATATAAGCTTCCGGATTGATTCATTCAGTAAGTATTTCTTGTGGAGCTTGAGTTAGATATCCAAATGAAGATGTCCTGTAAGCCCCTGGATCTATCAGTTTGAGGCTCATTGGAAGAGTCAAGGCTAGCGATAAGAATATGGGAGTCCCTGGTGAAGAGATGGTGTTCAAAGTCATAAGACTAGATGTGATCTTCCACGGAGGAGGAAAAGCCAGCAAGACAGACCAGGAAGAAATGGTAACCGAGGGAGGGGGAAACCAGGCAAGGATGGTGTCACTGATGTCCGGAGAAGAGGATGAAAAGGGACATAGTGGTTATCTGTGCCAAATTCTGCTGAAAGTCTCAGTAAGAAAGGAGAGAGGTGATGACCAGATTCGGCAGCGTGGGGTCACACTGATGGCCTCAGCCAGAAGGGAGGAGACTTGGAGAAGAACAGGTTCGAGTGGCGTGGAATCAGAGCACATGGCCCCATAACCCTTAGGGAGGAGGCTGCAAGCCATGTGATTCCAGCCCCTGGCCACAGATGAGGGACACAAGAGTAGACTCTTTCCCAAGCTGAGCCAATGAGATCGTCTGTTCCTGGCCTGGGGATTCAAGATGCAATGACTGCCATTGATCGACCAGTGCCTCTGGGTCTGGAGTGGTTTTTTTTTTTTTTGAGCCAAATTTAAGTGGGCAGGGTTTTGCCAGTCTCCTTGCTTAGGGAAAGATCCTAGGCCATTCAGCCCCATGCGGAGGAAGGTGCTCCATACTCTACCCTCTTCAGTGTGTCACGGCTGTTTGGGGAGCTTGTGCCTTTACCACAGATGCATGTAGGATGAGGCTGAGCACTGTCTTAGGGCAATACTGGCTGTGTGCAGACCGCTACCAATGGGAGGTACTTGTTGGCTCGCGATGAGACTCCCTACCGGGCTTCTGGCTAGGGCTGTGAATGGTGACCCAGGACTCTGAAGGTGCTGATTTGGCAGTCTCTAGATAGTGAGCCTACTTCTATCTTGCCACCCTGGACCCTGACAATCTCTCTTTGTCATATCCCCATTGTCTCATCCATTTCCCAGACCGTGGAATAGCTCATCTCTGGGATCTGACGGTGTCTTCCCTCTCGTAATCATCAAGGCCTTCAATCGATGGATTATGGTGTCAGAGCTCTTCAGGATTTTGTCTTTTAGTTTCCATAATCTGGTTTCCAGAACCCAACAGTCTGTTCCCCTTCCTTTCAGATTAACAGCCCAGTACTCCCAGAAATAATGGATGCCACTGACCAAATAAGACCAGGCCCGAGGAGAGTAAGTTGTTCAAGCTGTTATCCCACTGCATAAGGGAGACCAAGGAAGTGGCAAAAGCAACAGAGAGAGAAGTGGCTGTGTTTCCTCTGGCCAGCTAGGCTCCAGTTGTTGTCCCTTATTAGATCTGCCCCATTTACTGCCCTGGCTCCTCGTATCGAAGCCCCTTTTTGAGCCAGTTTGAGAGGATGTGAATTTTTTTCCCACCTGAGGCAGTGGGAAGGGTCCAGACAACCCACCTGGGAGCTCAATGAGGCTGCTGACCAGACAACTACTTTCCATGGGGGGTAGGGTGAAGCAAATGCTAGACGGACACTCTCAGAGATAAGTCAGACTTCACAGTCACTTCTGCCACCAAACAAGTGGAATTTCACTGAAATTTCAGTGAATAGGTCTTGAGTTCTTCCATCTTGCTGGTTTTTGTTTCTGTTTTGTTCATAAATGTCAAGCCCTTAGAGCATGGGTCTAGGTCTAGTGATCAATGCCACAGAAGATGTTCAAGAACTGTCCAGTAAGTAGATGGGTTTTTTTGTTTTGTTTTGTTTTTCTAGAGAGAGTCCTTTACTTCTGGTCCAGTCCCTGCAAAGATCATTCAGCATCTGATTGGTGACTAGGTGCCACCTCACTAACCCATGTGACGTGTCACTCTTGCTGGTGTTTGTTCTGAGACCTCCAGTCTCATGCTGGACCACAAACTGCCCTCCCATCCTGTCCTTCAAACCCTCTCTCTCTCCCCTCGCCTGCTCCCCATCGCCCCCAGTTGTTTTTAAAAATCCCTTTATTTTGGAAAATTTCAAACATAAAAGTCGACAGAATAGTGTAATGAATCTCAAAGTACCCATCTCCCAATTTCAATAGTTACTGGTATTTTCCCAATATTTCATCCATTCTCCACCAAGTTTTTTTTTCAGAAGCATTTTAAAACAGATACCATAGGTATTCATTTTCTGTTTTTGCTGTAGCAAATTACCAAAACCTAGTGACTTAAAACAACATAAATTGATGATTTTTTAGGTGTCTGCAGAGGTGGACTCCTTCCTGGAAGCTCTAGGGGAGAATCCGTGTCCTTGTCTTTTCCAGCTTCAAGAGGCTGCCCACATTCTTTGGGGTCTGGCCTCCTTCCTCTATCACTTATGTGCTTAGATTGGCTCACCCAGATAGTCCAGGCTATCCCTGCAGCTGAGGAGCCTAACTTAACCACATCTGCAAGGTCCTTTTTGCCTGTAAGTAACGTATTCACAGGTTCCAGGGATGTAGACATCTTTGGGGGTCATTATTTTGCCCATCACACAGGGATATCATTCAATTTCACCCTAAATACCTCAACAAAGTAGGTTTAGAGGGAATCTACCTTAACATATTAAAGGCCATCTATGAAAAACCCACAACAAACATCATACTCAATGGGGAAAATCAGAGCTTTCCCTCTAAGGTCAGGAAGAAGACAAGAATGGCCACTCTTACCACTTTTATTCAATACAGTACTGGAAGGCCTAACCATGCAATTAGACAACAAAGAAAAATAAAAAGCATCCAAATTGGTAAGGAAAAAGTAAAACTTTCACTATCTGTGGATGACATGATACTACATATAGGAATCCCTAAAGACTTCACCACCACCAACAACAAAAAAAACGTACTAGAACTGATAAAGAACTCAGTAAAGTCGCAGGATACAAAGTCAACATGTAGAAATTTGTTGCATTTCTATACACTAATAATGAAGCAGCAGAAAATCAATCCCATTTATAATTGCACCAAAATTAATAAGATACATAGGAATAAACCTAACTAAAGAGGTGAAAGACTTGTATTCTGAAGACTATAAAACATTGATGTAAGGAATTGAAGATAACACAAAAAAATGGAAAGACACTTTATGTTCATGGATTCAAAGGACAGATATTGCTAAAATGTCTACACTACCCAAGGCACTCTACAGATTAATGCAATCCCTATCAAAATACTAACAGAAGTTTTCACATAACTAGAACAAACAATCCTAAAATGTATATGGAACCACAAAAGACCCCAAAGGGCCAAAGCCATCTTGAAAAAGAAAAGAAACCCTGGAGGCATCACAATTTCAGACTCCACGTTATATTACAAAGCTGTAGTTATCAAGACAGTATGGTACCTGTACAGAAATAGACATAGACCAATGGAATGAGATAGAAAGCCCAGAAATAAACCCATGATTATATGGTCAATTAACCTTTGAGAAAGCAGGGAGGAATATCCAATGGGAAAAAGACAGTCTCTTCAACAAATGGTGTTAGGAAAACTGGCCAGCTACATGCAAAAGAATGAAACTAGACCACTTTCTTACACCATACACAAAATAAACTCAGAATGGATTAAATGCCTACATGGGAGAACTGAAGCCATAAAAATCCTAGAAGAGAGCACAGGTAGTGATATCTCTGTCATCGGCCATAGCAACTTCTTGCTAGCTATGTCTCCTGAGGCAAGGGAAAGAAAAGCAAAAATAGACTATGGGGATTACATCAAAATAAAAATCTGCACACTGGAGGAAATGATCAACAAAACTAAAAAGCAACGTACAGAATGGGAGAAGATATTTGCAAATGACATATCTGATAAAGTGTTAGTATCCAAAATGTACAAAGAACTTATCAAACCGAACACCCCAAAAACAAATAATCTGATTAAAAAATGGGCAGAAGACATGAACAGATACTTCACCGAAGAAGACATACAGACATACAGACATGAAAAGATGCTTAACATCACTCATCATCAGGGAAATGCCAGTCAAAACCACAATGAGATAACACCTCACACCCATCAGAAGGGCTAAAATCAAAAACACAAGAAACAAGTGTTGGCGAGGATGTGAAGAAAAAGGAACCCTTTTGCACCATTGGTGGGAATGCAAGCTGGTGCAGCCACTGTGGAAAGCAGTATGGAGGTTCCTCAAAAAGTTAAGCATAGAACTACCCTCTGAACACTACTGGATACCCCCAAAGTACAAAAACACGAATTCAAATACATGCACCCCTACGTTTACTGCAGCATTATTTACCATAGCCAAATTATAGAAGCGGCCCAAGTGTCCATTGAAAGATGAATGGATGAAGAAGATGTGGTATATATATGCAATGGAATATTGTTCAGCCTTAAAAAGAAGGAAGTCTTGCCATTTGCAACGACATGGATGGAGCTAGAGAGTATAATGCTAGGTGAAATAAGTCAGGCAGAGAAAGACAATAACTATATGATTTCACTTGTGTGGAATTTAAGAAACAAAGCAATTAAGCAAAAGGAAGAAGGAGGAGGAGGAGAAGGAGGAGGAGGAAGAGGTGAGAGGAGAGAATGAGGTAGACAGAAACCAAGAAACAGACTTTTACCTATAGAGAACAAACTGATGGTTACCAGAAGGGAGGTGAGTGGAGGGACGGGGGAAATAGGTGATGGGGATTAAAGAGTGCAGCTGTGATGAGCACCAGGTGATGTATGAAAGTGTTGAATCACTACACTGTACACCTGCAGCTAATACAGCTCTGCATGTTAACTACACTGGAATTAAAATGTAAAATAATAAATTTACCCAGAATGATTTAGTGTGTATCTCTAACGATTAAAGTATATCTCCATGACATTATCATATCTTAAAAGTTTAAAATAAACTCTTTAATATCAGCACTATCCAGTCCCTACTCAACGCGTTCGGATTTCGTCTTCCTTGTTCAAATCCAAGCATGTTTATACGTTGCATTTGGTTGTTTAATTCCCCAAGTCTTATTCTTTAAAAATCTCCCATCCACCACCCCCTACCTTTTAAATGCCATTGATTTGGTGGAGAACTCTAGGTATTTGACCTGGAGGAGATCCCACATCTTTTATCTGGCTGATTGCTTCTTCATGGTATTGTTTGATTTCTTCCTCTGTCCCTTGGATTTCTTGCGCACTGATCGTTAGACCTACAGGCTCGGGTAGGATCAGATTCAAGTCTGTTTGGCGACCATTCATCGGGGTCCATCACACCATGAAACATAAAATGTGCAGCTCCCCCCAACCTGCAGGGGTGCTGAGATTGAAGTGCAAGTGGAGCCATCCCGACCCTTCCACTGTGAAACTCCCCATTGATCTTTTTACTCAATGATTTTGGCAACCTTTGATATCGCCCCTAGATACTTTATTTCATTAGGAGTTGCGAAACGGTGATTTTTATACTTCCATAATTCTTCCTTGCATTTATTATCTGGAATTGCTCTTCAAAGAAAAAGTTTTCCCTAACAACAATTTGGTTACTCCAAAATACTGTTCATACAGAGAGATGGGCCAAATGCTTGAGTCTTCCCAATTTTTAAAAGCAAATTTCAGAATAATGAGTTGGTGGCTCAGTAACCTACGAAATGGTAACATGTGAATTTTTCTTTTAGAATTGTTTTAAGCGTTTGTGTGTGTGTGTGTTTCAATCTTTTTGTTGTTTAAATTATCCTTAGGCCAACAGACACCTCTTCAAGTAGACTCTCCTAAGTCTTATGTTCTATTGAGAAGATTCATTAAAAGTAGTCCTGGATTGTTTTCTTGCTTTCTGGAACAAGATATCTAAGGCTCATCTTGTATATCTGGAATCAGCCATTTCTTCACAAATCTTTGGTCCCTTTTGCTATGGAATCATATTTAGAGACCATGAAACTGGGAGCTTACTGCTACTAAACCTTTTCAGTGGTTAGAACTAGGAAATATATAATTTTTAAAGAAAAAAACAAGAGAATTATGAACTCATTAATATTCCAATGTGAACTAAAAATCAATAAGGCTACTAAACGGTGTTTAAGATTTCTTTCTGGTTCTCATTGTCCTGGAAATGTATCTTACTAGGAATATATCATCAAAATACTGAGTTTAAAAAATAACTTGTAGGAATTCTTTTCTCTGTGTGGCTGTATCAACCACATTTATGCAAAATTAAAATTATTTCTTTCAGTTTGAATAATTTTTAAATTTTAATTTATATGCTCAATCATATATCCCTATCGTAGTTATTACTGCTGGGAATGTACCTTGTTCATTGTTGTCAATTTATTTATTATTGATCTTTCCCCATTAGCAGTTAAGCTCCGTAAGAGGAAGGTCCCTTTCTGTCCTGTTCACTGCTTATCCACAATACCAAGAATAATCCCTGACATATAATATACCTGCCCAGGATGCCCAGGATGTGGCCATCGCTGATATATGAGAATACATCATTGCAATAGGGGCAAGTAGGCGTTATTATCCCCACGGACCGGATGAGGAGACCAAGGCTCCAGCAGGATAATCACCTTCACATGGAATAGAGAGTGGAGACTTGAGTGAGGTTGGGCTGGCGGATAAGATCCTGGAATCGCAACGATTCGGGCTTTGAATTACTCCTGCTGCCAAGTTCAGAAATGGGGGCCCTAATTCCCTGTATTCTGGGAGAGGAAGCTATAGCAAGCCCTTTGGCAAATGCTGGAGGCAAGGTAGGCCTGGGGAACCCTGAGACCCAACTCCCACACCCTTCGGCCACAGTTGAAAACCTCCCCTGCCTTTGATATAGAACAAGAAAAAGAATTTCTCCCAAAAGAGGTTCCCTGCCGTGGAAGGAGCACTGATGTACAATCAGAGACTTATTTTAGAGATCTGGCTTCATCATGTATTGGCTCGGTACCCCAGGCAAGCCACACAATCTCTGCGAACCTCAGTTTTCCCATTTGCAAAATGGGCTGACAGTCTGGGCTCTGGTCACTTCTCAGCGTTGTTGTGGGATGAGGAAGCACTGTGGTCTATAAAAGGCTCCCTAGATAGAAGGGGTATTATTGTCTCTCCCTTCCATTCTCTTCTCTGATGCCGTTTTAGCAGAAGTGTGCTCCCCTATGCCAAAGGTTTTCAAAAAAATTTGGCCAGGAATGCACTCACCCCGGAGACAGGCAAAATACTTTATGGAGGAAATCATCAGAGGAAAAACAAAAAAGAACTGAAAGACAGGGAGTGGATGGAACATTTGGCTTTTGGTGATCGCTCACTGTGGTAGGAAAAAGAAATCCTCCGAATGCATGAGAGAGCTAGAGATAATGCTGATGACAAGGAAGGTGCTGTCGTTAAGGGGACCCACTCGCTGGCTGCGCTCTTGGCACAGCCTCAGATGCTGCTGGGGAGGAATTCTCACCACCATTTCATGTGGATGAGAGACCGAAGCCCAAAGAAGTCAACGCCACGCCCCACAGCAGATAGTGGACTCGGGCCAGAACCAGAACTCAAAGCCCGGGAGGTTCTTACTAGCTCATAGCGCCTCCACATCCAGGAAAGTTCAGCACGCTGTGTTAGGTGGTGGGTGAGAGACTCCCACAGTTAACTGGAAATCAGCCCTGAGCCGAGCTCCACTCTGCTTGACTGAGGAAAGACTGTAGATGCTGCATCCTCCGTGTGCTGCTGTGTGGCCCTGGGCTTGGCACGTCGAGGGCTCAATGAATGAAAGAAGAAAAGCTGTTTCAGAGGGTCTTGGAGGATCCGCAGGAAGCCGGAGCGGTTGCCATGTTTGCACACCTTCACAGCAGCCCTAGCAGCCAGGGCTGGGGCCAGTGGGCATGTTTGGCTTCGTGGCCGGGGGGCCGGAGAGCAGTTCATGGTTTCAGAGGAAAGGGAAGAGGCCCAGAGCAAGTCACCCGGAGGCCACTTGGATCCACCCTGGGAGGTGTGGTAATGCGGGTCACCCTCTTCCCTTCTCCATGCCGGGGCAGGTGAAAACTCTAATGGGCCTCCTGGTTCCATCATGTCTGGTTTCACGAGAGCTGGACCCACAGGAGTGGGGAGACCCATGCTAGGTTCTGTTTCAGCACAAATTTAAAGCAAACTTATATCATAAGGCCTCGGTTTTCTTCACCGTAACTGATGGAGACCCGAGATCTTGGCTGAGCGTTTCTAAGCCCCTCAGGAAAAGGTCTAGAACTTTGGCCAGGTCTTATGATTTACTTGCCTTGTGGCCATCTGAATGTAGACAGATTGGCTGCGATTAGTTTTTTTTTTTAATAATAATTTTTTATTGTTATGTTAGTCACCATACAGTACAACCCTGGTTTCTGATGTAAAGTTCGATGATTCATTACTTGCGTATAACACCCAGCGCACCATGCAATACGTGCCCTCCTTACTACCCATCACCGGTCTATCCCATTCCCCCACCCCCTCCCCTCTGAAGCCCTCAGTTTGTTTCCCAGAGTCCTATGGACTCTGCGATTAGTTTTTAAACCTCGAGTTTTGCCTCCCTAACTGCTTGGAGCCCCGGTTTCTGTCTAGAATCACATGAGGATCTCCAATTCTCTCCTTGGTTCAATCTGTGTGTCCTCAAACCCCTCTGCACGTCAGATTCTCAGCTGTACAAAGGAAGGGTTTGATTTGCCGTAAGGATTGAAGGAGAGAGAAACATTTGCGTGCGTGTGTGTATATTTCAGATAATGGTATGTGTAATATCGTAAGTACTTTTAGATGACTTTCTCTCCGCTACAGAAAGTTCTGTCCCATTCTCTGATCTCCTTTCTCTTACCATCATCAGAACACAGATGACAGGCATCTGTCAAGACCTGGAAATTCTCGTTCAGAAATTCCACCTGGAAACCACGATAGGGAGAAATGTCTTCCTCCGGTTCCAGAGAAAGTGAAGAAGAATTATGCCTGCAAGTTGCTGGAGTTTAATTATTAAATAGAGTTATGTATTTATTACACATACATGTTTTTATTACTTTCATTTTGCCCTAGAGGGGAATAAATGACTTCATTCTCTTTCCATTCTTTTCCCGATTGGACTTTTGTGCACGTTGACTTCCGTTCCTGCTTACCTCTTCTAAAACATCTCTCAGGTGCTGCGACCTGGGAGCAGAAGGCACAACTTAAGGAGGGCTGCAGAGAGTGTATTTGTTCCATATCCTAATTCCTGCCTGTCGAGTCCAATGGCATGTTATTTCCACTGGGTGGGAGCCAACCCTGAGTTCCTCTACGTTGTATCCAACCTTGAACATTTCTCTGCGATTATGTTTCATCCAGGGATTAGCAGAATGCAGAGGGGAAAAAAACCTGAGAAGGTGTCTGGCACGGGGGCTTAGTGCTGTGTTAGCACAATCTGTGGGCATGCTCGGCTAATTGGGGAACAGCAACAAACAGAAGGGGCTTGGGAGCTCCCAGGAATGTCTCGTCTTCAGTTACTGGAAATGGTTTATTTATTGAGTGTCAGGCTTTTTTGGTATGTTTTTGTTTATTTGTTTTTTAGAACCCCCCCCTACCCCCACCCCAAGGACACTGCGAATAAGCAAGCAACGGTTCTCACCCCCTCATCCTGCCCGTACCATCACTTCGCTATCCGGAAATCTGGGAGTGGTGAGTGAGAGGCTCAGAATTCTTCTTTCAGACCTGCCAAGTATCATCGTTCTCAAGCAAACCTTGAAGAGTCTTTTTTTCCTTTTATAAGGGGACACCCTTTCACTTAGCCGTTCCAAGCAGAAGACAGAGCAATTCCCAGAGACACTCCACCCATTCTGGGCTTGCGAGCGGAGTCGGGCAGGCGGGTAGCATCTGTGTGGGGCAAAGGGCAGTGTCCAGCGTGACCTCCAAGCGCCTCGCACCCTCTTCTCTTTGCCCCAGACCTGGCTTCCTCTGTTGTGTCTCAAGCATATGGTCCCTCATGAAGAAGTTGGGAGAACAAACACGTGCCAGGGAGGAACATGGGGGAGGCTGGCTTGAGGAAGGCTGTCTTCTCCGGACCCAGAAGCTGCTGTGCCCAAACCCTTAGAACCCTGACCTTCTACAATCCTTCTGTGGGACCAGGGGGAAGCAGCACTCCAGCAGGCACTGAGCTGCCACCAAGTTGCTACAGAACCAGGAACTCCAGGGTCAAGTTTCTTATTAAAACTCCAAGGCCAGTGGTTGCATTTAAATGGTTTCCAGCACACCTGAGGAGGGTGTGAGGTCACCAGCTGATCCCATAAAAACTGGATGAGGGCCAGGGTCCTGGGAAAGAAATCAACAACCCTTAGATGTCAAGAAGACGTCCAGAAAAGGGGGAGAAGGGATTCAGGGTGCAAGAGTACAGTATGTTTCCGGGATTCTTTGGCTTGGGAGTTCCAACACTGTGCTAAGGGGATACAGAGACCAGGAAGATGGGGTCAGGTTTGATTTGGAACAATGAACCTCACCCCCCCACCTCACCACATGGCCACACATTGCTCCCTCCCGTGCAGGAAACTATTTTTATAAATGCATGCCACCAGGCCAAAGGGGGTCATCTGAGTGGAATATTGGAAATGGCTCTGAACTTGCCATCAGAAAACCTGGAGTCTAGTCCTGTGCTTACTAGCTCCTGGCAAGCAATTTAACCCTCGAGAGCCTCTAGTTTCCTCTATGTAATTTCCTATTATGTAGAAAAATACAACTGAAAGAGATTTAGCATTATAAAGACATTTGGTCAGTCACCTACATTTAGAATTAAGAAAGTAAAAGCTATTAACAAAGCTTTGGTAGATTGACTGCAAAAATATCCACACTTTGTCACTCCTCCCTGCCCACCCCCTTCGCAATGTCACTTTGCAGTTAAGTAGAACGTTTTTTCCCCACCCCTTAAATCTGGGCAGGTCTTGTGATTTGTTTTGGCCAATAGAAAATGGCAGGGGTGACAGCGTCTGAGCCGAGGACTCAAGAGACCTGGTGTGCTTCCTCTCTCTCATGGACTCCTGCCAACTCTCTATGACCAGCCTAGGGTTGGAGGGTGAGACTATGGAGAAGAGGCCAGTGGTCTCAGCCATGGCCATCCTATACCAGATGTCGTCACTTGACTCCAAGTGTCCAGCCAAGAAGAACACAGCTGCTCACCAACCCACAGCAGAACACAGATGCACGATGAAGCCAGCGGAGACCAGACAACCCCTGGACTCATCAACAATAAGTGCTTTCCTGGGTTAAGCTGAGTTTGGGAGTGTTTGTTATGTGACAGTAGCTAACGGACACAGAGCTTGTAGATGATTTAGCCCAAAACGAATCAGTTAGAGCTGATCATCAAGGCTGAGCTCGATATCTCAGTCAATGGCAGGGGCACATGCAACCGGTCACCGAGAAGAGCAATATGGCGGCCAGCCCTGAGGGACTCTTCCCCAGGCCACACTCCTGGGCTGGAGGACAGAATGTTGAATCAAATGGTGTCTTGTTCAGATCTTAGGTGAGTTTGTAATATAAGAATAATATATTAGTGTGTGAGAGGCAGTCTCCAAAAGGAAAACCAATATTTATTTGAGGTTTATAAAAACATTATTGTAACAAATGAATTCTTTCTGTGGAATCGGTTAAACTAATATACAGCATCATAAATATAATAGTTTGAAGTCAAAATTCCCATTCTTGATTTATAGATTTACCAAATTAACCTGCCAAATTAATATCTTTCTTGCAAAGACAAAGAGACTTCCAAAGGTGGGTTCAAATGCCGCGTGTCGTCTCTAGCATAGGCTTTGCCGAGAGGCATCTGGGACTTCAGTGGGGGCTGAAGGGCAGAAGAAAGGAATCATTAAATGCGTGCTGCTGGTGTTAGCATAACTAAAAGGAGGGTAGGGCACTAGAAGATGGGCACGAGCCCAAAACACTGTCCAAACAGGGCTCTGGGCTGGGGTATCTGTGCCCACGTCTGCGCTGCTGGGTGGGGCCTAGCAGGAGTCTCTCTGCAGAGGAAACAATCAGGAGGCTGGCTTGGGGGGACTTCTTCCACCAAGCTGAAGCTGGATCTCAGTCAGAGGGTGAAGGGGGGTGGAAACAAGAGCGTCCTGAGGGGTGGGGGTGAGGAGTGATAGAATGGGTTCTTGTATCATCTCAGTGGACTGGAAAGGATCACTGGAAGCCAGTGTAAAAATGCAGAGTCCTCTAGCATTGGTGCGAATGGGCGTCATGCTGGCTTGGGTGGGACTGGGTCAAGGACTAGACTAGTTCCTTTGGAAGCCTCTGGAAATCCTGGATGGCCGGTGGAGAGGATTAGAGCCATCACATCCTTCTCTGTGAATGGTGGACATCACTGGGTCATTGATGGCAGAGAGGCCTTTCCCAAAGGACCTGTGGGAGGAAGTGGAACACCAGTGGGTCCGTGCCCAAGAATCAGAATCCTCTCCCCCAACAAAGATCTAGAGCACCAGGATGGGGGAAGAAGAAAGCACCATGGATGTGGGGGGTGAAGCAGGCTCGGGGGCTGATGGCAGTGAGGGCCAGTGCCTCAAGTTTGAGGCCCGTCTTGGAAAGTGGAGACGGGACCTTATAGGGCCCGAGGCTTCTTTCTGTTCTAAGCTTCAGTGATCCCACGGTTTTATGGCAGCTTTATGGAGAACCACTAGGCCACCCCTTACATTCCATTTCCCCTAATGCCAGAACCAAACTGGTCTCGAATCTGAATGGAACACGGTTCTCTCTGTAGATCCTGGTTCTGCAGGCTTTAGGCTGAATGACCATGAAAATAGCTTTCTCCTGAAGCTAGGGGTGATCCTGGAACTTTGAAAGGTTCCAGACTTGCTGTCTGGGACAAAATAACTTCTTCCCCAGCACTTTTTCCCTAGAAGTAATGACGCCATTAATGCCGACTGCTGACACAGCCAACGTTGAAGCAGTGGAACTCTGCCCCCCTCTGTATGCTGTGGCCTCATTCGTCCAGGATCAGTCCCGGGCTCTTGTGAGCAAACACAGCAACTTGATACAAACCAGAGAAACGTGTCCCGTCAGGGCAGAAGAACAGCAAGAAGGACCTCCTCCAGGTAGAGAAGTGAGAGGCGACGCTCTCTCTGAGGGGACCTCGCTCTTGGCTGACACAGCTTCTGTGCTGGGACACAAGGCTTGGCCAGTGAAGCCCGGGCTGCAAGCGAGTGCCCCCGCGTCCCCCAACCAGCGCACTTGCTGCCCAGAACCAAACAGCCCGACACCTTGTTCCGCTAGGTCCCGTGCCCCCTTGGGAGCAGACAGGTAGGATTCCAATGTTGGGTGGCAAGGAGGTCTGGAGAGAGCTAGGACGTGGGGGCGAGAACAGGAGGAAAGGCCTCCTTCAAAGACTCACATTTTCCCGTCCTGCCAGACTTCTTTGAACTTCTTGCCACTTGCTAATTAAATGACCCAGGGGACTCAGGTGAACTGGGGGAACTCCTGCCTTGCCCCAACAGCTGCAACAAGGTGGTTATTTTCTCTCACACACATGTGGGTAATGAACAGAAAAAGAGCCAGCGGGCAGATCAAGTTCCATGAAACACACATGCAAACAGTGCACCCTTCCGTGACGCAGGCCCGCAGAGACGACAAGCCAAGTGTGAGAGACACGTCCCACGCGGGACGTACGTGGCCCTGGCAGCGGTGGGAGAAGGCACCGTTCCGCACAAACTGTACTCAAGGTCACCTTCATTTCCCGTCTGGGGCAGCTCTAGTGCGTGCTGGCCGATGAGCGATTCTATGGTTTCTCTCTTCTCAGCACCGGTGACATCACCACTTAATAAGGGAGGGAATCACAGCCACGTTTCAAAGAATCATTCAGTTTTCTCATTAAGATTCTATAGGATTCCCCCCCCCCCCCACAGCAACAGCCTTGCCAAAACGATGTTAAAAATAGACCTGGTAATACTTTTCACATTTGTAGGCAGTCATGAAGGTTTAACAGTGTGTATGTCCAGCAGGTGCACATAACTTTAGAATTAGGCACTGAATTATGCAGGACATATATTTGCTAAAAGGATTAAGAAACATGAAGCAAAGAACAAAGCTTGGGCTTGGTTTACCGAGGGGAAGCAAAACCTGTTAGCCAACCTCATTTTCTCGAAGGAAAGTGATTGTTCAATACGTAGACTATTTTGGGGGTAAAATACATACGAATAAAGTTCAAAAGTAGTTAAATCTGGATATTTTGACTTAGTCAGCTCATAGGGTCAGTTCTCCAAATTCAAGGGCCTAAATGCCGGCTCTCAAAGTGTAGAATTATTTCCGAGACAGACAGCACCCTAGCTTGTCCAGGCCTGTGCTGTTTAGGAAAGAACACAGTTCGGGTTAAGCTGGAAGCGTGTAGGGTCAGAGGGTTCCCCCCCCCCACTGAGAAAATGTACTCAGTGTGACAGCCTGAAATTTTAAGCAAGATAAGGCATACAGAAAATGAGACGCTACCTAAAAAGAGGTAATGAAGTAAAATATAATTATAATGATTAAAAAACGTAAGTACCTCGCATGAGTAACTTTATTTGGGGAGCGTCCGGAGTGAGCTCTAAATAAATCACTGGCTCCCAGAGAGACAGGGCTGCAGAACTGGCCCAGCTGGCCTCTAAGGGACCCTTCGGCAGTTGGACCGACTGGACTTTTTGGATGTATCTCAAATGTGGCTTCATGCATTTGAGGATGGAGAGGCGGGTGTTTCCTGAGATCTCAGCTCTGCTCCTTGTTAGTAGTTAAAACTGATCAGTAGCTGATAAAGAATTGACGGCTTTATAAATATAGCTCTCATGCATGACCATCAGAACTTCCTGACTAGTCTGGGCTACAACTTTTCCATCTCTAGAAGTACATCTACAAATGGAAGTTTTCTTGCTTTTTGGTCAATCACGGAGGTGAAGGTTAACCCTCTTCTTCCCCCAGGCCTGAAAACTTATTTTGACCAAAATGTTTAAGTCAGGGGTTTCATGTAGACGCAGCTTAAACGAGTCATTAAGAATTTTATTGGTTAAAGTAGGCATATTTTTTTCCTAGTAGACATAATGACATAACAGTAATAAAAATGTAATATTCAAGTAATTGCTGTAATGTAATTATAGTTTGGTCATAAAGTAAGATTAGGGGTCTGGGATGGCTGTTTTGTGGGTGTGTATTTTAACGTCTGAATGCAGTCTCCGAGGTGCCGGTCCCGTCCCCCTGGAACGCGAGTGCAGTCCATCACATAACCAGGTGGCTGGGAGCCCAGCTGAACCAGCATTATCTAAGCGGCCTGTTTACCCCGGCTGCCCTCTCTGGACCCCAGCATCCCGCCTGCTGCAGAGCCCTATCACCTCGTAACTGAAAACAGTGTTCCTGGTCTCCCATAGACCGCAAAAGGGGACATAAAGAGGGCCAGACTCCTCACTGGCGAAGCGACCCGATGGAGGTCAGGTGTCATCCTGGAAGAGGCCCCTCTCTGCCCCCACCGCCCTACAGCTCCCAGTCTCCCTCCGCTCCCTCTGATCTCAGGGCTCGGAGCTCTGCTCCTGTCTGTCTCCGCTGTGCTGCAGAATTAGCCTCTTGTGGCTTTTGGAGGGGAGAACGATTTCCAGATTGAGTTTAAACAAAAAGAGCTGAATTAGGCATTTACCCAAAGCATGTTTTATCAAAGGATTTGTCATTATTGGACATATTCTTTGAACCGTTATAAATGAATTTCTGTGTTTCTTATTTAATGGCGTGGCCTGATGACAGCATTAAGGCAAAAGAAGCACTTAACCATTTGTGAACCAAAACAATAAAATAGTTTTCCTTTCTTTTTTTTATTTTTTTTTATTTTTTTATTTTTTTTAAGATTTTGTTTATTTATTTGACAGAGACAGAGACAGCCAGCGAGAGAGGGAACACAAGCAGGGGGAGTGGGAGAGGAAGAAGCAGGCTCATAGCAGAGGAGCCTGATGTGGGGCTCGATCCCATAACGCCGGGATCACGCCCTGAGCCGAAGGCAGGCGCTTAACCGCTGTGCCACCCAGGCGCCCCTCCTTTTTTTTTTTTTTTAAAGATTTATTCATTTATTTTAGAAAGACAGAGCACAAGAGCAGGGGGAGGGGCAAAGCGAGAGGGAGAGAGAGCATCCTCAAGCAGGCTCCGTGCCAAGCGGGGAACCTGACATGGGGCTTGCTCAGTCCCAGGATCCTGACATTAGGACCAGAGCGGAAATCAAGAGTTGGATGCCCCACTGACTGAGCCATCCAGGTGCCCCAGTAAAAACATATTCTAATTAACAATATCTGCAATGAGTAACTGAAAGGACATCGGTTTTTCCTTGTTCCTAGCTTTCCTTTATAATTAATGAGTAATTTGTGAGGAGATAATTTGAGACTATGTAAATATCCACCCCTTATCATTCTTTCTCCCCTGTTGATGATCTTTTAATGCCATGATTCCATCTATATTTATTAGTTGGCATTCTACAGCAGAAAAAGAGCCTTTGCTTTCTCATGTTTTGTTTTGTTTTGTTTTTTTACTTATTTATATTGTATGGACTCAAGGATATTTATCTTATACTATGGGTGATAACCCCTTAGTATCATTATTTATTTGGACAATCAAATTGTCCCAGATCTGGCAAGCGAGAGCCTCTTCA
This sequence comes from Ursus arctos, assembly GCF_023065955.2. Classification (NCBI taxonomy): domain Eukaryota; kingdom Metazoa; phylum Chordata; class Mammalia; order Carnivora; family Ursidae; genus Ursus; species Ursus arctos. The sequence goes on from NW_026622974.1 coordinate 5,951,955, forward strand.
AGCTCCCATTTCTGCCATGTTCCCATAGTTCAGGAGCAATCTCTCATTTTCTGTTGAATTAGGATGTTCCAGGCTCAGAGCTGTCCCATGCATCTTTCCCCACTGTAGTCCTGAATCCTCTATTTCCCCAACGAGGCTGAATGCCGGTGGAGAACATTTAGAAACTAAGACCTGGGTACTAGATGTGAAAGAACATTGCTTTTTAAACATGTAAAATTTGTATCCAGTGTGATTGGTCAGGAATGGAAGAACTTACGGTGTGTAGAAAGAGCTGAGCGTGTGCCACAGGTGCAGGCTGCCTTTGGACCCTGAAAGAGGTGGAAATCTAAGAGGAAACCAGCCCCTCGTCCCCAGTAACATAGACGCGTCACACAGTATGTCAATTACAGTCTTGGCAAATGGGTAAGATACTTAGGCTTTTCTTCCTCTCAGCAAATATTGTTCCTCTAAGCCTCTGATACCTTTCGATGCCTGCTGACCCGGTGGTTCAGTCACACAGTGGCAATGTAGAATATTTTACAAACTGAACTTCTTGCCGGTATCTGTGACTTTATTTTTTTAAAAAGATTTTATTCATTCATTCGACAGAGATAGAGACAGCCAGCGAGAGAGGGAGCACAAGCAGGGGGAGTGGGAGAGGAAGAAGCAGGCTCATAGCGGAGGAGCCTGATGTGGGGCTCGATCCCATTAACGCCGGGATCACGCCCTGAGCCGAAGGCAGACACTTAACTGCTGTGCCACCCAGGCGCCCCGTATCTGTGGCTTTAAATACCCATTGTCTCCGAATGCCCTCTCTTACACACGTCGATGACACGTCTACAAAAGCCGCCGCGGACACAGGCGGCCACGTGCAGCGTTCATGCCTCCCCATTCGCCCTAGTAAGCAGCCTGTGGGGTCTCACTCTGCATCTTGAGTCCGGTCTTGCTTTGCACAATGGTGACTGCTGAGCCGAGGCCTCGGGGAAGGTGGGACAGCCAGCTGTGCTGAGCCAGAGGGCGGCAACGGTGGCCACGGCGGGCCGGATGGACGAGATTTCCTCTTTAACTCCTTTACGTGAAGTGGAGGGAAAACAAAGCTTGGGTCTCACTGATCCAGGAGGCGTGTTGGCTTTTACTTGGCATCTACACCTTTGCTGCTTGAGAAATGTTATTTTTTCCTTAAAAGGCTATCTCATTAATCTTGTGTTAAGAGTGGTCTAACCCTATTAGTTGGGTAGGCTGCTTCTGTTCCAATTAGCATATATTTCCATAAGTGTTGAGAGGAGAAGGGGATGGAAGAGGCAGAATTTCTAAACTATTGACCCGGAGGGACTTGCACGAAGGTGTGTTTGACATGAGGGTAATACAACTGAAAAAGCACTAGTAAATGGTAAATTACGGTTGGCTCTGCTGATTTATGCTAAGCAGAATAAACTATGATGGAAACATAAAATATTTCTAAGCTTACACGTTAGTCACTCAATACACATAAAACTCAATTTTCTTCCTTAAAAAATAGATATTTCGAGCCGTGAGACTTTCCAGAGGAAATCCGCTTATTTGCTATCTTTGTGTTCACTCCCGTCACACGTTCCAAGCTTAAACGTTGAAAATGTTTTGATATTCTCAAGTGAAAGGTGCTGTGTGATGCCCCCATTTAAACATAAATCCTACTAGGATATTATCCCTACCATTACATTAAGTGACTTTCCTTTCCACCCATAGTTTGGTGGTAATGTCAGAGCAAGCCTTCGATAGCCAAAGTCATTGTTCAAGTATTGACAGGCTGGTTGCCTAACCAGAGAATGCAGAAGTAAACCGAGGGAGCTTATTTTGGGGATCGGGTTTGTCGCCATCTATGATACGTATAACCAGGAGGTAAACAGGAAGTGCTGAGTTGGCTTGGTTTACTCCTACAGGAACGGAGAGAAATAAAATCAGTGTTTACCAAATGGAAAAGCACAAAGTGGGTACAGAGAGCAATGCTATTTTCATGCTTCTAAAAAGGTATTACAAATAACACAAAGTTTCAAACCTATAATTAAAAACTATTTTTAAAAAGCTTTGATTAAGTTCCCTTCAAAAATAGACCTTTTAGGCTGAAGCCCATTTCTTAAAGGTCTGCCTTCCATCTATGCTGCTTGCCCCTAAAGCATACTGTAGAAACGCCCCTCTTAAATAGCAGACTTCAACAGAAAACATATGTCTTAGAGTCATCTAGCAGAAGTCCAAGGCTCCTTGGGCGCCTGGGTGGCTCAGTTGGTTAAGCATTCGACTCTTGGCTTCTGCTCAGGTCGTGATCTCAGGGTCATGAGATTGAGCCCCGCATCAGGCTCTGAGCTGCGGGTGGAGGCTGCTTGAGATTGTCTCTCCCTCTGTCTCTGCTTGTGCTCTCTTTCTCTCAAAATAAATGAAATCTTAAAAAAAAAAAGTTCAATGCTCCTGCTTAATTGGAGAATCCAAGGCCCCCAAATGAACCTAATTTCTCAAATCCCACATAGCAAGAGGTAGAGCCATTTAGAGGCAGGGAGAATTTAGGGTCCAGGCAAAAGTTAGAGATTGACTGAATTTCTTAGTGCCAGACCTAAGGACACAAACCTTGTGGTAAAGGGGCTAAATGCACTGTTGGTATCATTTTGGCCAGAAGCTGAAAGACAGGTCCTATGGGTCCAAACTGAGGAGACACCCCCCCCCCCCACACACACACCTTCAGAATCTCTGGACAAGACCCTTTCTTCTTCTGTGTCAACAGCCTCATCTGAAAACCGAGGTGATCTGAAGTTCTACTGCTGTGAATCTAAGAAAAGAAAAGGACTGAAAAAGGTGATGATCCAGGAAAATAAAGAATAAACGAATAGAAATGAAGATAGATTATTTTGGGCAAGAGTAATTCATAATATTTAAAAACCCAGTAGGGTTGTCTGAGGTCGGTTAAACTTTAATAACCCAGATTTCAGACCAACATCAACACTCAAACCAAGAATAGCCGAAGAAAAGAATGGGCAAAGTACAAGATTAGGCAATTCAAAAAAAGAACATCTAGACATGGCCAATAAACACAAGAAAAATGTTCAACCTCAATGGTATTCACACACGCAAAAAAAAAAAACAAACCCTGCAACGATGAGACTTTCCCCTTCTTTAAACTGGAAAAGGCTAAAAAGGGGAATGACACCCAGTGTTGGTGAAGGCCAAGAGAAGTGGATTGGCAAACACCACTAATGAGAATGCAAACTGGTAAAACTGAATAGAGGGCCATTTGGACATGTGTCAAGTTTTTAAAATGAATGCCCTTGATGCAGCAGGGCCAATTCTGGGAATTTACTGTAGAGGAAATTTCCACAATCAGTTTAGTGGATCGCAGATGGGCACAAATTCTTTGCTGTTAATCTTAGCAAGAGGTAGTGTGTATTTCCCTTCCCCTTTCATCTGGACTGGCCTTGCGGCTAGCTTTGAGCACCAAATATAGCAGAAGTGGTGTCGTGGGACTTCTGAGGTTTGGCCTTAAGAGGTTTGGCAGTTTCTGCTTCATCTCTCTTAAATGCCAGTTGTCTTTTAAGTTCAACTACCCTGAAACTACCATGCTGTGAGGAAGCCAAAGCTCGTCACGAGTGAAAGGAGAGATCCCTGAGGCTCAAAATCTCCAAATCTACCAGCAAAGCCCTTTTGACCCTTCTGGTCCAGCTCGGCTGCCCTCTGCATGTGGCTCAGAAAAAGGCCAGATGATGTCATGTGCAGTAGGACCACCTAGTGAAGACCTGCATGAACCCTTGGCCCCCCAAATCATGAGAAATAATAAATCACTGTTGTTTTAAGCCACTGAGTTTTGGGGTGGTTTGTAGCACAGAGAAAGAGCACTGAAACAGAAATAGGAAGGGTCACTCCATCAGGCAAGGAATCATCCCAGCTGAAGTGATACTGATGAGAGCAACCAGAATAGAGACTGGCTAGTGGAATAAGGGAGTCATAAATACCAGCGATGACCACTGGACAGAGGGGACAGAAGGGATGAGGTAGCAGTTGTGAGTACTTCTTCCTTACGTTAGTATGAATACAGGGCCGGCTGGGTGGTTCAGTCAGTTGAGTGTCTAACTCTTGAGTTCAGCTCAGGTCATGATCTTGGGGTCATGAGATCAGGCCCTGCGTTGGGCTCATACACTGGGTGTGGAGCCTGTTTAAGATTCTCTCTCTCCCGGGACACCTGGGTGGCCCAGTCAGTTACAAGGTCATGATCCCAGGATTCTGGGATCGACTGCCGAATTGGGCTCCTTGCTCCGTGGGGAGCCTGCTTCTCCCTCTGCCTGCCACTCCCCCTGCTTGTGCTCTCTCTCTCTCAGATAGATAGATAGATAGATAGATAGATAGATAGATGATAAATAAACAAATAAATAAAATCTTTAAGGAAAAAAAAAAGATTCTCTCCCCCAGCCTCTACCCCTTCCTGCCTCTCTCTTTCAAAATCAATCAATCAATCAATCAATCCTTTGTATGAATACAGCATATTTGTTTAGGTATTAAAGACTTTTTCTTTACCGTCACCCCCCGCCTGCCTTCCCATTCCCCTGTTAGCTAACATAAGAGGTATTAATAGTGGTTAGCTATGGATCTTTGTATTTAAGTTACAAGATATCAAAGGGGAATTATAATTTAGAGAAAAAGAACATCACTTTCAAATGAACAAATCTTTATATCCTATTTTTTAAAATAAAGTTTTATTTTAGAATAGTTTTACATTTATAGAAAAATTGCAAAGCTAATACAAAGTTCCCGCACACGGGCACACCGCATTTGATTGCATTTTGCTTTATTGCGCTTTGCAGATACTGTGGATTTTACAAATTGCAGGTTTGTGGCAACTTTTCATTGAGCAAGTCTATCTGTGCTACTTTTCCAACAGCATTTGCTCACTTCATGTCTCCATGTCACATTTGGTAATTCTTGCAATATTTCAAACTTTTTGATTATTATTATATTGGATGGTGAACTGTGATCAGTGATCTTTGGTGTTGCTATTCTAGTTGTTTGGGGACATCACGAACCCCATTTATATAAGGCGGCAAACTTAATCCGTAAATGTGTGTGTTCTGATTATTCCACTGAGCAGTCATTCCCCCATCTCTCTCCTTTTCCTTGGGCCTTCCTATTCCCTGAGACACAGTGATACTGAAATTAGGCCAATTAATAGCCCTATGATGGCCTCAAAGTGTTCAAGTGAAAGGGAGGAGTTGCATGGTCAACTTTAAGTCAAAAGTTAGAAATAATTACACGTAGTGAGGAAGGCATGTTGAAAGCCCAGATTGGTGGAATGCTAGGCCTCTTGTGCCAACCAGTTAGCCAAGTTGTGAATGCAAAGGAAAAGTTTGTGAAGGAAATTAAGTGCTGCTCCGGTGAACACAAGCCTGGTAAAAAAGTGAGACAGCCATCTTGCTGAGATGGAGAAAGTTCAAGTGGTCTGGATAGAAGATCAAACCAGCCACAACATTCCCTTAAGCCAAAGCCTAATCCAGAGCAAGGCCCTAAGTCTCTTCAATTCTGTGAAGGCTGGGGGGCGGGGAACTGCAGGAGAAAAGTCTGAAGCTAGCAGAGGTGGCTTCATGAACTCTAAGAAAAGAAGCTGTCTCCATAACATCAAAGTACAAAGGGGAGCAGCCAGTGCTGGTGGAGAAGCTGCAGCGAGTTCTCCAGAAGGTCTAGCTAAGATCATCCAAGATGGTGGCTACATTAAACAACAGATTTTCTGTGTAAACAAAACTTCAATTGGAAGAAGATGTCATCTAGGACTTCCACAGATAGAGAGGAGAAGTCAGTGCCTGTCTTCAAAGCTTCCAAGGACAGGCTAACTCTCTCGTTAGGAGCTAGCACAGCTGGTGACCTTAAGTTGGAGCCAATGCTCATTTACCACTCTGAAAATTCTAGGGCCCTTCAGAATTATGCTAAATCAACTCTGCCTGTATTCTATAAATGGAGTAAAGCCTGGATGACAGCACATCTGTTTACAACATGGTTTACTGAATATTTTAAGCCCAATCTACTTCTCAGAGAAAAAGATTCCTTTCAAAATAATACTGTTCATTGACAACGCACCCAAGAACGCTGATGGAGGTGTACAAGATCAGTGTTGTTCTCATGCCTGCTAACAGAACATCCATTCCGCAGTCCATGGATCAAGGAGTAATTAAGACTTTCAAATCTTATTATTTAAGAAATATTTCATAAGGCTAGAGTTGCCATAGACGGTGATTGCTCTGACGGATCTGGGCAAAGTAAATGGAAACCATTCTCAAAAAGATTCACCCTTCTAGATGCCATTAAGAACATTCATGCTTCACGGTAAGAGGTCAAAATATCAATATTAACAGGAGTTTGGAAGAAGCTGATTGTAACCCTCATGGAGGACTTTGAGGGGATCAAGACTTGAGTGGAGGAAGTAACAGCAAATGTGGTGGAAACAGCAAGAGAACTAGAATCAGAAGTGGAGCCTGGAGATGGGACTGTGTTGCTGCGATCTCATGACCAAACTTGAAATGGCTGAGGAGTTGCTTCTTATGGATGAACAAAGAAGGTGGTTCCTTGAAATAGAATCTACTGGTGAAGATGCTGTGAAGACTGTTGAAATGACACAGAGGATTTAGAATATTCCATAAACTTAGTTGATAAAGCAGTGGCAGGTTTTGGAGGGACTCACTCCAATTTTGAAAGAAGTTCTGCTGTGGGGAAAATGCCATCAAACAGCATCGCCGGCTGCAGAGAAATCATTTGTAAAAGGAAAAGTCACTCGATGTGGCAAACTTCACCCCTTCATTGTCGTCTTCTTTTAAGAAACTGCCACAGCCAACCCAGCCCTCAGGCACCCTGATCAGTCAGCGGCCATCAACATGGAGTTAAGAACCCCCACCAGCAAAAAGATAACTACCCGCTGACAGCTCAGATGATAATTAGAATTTTTTAGTACTAAAGTATTTTTAAGTTAGTGTATGTATATTGCTTTTTAGACATAATGTTATTGCACATTTAATAGACTAAAGAATAGTATACACATAACATTTATATGCACTGAGAAACCAAAAAATTCATCTGACTTGCTTAATTGTGGTAATTCACTTTAGTGTGGTGGTCTGGAACACAACCCATGGTATCTCTGAAGAATGCTGTACTCCACACTGAGTTTCTCCTATTATTAATATTTTACGTTGGTATGGTATGTTTATCGCAATCAATGAACCAGTTTTGATAGATGACCATTCACCAAAGCCCATACTTCATTCAAATTTCCTTTGTTTTTACTTAATGTCCTTTTCTGTTTCAGAATGGCATCTAGGAGACCACATTATATATATGTCATGTCTTCTTAGATTCCTCTTGGCTATGATAGTTCCTCGGACTTTCCTTGTTTTTGATGGCCCTGACAGTTTTGAGGAGCACTGGTCAGGTATTTTGTAGAATGTCCATCAACTGAGATTTATTTGATGCTTTCCTCATAATTAGATTGAGATTCGGGTTTTGGGGAGGAAGCCCACCAAGGTTAGCATGCAGGATGTTAGGTGGAAGCATTTTGCTACTGTTTTTATTTAGAGAATTTTAAAATATCATTAAAAGTGGTACGTATGGGTGCCAAGTTGACAAAGCTTAGACTGTGGTCACCAGTACTGTGTCAACTTGGTGAAACTGAAACTACTTTTTCAGAATCCCCTTCCTGCTACAGTTCTGAGTTAGAGTTGGACAAAAAAGAAATTTATGCAAGATTTGGATTATGGAAGTGAAGCAGTTTTTAACCGTTGAAGTTCCTTGCGGTTAGATGAAGTTACAGACAGATATAGAAGTGCTGACAGCTCTAGCACGTTCTCCCTTTCCTCCATTCTAGACACAGTTCTTCTTCTTGACTGAAGACCCTGTTGACCAACAGTGGCTCCGAAGTTACTACTAGACACTTGGTGGTGAACCCACAGAGGTGGTAGTTATACAGAAGCATGGCTTCCTCCAGACCTTCCCATAAGCCTTCACTTTGCAGCCACTTTTGGCAGGTGGTTGTGCTTTGCTTGCAAATTGAGGGGTTGGTGACTTTTCTCTGATCCTCCAACTTCCTTCCTAGGCTTTTACTTTCCCAGCTCCTTCCACAACTATGTCACATCTGATTCCTATAATAAAATCTTTATCCTGTAACACACAGTACTTCTGACACTGTGATTGAACTCTGACGGATACATCAAGCTATGGGAGACTAATCCTTGACCTGAGAACAATTATAAAAGCTAGGAAAAAACAGAAAACAATTGTGTGATCGTCTTATATGTTGCCATTACAAATTGCTACAAAGTTAGTGGTGTAAACAACACAAATGTATTCTCTTAGTTCTCCAGGTCAGAAGTCTGGTATGGCCCTCATGGATTAAAATCAGGGTGTTGTTGGTTGGGCATCTGACTCTTGGTTTTGGCTCAGGTTGTGATCTCAGGGTTGTGGGATTGAGTCCTGCATTGTGTTTCATGCCCAGAGTGGAGTCCACTTAAGACTCTCTCTGCCCCTCCCCCTCCCCCCCCACTCTCCCTCTCACTAAAATAAATAAAGAAATCTTAAAAAAAATAAAGTCAAGGTGTTGGCAGACTGCGCTCTTTTCTGGAGGTTGTAGGACAGAACCAGTTTCCTGCTCATTCAGATTGACAGGAAAATTCAATTCTTTGGCTGTAGGACTGAGGTGCCCGTTTTCTACCTGGCTGTAAACAAAGAGCTGTTTCCCAGGCTACCAAATTCCTTGGCTCATGGCACCCTTACTCTATCTTCAAAGCCTGCGACATCAAGTCTTTGTCATGTTGCATCTTTCTTACCCACTTTTCTGCCTCCCTCTTCTGTTTCTATTTTTATTCATTTTTTGAAATATTTATTTTTTTATTTTAGAGAGCGAGCGAGCGAGCGAGAGCATGAGTGGGAGGGGCACAGGGAGAGGGAGAGAAATCCCAAGCAGACTCTCTGCCCTACTTGGGGCTTGATCTCATGACCCTGAGATCACAACCTGAGCTGAAACCAAGCATGGACACTCAACCAACTACACTACCCAGGTGCCCCTCTCTTCTGTTTTGAAAAGCTCATGTGATTAGGTTGGGCCTACCTGGATAATCTATAATTTTCCTATGTTAAATTCTGTTGATTAGGAACCTTGATTCTATCTCTAACTTTAATTCCCTTTTGTTATGTAATATAACGCAGTCACAGGTTTCTGGAGGTTTGGGTCTGGATATCTTTGAGAGGCCACACTTTATTTGTGGTATCAGAAAAAGATCAAACTAGTCAGGATTTGAAAGGATGTGAAATTGAAGAAGAGGAAAATTCACTTCCCCCCCCTCAGGGAATTTGCCACTTAAATGTGAGAGGAAGAAAAGCCATGCAGGAAGCAGAGGTCTAGGGCCTGTGATAGTCTCACTGAGCCAGAGGTTGGAGCATGAGGCTGCCGATAGTCGAGGGACCGAGATCTCAGAGAGGAGGAAACTCAGAGAAGCAAACCTGTAATTCTGCATGCAGTTTCTCCTTGAAATATATGTTAACCCCAAAGCTGTATGTGTGTAGGGTGAGAGCAGGAGCTGGGAGGCTAAGGAGGTGAACAGAAATTTCATCCACTCTGTGGGTATTTGGAGCCAGAGGCTGGATTTCAGAGCTTACCAAGGTTGCAGGGGTCTGGTAAACAACACAAACGTTCAGCTGAGGCCCTAGAGATACTTTCCACAAATGGGGCAAAGCAGAAATAGATCAACCTTGATTTGACTACACCCCCTTCTGCCTATCAGAAATGAAATCCTCTCTGAAGGAAATCATCACCCAGAGCTTCTGTATTTTTTCAAATACAACGTCTGCCACTCAATAAAATACTCCTAGTCATAGCAGGATACAGAACCAAATGCCTGAAAACCAAGAGGAAAAAAATCCAGACAATAGAAGCAGATCCACGAGCAGCCCACACACTGATATAATGAGAAAGGGCATTGAACTTTTCTTTTAAAGAATCAAATGGTGATTATATAACTGAAAAATAAAAAAGAACTGAAGTTAAAAATTCAATATATGGGCTTATCATCTCCATGACTTATTTATTTTATAACCAGAAGTCTATACTTCTTAATCCCCTTCATCTATTTTACTCATTTCCCCACCCACTTTCCTTCTGGCAACCACCAGTTTGTTCCCTATATTTAAGAGTCTTTGTTTGTTTAATAGAATTTCAGATGTGGCAAAAGAGAAGATTAATAAAGATAAAATGGGTCAATAAACATCCAGATTGAAGCAGAGATAAAAAGACACAGGAGGGGCGCCTGGGTGGCACAGCGGTTAAGCGTCTGCCTTCGGCTCAGGGCGTGATCCCGGCGTTCTGGGATCGAGCCCCACATCAGGCTCCTCCGCTATGAGCCTGCTTCTTCCTCTCCCACTCCCCCTGCTTGTGTTCCCTCTCTCGCTGGCTGTCTCTATCTCTGTCGAATAAATAAAAAATCTTAAAAAAAAAAAAAGACACAGGAAATACAAAAAAGACCATAGGAGACATATTACATATGGTGAAAAGTCCGACATACATGTAATTCAAGTCCTAGGACACAAGAAGAAATATCTGAAGAAAAGTAGCTGAGAATGTTAAAAAATTGATGAAAGATATTGAGCTACAAATTCAAGAAATTATACGAACTCCAAAAAAGATAAATACAAAGAAAACTACATGTAAGCATGTCACACTGCAAGGGCTGAAAAATAAAATAAAATCTCAAAAGTAGCCAGAGAAAAGTAGACACATTACTTTCACAGGGGGCAACAATAATGCTGGCAACCAAAATGACAGAAGCCAAAAGACAAAGGAAATGTGATATGTACAGAAAATAATGTACATTCTATAATGGTAAAACTTTGGGGAAATCAAAATATCCAATAATAAGATAGAATTAATTAACAGTAAATCAGCCGTAGTGTGAAATAGTCAACAGTAAAAAAATGGCATAGGAAAGCGTTTATAATAGGCTACTAGGCTACGAAGAAGTATGTACTGTATGAACTTATTTTGTGTGTGGGCATATTAAAATGTCAACAATGTTTAATCTCAATGGTAAAGGGCTGTGGATAATTCTAATCGTGTTCTTTATGTTTTCCTGAGTCTTTAAGGTTTTTGCTTATTCACAAAATATACATATTTTCGGTAATCAAAGAGAATCATAAAGAACAAGTTAAAGAGTTACAACAGTAAAAATAAGTTAAAATCAAGCATATTAATAATTAAACGTAAATAGTCTAAACACCTCAATGAAAAGGCCAAGATTATATAACTGGGTGAAAAACCGAGACCTAATCATAGACTGTCAATGAGAAAGACACTTTAAATATAAAGGAACAGATAAGTTAAATGTAAGAGGATGCTGAAATATATACCATATAAACACTAATAAAAAAAGTGAAGTAGATTTACAATATCAGACCTAGTAGACTTTGGAAGACGAAAAATTGCTAGGGATAAAGAGAACATTATACGATGCTAAAGGGAACAATTAATCAAGACATGTCATTCCAAACTGTGTATGCAACTAGGAACAGAACTTCAACATATACTGAACAAAAACTCATAAGACTTAAAAGAGAAATAGACAAAGCCACAATTTTAGTTGGCAATCTCAACATTCCTCTATCAGTAATTTTTTTTTAAAAGTAAAAAGCCAGAGAGACTGAACATTATCAATCAACTTGACCTAATTGACATTTATAGAACCCTATACCCAACACCAGCAGAAGGCGTGTTTTCAAGTGCACGAGCACAAATTCTGGGCCGTAAAACAAACGCAAAACTAAAAGAACTGTAATCATATAAAGTATGTGGTTCTTCATTATAAAATTAAACTAAAATTTAATAATAGGAAGATACCTGAGATATTCTCAAATATTTGGAAATTAATGAACACATTTCTAAATAAGCCACAGGTCAAAGGCAAAATCAGAAAGGAAATTAGGAAATATTCTGAATTGGATGAAAATGAAAACAAAACACATCAAAGCTTTTGAGATACAGCTAAAGCAGTGCTCAGAGGGAAGCAGATAGCATCGAAATGCTTAGAGAAAAGGAAGATCTCAAATGAAAAAAAAAAAAGAAGAGTGAATTAAATTCAAAGCAGGAGAAGGAAGAAAATGATGAAGATAAAAGCAAACTGACACTAAAACAGGAAAAAAAAAAAAGAGGAAAAATCAATGAAACCAAAGGCTGCTTTTAAGAAAAATAAGTACAATTGACAACTCTATTCAGACTGGTGGAGGAAAAAAAAGGAAGGAGAAACAAATTGCCAATATCAGGAATTAAAAAGAAGCATCACCACAGAGTCTATTCATATGTGAAGAATAATAAGGGAATTTCATAAATAACTTTCTGCCAATAAATTTGTTAAGTTACTTGAAAGACAAATAACCTTGAAAGACATAAACAACCAAATTTTCTCAAAAAGAAATGGATAACCCCAGTAGCTTTACATCTAAGGTTACTCATAGAAAGAAACACAAAGAAAACTTCAGTTCCCAATAGCCTCACTGATAAGTTCCTCTGAACTTAAAAACAAAAAAACAAAAAAAAAAAAAAAAAGAAAAAGAAAAAGAAAAAATAAAAAACCCCTAAATCTATAGAAACTCTTCCAGAAAATAAAAAAGGAAAGTAATTCCCTATTCATTTTATAAGGACAGATCATCTGATCTAACAACCAGAAAACAGACATTACAAGAAAATTCCAGATCAGTATCTTTCATGAACACAGATGCAAAAAAATACTTAACAAAAAACTATGAAATCAAGTCCAGCAAGATATGAGATTAATATATCATGACCAAGTGGCATTCATCCTAGTCAAGAAACATGCAAAAATCAATCCATGTATGTACCATCATAAGAAGAAAAACTATAAGATCGCCAAGGATGAAAAAAATAATAAAAAATTCAACATCCATCCATTATTCTCAGCAAACTAGGAATAGAAAGAAGTTTCCCTCAATGTGACAAAGAACATCTAATTAAATCTTACAGATGTTTTAATGGTGAAAGACTGAATACCCATAAAATCAGGAAAAAGGAAAGGAAACTGCCAAAGTTTTTCCCGAAGAGGTTAACATCATATTTAACAGTGAAAAACTGAACGTTTCCCCCATAAAATAAGGAAAAAGGCAAGGATGTCTATTTTCACACTTGTACACAACACTGTACTTGAGATCCTAGTCACTGCAGTAAGACAAGAAGAAATAAAAAACATACAGATTAGAAAGAAATAAGACTTTTTATTTGTAAATAACATGATTATCTATGTAGAAAATTCCAAAGAATATACAACACAAAACAACAACCTATTATAGCTAATAAGTGAGGTCAACAATATTGCAGGATAAAAAATTTATAAAAATAGATTTTATTGCTATATATTAGCAATGAACCAGAAATTAAAATTTTAAAAAAATCTTAGCACATCGAACATGAAAATCCACAGATAAATCTAACAAAACACGTACTAGATTTATATTCTGAAAATTGTAAAACACTGATGAGGGAAACTAGGAAAGACCTAAGTAAATGAAGAGCTATACCATATTCGATAATTAGAAGGCTTAACACCGCTGTCAATTTTCCCCAAACTGAGTTATAGATTCAAAGCAGTTCCAATCAAAATCTCAGCACATGAGGGGCACTTGGGTGACTCAGTTGGCTGAGCATCTGACTCTTGATTTTGGCTCATGATCTCAGAGATCAAGCCCTGTGTAGGGCTCGTGAGCTGGGCATGGAGCCTGCATAAGATTCTCTCTCTCCCTCTCTCTTTGTCCCTCCGCCTCTTAAAAAAAATCCCAGCACGTTTTGTAGAAATTTGAAAATTTGAAATTTGCAAAGCAAAGAACCTAGAATTAAAAAAAAAAAAAGGTTTGAAAAAGAAAAAGCGGACGGATTCGTAAGACCTGATTTCATGACTTAGTGATCAAGACAGTCAAATACCAGCTTAAGAACAAGCATACAGATCAATGGAACAAAAGAGAATCCAAAATATAAACCCATGTGTACATGGTTTCAGATAAATATGTCAAGATAAATCAATAAAGAAAGGATACATTGTCTCAACAAATAGTGTTGGAACAATCAGACATCCATATGCAGAAAGACAAAAAAAAGAACTTCAACCCTCACTTTGCATCATACACAAAAACTCAAAATGAATCGAAGACTTAAATGTAAAAGTTAAAATTTAAAATATGAAGAAAACATAAGAGAAAACCTTTGTATGCCTGGGTTAGATTAAGATTAGATAAGACAAAAAGTATGAGCCATGAAAGAATAAAAACTAAAAACTGGATTTCTTCAAAATTAAAAACTTCAGCTCTTCCAAATATACTTTAAGGAAAGTCAAGCCCCAGACTCAGACAAAATATGTGGAAAACACATTTCTGTATAAAGGCTCTAAAAAGAACTCTTATATTTTAATAAGAGAAAACAACCAATTTTTTTAAATGGACAAAAGATTTGAACACTTCAATAGAGAAAAGCTACAGATGCCGAGTGAACACGTGAAAAAATGCTTAGTATCATTAGTAATTAGAGAAAAGCAAAGTAAAAGCACAGAGAAATACTATCACCTACCTATCGGAATGGCTAAAATTAAAACAAAACAAATAGAATGAATCGTATCAAATGCTGGCAAAGTTATGGAGCAACTAGAAACCTCACATTTCTGGTGGGAGGGCCCATTGGTTGACCTGCTTTGGAAAACACTTTCTTAGAAAATTAAATATTTACTTACCATCTGACCCAGTAATCCCACTCCTAGGTATTTACCCAATATAAATGAACACGTAAATCCACAAAAAGGTCTGTCCATCCATGTTCAAAGCAGATTTATTTTTAATAGACGGAAATTGGAAACAATCAAAATGTCCACTCTGTTACAGAGATAAGCAAATCGTGGTGTGTCTGTACAATGGAGTATTACCGAGCAATAAAGGAAAGTGAACTAGTCACTGATACAGCAACATGGGTGAATCAAGCATTATGCTAAATGAAAGAAGCCGGACACGAAAAACCCTTAAACCCAAACTCATTTAGAATTATTTCATTTTACTTGCTATTCTGGAAAAGTTAAAAAAAAAAAAAAAAGAATAGAAATGAGATCAGCGGTTGCCAGGAGTGATGGGTGGGGATCGATTACGAAGGAACATGAGAAAACTTTTTGGCATTAATGCATCTTGATCGTGGTGGTGGTTACATGACTGTGTTTATTTGTCAAAAGTCATTGAATTGTACTGTGTATCTAAAAGGGGTTATTGCTGTACGTAAACGATACTGCATTCAACTAATTTTTTTAAAAGAAATATATTCTATGGGTCCTGTCTAAAAATACTACTGCACTCTATGAGATAATAAATAAATACACCAAAAACATTAGCTAACCTGGAGTTGTGGGAAAAAGAAAATTTGAGTAAGTAGTGATATAAATATATCAAAAATTTTACAAGACATTAAATGAAAACCTGACTACGTCATAACTCAACTCTTGCTTGTGGTGGCCAAACTTCTTGTTCTGTTGAAACAGAACAGGATTTGGAAGTCCTAAAATATAAAAACTTTTTAAAAAAGTTGTGCTGAGGAACACAGCTGAGGAGGTTCGGAGGACTCTGGCAAGTCACGGGGAAGGAGGGGAGTAAAGGACAAGCCAGGCCAGTAGTGAGAAGGAACAGGGCAAGGCCGGAGTGCAATCACGTGGGTCTGGCGTCGCAAGACTTTGCAGAACTAAAGACTGATCAATGGCTCAAACACCTAGTAAAGCACTGACTGACCTGTCCTAGGTGTGGGGGGCCTGGTCTAAGGGCTGGGGCTACAGCACTGGACACTCTGTGCTCCAGAGGGAGGAGGGAATGAACAAAACATGTGACTATATGAAATGGTAGGCAGATGTTGGGGTGACAAAAGAAGGAAGGGGGGTTTGGGGTGCTAGGGCAGAAGTTGGGGTTTCAGTATCTGGAAGGGTGGGCAGAAGAGGCCTTATTGGGAAAGTGATATCTGAAAAAAGACCTGAAGAAGGGGAGGGAGCTGCGAGGAGAGCTCTAAAAGTGGGTGCTTTCCAACCCTGAGCGCTTGTGGCTGACTCGGCTCCTATCCACCTACTTTGCTGAGATCTGTTTCGCTTCCATAATGAGGATATAAAAAGATACCATTTAATGCAATCACTGGTTATGATAGTTTATAAAAGTGATTTATGGAATACACATAATCTGCATTTCACCTGAACAGGAAACATGTGAAATCCAACTGAAAGGAAACTGCACGCCTCGATTTCTTTTTAAGCGCTACTACCCCTCTTTGAGACCTGTCCCTCTTTTAACATTCATTATACACGATTCTGGAAAAGCTGAACGGCACAGTTAAGTATTAATAAATTTCTGAGTATTATTAGCTGGGAAAAGGGTTGGGAAAAACCAGGAGGAAATAGCCTATCCATATGAAAACAATAATCACATAGTATTTATTGTCTGGGATTGAAACGTTTCAAATACGCAAAGCAATAAAATGTCAGGAAAAGCAAAACTTCCTAATGTTAAAAAGATCATAAATTTTCCCCAAAATAAGACATACGAAAAAAAAGTTCAGGTGATACTTTATGTCACAGGAAAAATATACACTTAAATCTAAGTTACAGCAGCTCACGATCTTCAGGAGGCACCATCTACTCACCGCAGAAGGCCGGAAGAGCTTGGCGAACGTCACTAGGGGAGCACAGAAAGCAACGGCTATCTTTTTTTTCTTTCTTTCTTTTTTTTTGAGCTTGAGAATCGCTTTTTTTTTTAATATTTTTTTTAATTTATTTATTCGACAGAGATAGAGACAGCCAGTGAGAGAGGGAACACAAGCAGGGGGAGTGGGAGAGGAAGAAACAGGCTCATAGCGGAGGAGCCTGATGTGGGGCTCGATCCCGTAACGCCGGGATCACGCCCTGAGCCGAAGGCAGACGCTTAACCACTGTGCCACCCAGGCGCCCCGGGAATCACTTTTTAACACAAAGAAATTCACGGACCCACACATTCTGTAACTTGTACTTTTGTTAACTCTTGAATGAAAAATCATAGGTAATGTCAAAAAGCGACCAGGATTTCAGGATCACCTTTAAAAGAATTGAATTTTATAAATCACACGGATATATATATATATATAGTTAAAACAGAATGGCACCTACATGGGCAAAACATGTTTATTTAATGGCCTCCCGAGCCCCTTTCAAGAATTCTACTTTCGCACAGTTCCCTGACTCACTGTGTGGGAATTATAGACTCCATGTTGATTGCTAGGCTTTTTTTTTTTCAAGAGGGCTATTTTTTTTTTTTTTTTACATGATTGCATGCATGAATGAATGAATGAATGAACGAATGACTGACAGAGACAAAGAACCCAGACATTTTAGTTGTAAGCTACTCTTGGGTGATGAACTGTTGCTTCCAGTTCACAAAATCTCCTTATTTTCGAGCTAAATAGATCTTCATATTTGCTTTATGTTCAGTGGACGCGTTACTGCTGTTACCTTCAGGGAACTCTTATCCTAAAATGGCTCACCGTCTTTAAATAAACCAGTAGGAGAACTGGCACGTTTTCAAAGAGGGTACTGTATATAAAAATAGCAAGTATGTCTCTCATTCTTTTTCAGGTTTGTACGGATGCAGGGGGGACACACACGTTCTTAGGTTCAGTAGGACCACTGTGAGCGAGGTGACTGGTCTTTCTGAGGTCGCCAACCCCTTCAAACAAGACTGAAGTTACAGTGACCTACTCATAAAGGCTACAAGGAACCAGAGCGCTCTGGTTTCCCTGAGACACTGCATTTGTCTTTAAGAAAAAGGCTGTGACCATCTCCAGTTCATGAGATTTGCAGCCAAACAAGCATCAATAAAAGATTAAACAGATTTAACCAACCAACCAAAAAAAAAATTCTGTGCTTATGTTTAAATGAATAACTTCTTTTCCACCAACCAACCAACACATGTTTATTGAATACCTAATATGTGCGTGTGGTGATCACAAGGGGGTATACATTCAAGACTTGCCCTCAAGAAATTCTTAATCCGGTGCAGGCTACAAGGCACGCAGAGAGACAATTAGCGGCACAAAATAGGAAGTATAAAGAATAAGAGGGGCATAATTAGCTCCGAGGAAGCAGAAGGTAGTGTGCACTGAGGCAACCTTTACAGGAAAGAGCTAGGGAAGGAGGCCACCATGAAAACCAAGGAACGGGGAGGCAGATTTATTTTTCACGCTGGGAACAGAAACACAGGACGTCCTACATATCGTAGGGGAAAGACACCCTGGTGATCTTGCGGTCTCCACACAGGCCATGCAGGCAAGGTTCCATTTCAGTCTGTATCATCCCAGGGATGTGGCAAGATGGCCACCACAAGACAGTTTCTCATCCGCCTCTCTGGTTGTGACGAGGCATGGGACTTTCCACGTCAACCTCCTGTCAGGTATGGGTGCAAGCTGAGGAACTGCCTGCCTGTACTGTAGGGTTGGCGCCTCTGTGGTAGAGTACCCCCCCCCGCCCCGGGACACAGGACGTTGACGCCATGCTGATCTCGCTTATGTTGCCGCATAGCGAACAAGCTGCCTGAGTCCCTCTGGGCTCACTGGCTCTTCCAGGTCAGCTCTATGGAAGTGTGGCAAGCCGGCCCACCAGCGGCACACTCACTGCTGCTCAGGGACAGCTTGGCTAAGTGACAAGAAGTGGCCAGTGCACAGGCAGGTGAACTAACTTCTCGTAAGTAAAGTCGTTGCAAGAAGTCAATCAATGCCATTCAGAAAACAACCCTGCAGGTATGCTGGGCCATAGGCTGGTGCGCTGCTAGTTGGGAGTCCTAAGGGACCTAAGTCAGCAAGTGACTTGAGCTGAGGCAGAGCAGACCTAGGGCTGAATTAGGGAAGCTGCTAACTACTGATTAGGGAGGAAAATCATTTCTGATTCCTATCATGCTCAGCAATTTTCTTTCCGCTTTCCTCTCTATCTCTGTCCACCATTCCCCCCAAGCACATGCACAGAGATCCCGGGCCAGGAGAAACAATGCCTATGCCATCATTAACCAGCAAACACCTAAAAAAGGGCATTTGTATCAAGTTTCAAGGGATTGTCCTATGTATCTCTCTTTCTGCCACTGCAAACACATGTAAAGAAGATGGGGATTATTTTGTAACAGGATGTACATACCTTGTATGAAAGCACAAAACAGTAGCAAAAGTAATTAGAGCCTTCTGGAGAAATGTGGTCTTCATAAAGGAGAGGCTTTATAAACATGGATCTGGGATCTTTGAGGACGTTTTTCTCATAATTTGTATAGGGATTCTGAGTGTATGCATTGATCATATGTATTTATCTTAAGGTTTAAGACCTTATAGAAGACTTGGCATCATTCAATGTAACTGTAGTCTATTACACATGATATGATATTCCATGATGTACCTAATACCTGGCCCTAGAGAAGGAATGTTCAGTTAAAATGAAATTTTCTTGTAATGAAGTTTTTTGGTACTGAGAAGTGCTTCTAGGTTCAGAAAAGCAATTCCCTTTAATTCATTATTAGAAACTTATCCTCGAGCATACCCCACGCTGTGGAACAGTAGTGGAGGGCATGGGCTTTGGGGTCAAAGTGCTGGGTACAAACTCCAGCTCCATCGCCATTGTCCATCCTATGGGCAACAGGGGGAGGAACAGTGCGCATCCCACAGAGGGGCTGTCCCTAACGGGACAACTCGCACAAAGCGCTTGCTACACAGGATGGCACGTGGACAGCTGTAATTATTATGTCAAACGTATTCTTAAAACGCTGGTACAATATAGCCTCATTTTTGATAGCAAGCAAAGTGTTACCTGGTTTAAGTAAAATTAAATAAGCAAGCATCTTGACTCTTGATTTTTCCCAGTATTTTTTTTTCTCTATTTTTTTCCTTTGAAATAAACAGGAACAGTGAATACTGGGTGGTGGTGAGCAGAAGGAGAGGAATGAATATAAGGCTCTCTACGGAATTATAGTGGTTTCCAACAATGAAATATTGTATGGAGGCTTTTGGTGACTTTCTAGGAATTGATTATTTAAAAATATGCTTCAATTGCCAAAGCTCCCATGACTTATGATGGCTTGCATATCTGATATTTTGTTCCAGAAAACAAATGCAAGTCTCTTTCCTTGTGTTAGATTTTTTTTTTTTTTTTTTTTTTACACGCTACAGTATCACTCCCAACACTGGAGACTTACTTTAAGAGATATGACTTTTTTAATATTTGAGTTTTTAAAGGCATCTGGCCCTTATTTGACCATCCCATTCATATCCAATTCCTGCAGGCATGGTTTTGTTGTTTAAGTTTGGCTTGATGCCCTCTGCAGAAAGCCTCTGCTTTAATGAACACAGCTCCACGAAAACTGCTAGAGTCCCCTGCCTACCTCCACCCCCCTTCCCTTTACTAGAAGAGCACAGAAAGTTTCATCTTGGATTTCAAATAAGGAGATATAAGAAAAAGACATTGCTGGAGAATCAGCTTTCTGTGGGAGCCACTGCTGTGACATATTCATTCAAACTCGATGCCCTCCTATTATTTGCAGAAGTGTTTATGTACTATGAAATGTTCAGCCAGAGCATACCGGAAACCGTAAAATATTTTATGAGATGTATACACGGTTGAAGGTTGAATTTTAAATGCAACCTGGGAAGGTTCTATCGAAATTCCAGGAGGGCAGAGGAGGGAATACTTTCTCTGTAGTGATTCAGTTTTACACAAGGGGTTATATGAACTGGAAAGAAATACCTGATTTGGGAACTATATAAAATTTTTTCATAAAATTAAACTTTATAATTTCTAGACAAGTAAACTTGTTTTCTGTCAGACCAAGAATCGCCACTTATGTTTATTTGTCTTCTACGTGGTAAAAGCATTAAATGTGGATTGTTTATTATTTATAGAAACGGGACAAACATTAATAAATGAAGAATTTTCCCCAGGTACAGGAATTATAGACACCATTTAAAAAATATTTGTGCTTCTGATGGTTTTTAAATAAAAACTCTTGGTTCTAAAATTGGAACATTATTTTTGAATCTCAACTATTGCAATATGTGAAAGCATGTTTGGAACGTCACATTCCAAATTTAGGTGAAGGGAGAAATATTTCTATTTCCTTTACCCTCAAATCTATGAGGCCATGTCAATTTCCCATAAGAGAGGCTGTTTTTACTGATTTGTTGGTTTTATTTATGTTTTTCAGATTCGATCTCCAAAACACAAGGCTACAAAAATACAGATTATTTTGTGTATTCATATTGGATTTAGAAATGAGACTGATGTGCTTGTTTTGGTTTTGATAGCCACTACCTCATGAAGTCATTGTGAAGATCAACGAAATCCCAGAGGTCAGGTCCTGACACAGACTCGGTGCTCAAAGTATGTTAGTTTCCCTTCCCCTGCTTACAGACCTCTTTTTTAAAAAAACTGATGTATAACTGACTTATAATACAGATCATTTAATTATACCATGGTCCCTTTGAAGAAGATTTTAATGTAATACTTACGCTCTAGAATGTGACCAAATTAGTACCATTTAAAAAATAAATGTAGGTTACTGTCGAGGATAAACATGCCATAAAATCCCAAATGTGTCTTGGTAGTATCTTACACAAATCCAGTATGGTGGAGCGAAACGGTAGCCTGAGAATGAGGGGCCATGGATCTCGTCTCTGGTCTGTCACTGCCATTACTGAGTGACCTTGGGAAAGTTAGCTTCCCTCTCCAGGCTACATACTTTCATTGGGAAAATGAATGGTTGTTTACAATGATCTCTAAGACCATCTCTGCTCTAACATTTTATGACTTTACCTAACATTTTAATCTTGAGAGAGCAATTTACTCAAGTCACAGTTTTTGAGATTTTCCTTCTATAAATTTTTTTCTATACCCGCTGCTTAAGACAATTTTATTTCGCTTCAAATTCAGTGTTGTTGAAAGAGTCAGAGAAAGAAGCTAAGTGTAGAAAAGAAAAAAAAAAGAATTAAAAATATTAATACTGAGCAATTATGGGGACATCTAGGCTGGTTTGGGACAGACATAAATGACCTTGTTTTATTCTAAATTCAGCTCACTGGCTTATGATGAAAAGTGAAAGGTTATTATATGGACTTACTGGGCAAAACCAGATTTTATAAATAATTACCTGTCAGACTGTTCAAGATAGACAAACATACGCCAGACCAACAAAAACACAGACCTGTCATATTTCTGAGAGAAATGTACGTTGAGTCTTCCTTCTCGGGGACTATAAGGAGATCAGGTAGGATAAAATGAAGGGAAAAACCTAAACCCTGTATTTTTTGCCTTGTGCATACTTCAAAATGTATAATGTGGGAGAGAAGGAATTTTGATGTGAAAAATTAGCCCCTGAAAATTTCATACATCTATAAGCCTGGCAGATCGAAACCAAATACAATAAATGCTGTCGTTTTAAAAGTTAGGATGTTTACTGCAAGCTTATAATTTTCCATGATTAGGGATGCCAAGAAAAATAAGAATGATGATAAAAAGAAAAGTTTAATCATACATTTCAGCAAGCGCAGATGGAACATCAAAACCCCTTGGCAATTTTTTGATATTATATATCTGTGTTTTTTTTTTTTTTTTGTTCTTGACATGAAGATTTTTTCCAGAAGGACTAACGCAGAACAGGTAAATGACAGTTAACAAATGTGAATAAGATGGCACAATCATATGAACGGAGCCTCACGATGATTTGGTCACAGGAGGAAAATCTTTCATGCTTGCGATTTCTGTTTTTATTAATGCTTTACAAAGGCTCTTTTGGTGTGTGCAAAAACCATGATAAAAATAAAAGTGCACAGAAGTCCTACCGAATTAAAGAAATAACTTCCTTTTTTGTAATTCAAGTTGAACCAGGAACCGTACAATTACATCTGTTACGTTTTGATTTGTTCTCAAAAGTTCGAGTTCCTCATTTAATGGAGAAAGTCTAGATGCCAGAAGGGTAGCTCAGCGGCGACCAGCAAGAAATCACCCAGTCCACAATTCCAGTGCAGCTGTGGGAGTGCTTTGAAGGGAGACAGCAAATCACTCAACTCCCCTTCCTCTACTGCTTCGGGTTATTTTGCTTCTGAATGGCTGTGTGTGTGTGTGTGTGTGTGTGTGTGTGAGCGGTGGGCCTAGGGACTGGAGGGAGAGGGGACGCAGAGACATGAAGACAGGGGAAAAGGGCCTGTATGAGGGAGAATACACGGGACAGGCCGATCCGCAGGAAACTCGGGAAGAAGGCATGAAAAAATAACACGTACGCTTTAAGTGGGGGTAGGGAGGAGAAGATGGGAACAGTTCATCAGATCAATGAGGTCTCTGATTAGTGTGAGTTTATAAAATGAATATTTGTTTCCAAAATACATGTAGGATATATGAAATCAGTGGGACAGTGCAAGGGGAGAAGTGGCTGTCCTTTGAATTTTGTTTCCTTTGTCCCAAACCTGGATTACAAAATGCATCAAATAAAACATAGACTAAACACTTGGGCAGGGGGCGGGGGAAGACACTGCTTTTAAGATATGTGAACTGAGGGCAGTAAATCCATTCCAAATTAAAATTTCAAAATTGTGTGATCTGCATTCCTGTCCACCTACACACTATCCCAAACATCCTGCCATTAATTAGCTAAGCGGCCCGGCCAGTAAACAAGACGAAGCATTGAGGGCGCTGGAAAAAGAGCTGGAGTCAGCCAGCTGATAGTCACAACAAACCAGCCCACTCCTGAGGGTACGGAGAAGGTAAACTTGTATTTTATTTTGTCCAAAGAGGGGAACAGAAATCACCTTAATATAACATTTGCCTTTCCTGTTGTTACAGTCACAGTCCCATCAGCAGGCCAGAAAAGCCATCCCATTCCTGCGGTAGGCACTCTGTCAAAGAAAAAGAAATCTGCAGTGAATTATCACAGCAAGTCAAACCGGGGAAGGAGGCAAAAAAAAGCAAGCAGGGCTTCTTCCTGTTTTGTAGACTCTGCTGTTTTGAACACTCGAATAGGGTGTTCCATCCGAACGTTTCTGGGGCTACCACTCTGTCTGTTAGAAAGTCAGTGTGGTTAACAAGTGGTTAGTGATTCTATTTTGGGGGGAGTGGGAGATATGCAAAATAAGATCTCCCATTTTGTTAATTGATTGGGTCTGGTTAGGTCAAAGACATGTTGTATTGAATCTGTTTGTCCTTTATAAACATGTGTTCTCGATTGGATATGCTCAAGAATCACTTCTAATTAACTAGCTTAATAGTCTATAAATTACTGACTCCTTACAGCCTTCCCAGGCCTAATTTATAGTCTCCGTGGAAAGCTTGGAAACAGACACTCACAGAGGCCTTTCCTGCTCGCTAAAATATGGCGATCTCTACGGAGTTCTGTACATCACCGACGTTATAGAAAGCTCGAATCTTACACAACGTTATACACGCACACATGTATAGATGTAAGTATGAATATTCATAGAGGGAGAAAACACTCCCATAAAAGCAAATGGGAAAATGGATACTAATGGCAAAAATATGATATGTTCCAGTAAATCAAGTAAAACTGCTGGATTTTTCTTCCTGCAAGATCCATTCTACTGCTCAGAACTGGAAGAGCTGGACTACACGGCCTCTTGCGACTTGCCTGGAGTCTCATCACGAAACCCAGAATGAAACAACTAAAATCCAGGACTTAGGAAGAAAATTACCCTTTTCACCACATTTTTCATGATTTAAACTAGGACTAGTCATACTCAGAGAATTCACAACCCTCAATTAGATGGATTTTTTTCTACACTCTTTTCAGAAAAACAGTAAAATGACAAAATCTTATCTCAAGGAATTTTTTTTCCCCTTTAGGCAATAATTTGGATTCTAGATTTTGTATACTTCCAGTCCAATACATTGACCTTCGACGGCCATGTTACAGGAAACCTAGAGTAAGTTTTTATCAATAAGATAACGCTGAGGAGGTACCAAAGAGTTTACATCTAAAAATGGTTAGATTACATTTATAGTTACACCCAAAGAGAGAAAAGTGGAACCAAGCTGTTCAGAAAGACCTCCGAGGTGAAACAAAAAGGGTTTTCTGCATAACTTTCTGTCCATCATAAAATTCAACCAACTTCACGACCTCTCCTCCAAATACCCAGCTTATTCAGGAGCTATGAGGGCTGGCAGGCTTTGGGACTCAGGCTGAAAGCTCGTAGGTTGGTTATGTGGCTCTGCAGCTCGCTGTCCATCAGCATTTCAAGGATGAGAGAACGGTGGCACGTTCCACCTTTCACTCCTCCGGGCTCTCTCTGGGAGCTCGCCCCTTACCACCAGACTTTCTGTGCCCCTGGACGCTTGGATTGAAGCAACCATTCTAAATGAGGACTAGAGAAGTCTGGCTTTACCTCCCCAGAGTGTGCACTGGAGAAGAGTGTTAAATGAGTTCCTCAGAGAGCCACAAATAACTTGCAGGAATGGATAGAGTGTCTCCCCACAACCACAGGCAGGGGAGCCTCAGGCCTTGAAACAGCCCCGACCACCACAGCTGCCTTCGAGAGGCTTATGCCACAGTAACACTTTCAGGTTCTTGACCTTGATGTTTGAAATCTCACAACCACAGTGACAAGCTTTAACATAACATAATATTTTCAAGCACAGGGATGGCTTACATGGAGATAAATGGACCTGGGAGCAAAGCTGGATTCCTCGTAAAGGTAAATGGTTGAAGTGAGTCTTGCCTAAAAAAGTAGTTTTGGCTCAGGAGAAGACGGAGTCTTGGCTGAGCACACCTGAGAAATAACCAAGTTTCATCTTTCCAGTGGGCCACAGGAAATGGTTCTCTCTGGTACTGAAAAGGTTACTTTTCAAAGATCAATTCGCCATCACAGATGATTTATCACTATTGTTTGCAAATGACTACAAGACTAGACACATTTAGTAACAGAGACTTCGAGTAGCCAAGTTTACGAGAAAGCCAGAGTTTAGAGCTGCCCCAGATTTCTGGAATAAGTTCTTCCTATTCCAGTTCTAAAATAGAAAAGGGACAAACAAGCGTGTGTGATTAGTGAAGAGCAATTTCGGCAAACCAATCCCCTAGGGTCCTCCACCCTGAGTCACAGCTTTTTCCTTTTGATGTACAAAGGATGTATGTCGTCTGTGGAGGGTGATTATGGGAACATCCCAAATTTGGCATCCTTTCCAGAGTAAGCAACTTTAAAGGAAGATGGATGAGGACAACTCATCTTTGTGTCAACTATGAGTTTCTCTCTGTTTGTGCTGTGAATGCTAAAACTAAATTTAAACACTGCTTGGTGTGAGGGCCTTCCAGAGGCCACATTCTCATGAAATACTTTGTTTCCTACTTACTCTGTACTGTCAGATCCTATGAATGACTCCCTGCTTCTAGATCTTTATAGATATTCCTACTTAGTAACACCCAGGCCTTGACCAGACAAAGCTGGGACCACCTCCACCACTATTAAAAAGTATAAATTAATCAATAACACAGCCGACTCCAGCCCAGCTTCTTCAAGTTACATACCACTTAAACTTTCTTATTTAATAAAGCTATCTTCTCAACTACTAGTTGCTCTTACGTAAATTTGTTGAAACCCTTAGACATGCTAGCATCCCTAAAGTTACCAGCAAAGATACTTCGTTTTTTTAAAAAAGACCAATTGCATTTCATAGGCTTTTTCTTTTCCTTGAATTGAGGATCAGACTAGCTCCCAATTTTTGACATTCATATATTCATTCAGCTCCAAATTACAGCCTACGACCAGAATCTCAATCTAACTGGTTGAGCTGACGCATATTCTGCCTACTGCATTCGGCACTGATGGGTAGAAATTAAGTCACAAGTTTTCACTTTTGAAACACGATTTTTTTCTTTTGTGCGTATAGACAAGCTAGAAAAAAAATTTAAATCCTAAACTGGTTTGTTGTTTCTTTTTTATGGGCCATCACAAATTATACATTTTGAGGAATATAAATTAATATTAAGAAGCAAAGGATTAATATTTAAACAAAAGGTAACTATGCTACAAAACATAACCTGTAATTCCTAGTCAAACTGTATGGATGTTATTTGCACCATTAACAGAATTAGTAAAGTTTAAATATAGATAAAACTACCCCTTCCACCAGTCTGGATTTACACTTATTCTCCACTACTAACTTTGCCGATTCTTTTCCACTTTTTCAAACTTCAAATGAAATAAAACAAAAATTTCACTATAGGGATTGACATTAGCAAGATGGCTGGCTAGGAGGTCCCAAAGCTTGTCTCCCCACAAAAACAATGAATAAGGAACATACCAAGCAGATCTGGGAAAGCTCGAGACTATAACAGAGAAGCAACAGAAACCCTGCGGGGCTCAAATACCGAGCACAGCTGCATAGAAAAGTCTAAGAAGCGTTTTACCTGCATCACTCCACCTCCCAGTCTAGAGAAGCTCAGTGCAAAGATTAACCCCTTTGGAGGGATTATACCCGATGGGAAAAGGAGAGCAGGAGAACCCCAGTAATCCCCATCACTGCCGTGGACATTCGTAGACTTTGCTACCGAGCACTCCCACAGTCTGTACCAACACTGCACCCAGCTAAAGGAGCTGCCCGTAGTCCCCACTGCTGTGTCTCCTCACCAGGGCTGCAGCTACGGCTGTGGGGAGACCTGCCCCCAGGGGCCTCAGTTGATGCTGTGCCCCACTCTCTGGGATTGGGACGCCACAGCACCTTGCTGTCTATGAAACTGGAAGTGCCGATGCTTTCTGTGCCCTGCCTTCAGGGTTCTAAGTCATGGCTTTGATCAGCCATCACTGGGGCTGAGCCGCTGCTATTCTGTGACTGATCCCTGGGGTCCTAAAAGTTGTGGCTTTGACCCGCCATCACTAGGCTGTGATGCTGCCGTTGCTGCTCTCTGTCCCACCTCTGGGTCCTGAGCCATGGCACCAACTTGCCATCAGAGGTTTGTAATGCCACAGCTCTGTGCCATGCCCCTTGTGTCTTGAGTCACAGCTTTGGCCTGACATCACAGAGGCCAAGCCGCTGCTGCTCTGCCAGGGTTTTGGTCCACCCCCCCCCCCCCCGGGCATGCTGTTGCTGTACCCCTCATCCTGGACGCAAGTCACTGCTGTATCCTGTCATTCCATAGCTGCGTGCCCCCATCCTGGGGTCCAAATTACTGTGGTGATCCCCAGAGACTCAGATCCGGGCTCCTTGGGAGATCTGCACATGCATGCACATCAGACATTTGGTCTGCCATCATAACAAGTGCACCCGGGCCCCAGGACCTGGTTTCGCTGCTGCACTGGGTGCCAGTTCACCAGACCTGGTACCAAGAGGCATTCCCCTTGGATAGAACTCCCTGCCATCAGAAAAAAAGGAGAAAAGGAAGACCCCTGAAGTCTCTTCCACGTAGGACCCCAACAGCCCTAGACACTACTGCTGCTTATAGGACCTCTGTAGTCTCGGTCAAAGAACCCCACAGTCTTTGCCAATGTTGACCTCAGTTGATGTAGGTGTACAGATTATGCAGCTGTG
Source organism: Ursus arctos (assembly GCF_023065955.2). Taxonomy (NCBI): domain Eukaryota; kingdom Metazoa; phylum Chordata; class Mammalia; order Carnivora; family Ursidae; genus Ursus; species Ursus arctos. The sequence goes on from NW_026622974.1 coordinate 5,980,511, forward strand.
CCCTCTTCAGATTCAGAGACAGAGCACCCTACCCAGCCAGAACCCTCACAGCCACTTTCTGTTGAAAGTCTTTCCCCACCAAAGTCAGTCTAAAAGGCTGAAAGAGGTGACTCCTCTCTCAAATGACAAAACATCAATGCAAAGCCCCAAGAAACGTGAAAGAAGGAAACATGACACCACCGAAGGTGCTTGATGATTTTCAAGTTACTAACCCCAAAGAAATGGAGATCTGTGAGTTACCTGAAAAAGATTTCAAAACAATTATTTTAAGGAAGGGCAGTGAGATTCAAGAGAACACAGACAGACAACACAATGAACTTAGGAAAACAATGCAACAATAAAATGAGAAGTTCAACCAGGAGAAATCATAGAAACATTTTGGAGCTGAAGTATACAATCAATGAAATGAAAAATGCAACAGAGAGCTTCATTAATAGGCTCAATCAAGCAGAAGAAAGAATCTGTGAACTTGAAGAGAAATCTCTTGATATTATCCATTCGGAGAAGAAAAAAGAAATAAAAATAAAAAGAAGTAAAGAAAGCCTGTGTGAATTGTGGGACAACATTAAATGAAATAATATTCATGTTATGGTAGTCTTAGAAAGAAAAGAGAGAGAAAGGGTCAGAACGTGTAAAGAAATAATGGCTGATAACTTCCAAAATCTGGGGAGATGGCCATCCAGATACATGAAACTCAAAGATCCCCAAGCAGACTCAGCCCAAAGAGATCTTCACTGAGACAGTATAATCAAACTCTGGAATATCAAAGATAAAGAGAGAATTCTGAAAGCAGCAAGAGTCATCACATAGGAGGGAACCCTGATAAGGCTATCAGCAGATTTCTCAGAAGAAATCCTTCAGAACAGGAAACAGTGGGATAATATCCTCAAAGTGGTCAAAGAAAATAAACCCAGGAAAGTAGCTCCTGAGTAGAGATAGACTTTTCCAGACAAATAAAAGCTAAGGGAATATATCACCTCTAGACCTGCTTTACAAGAAATGTTAAAGGAAGTTCTTCAAGATGAAACAAAAGGATGCTAACTAGTAATATGAAAGCATGAAAGTATTAAATTCACTGATATAGGTAAATAGACAAATTCAAAAACTCTAGTATTGCAATGCAAATCACTAGACTCTAGTATGTAAGTTAAAAGAGAAAAGTGTTAAAAATAAGTATAGCTACAATATTTTGTTAATGGGTATACAATATGAAGAAATGTAAACTGTGACATCAACATACAGTTGGGGGGCAAGTAAATGTGTAGAATTTTTTCCTGCAGTGGAAGTTAAGTTGTTTTCAACTCAAAACAAACTGTTACAAGATTTACTATGAAAGCCTCATGGTAATCACAAAGAAAAACCTATAAAAAACAAATGAAGAGAAAAGAATCAAAGCATACGACCTTAAAAAAATCAATTTTCAAAGAAAGACAGCAAGAGGGGAAGGAAGGAAAGGAACTACAATTAGGAAACATTTAACAAAATGGCAATAGTAAGTTCTTACCTATCAATAATTACTTTAAATGCAAATGGTTTAAATTTTCCAATCAAAAAACACAGAGTGCTTGAATGGATTAAAAAAGAAAAGACCCAACTATATGGAGCCTCACAAGAGACTCACTTAAGCTTTAAAGACACTCATGGGCTGAAAGTGAAAGAAATGCAAATGGAAAGCACAAGAGAACAGGGGTAGCTACTCTTATATCAGAAAAAAAGGAACTTTATTATTTATTTATTTTTAAAGATTTTATTTATTTATTTGACAGAGAGAGAGACAGCCAGCGAGAAAGGGAATACAAGCAGGGGGAGTGGGAGACGAAGAAGCAGGCTCCCCAGTGGAGCAGGGAGCCCAATGCGGGGGTCGATCCCAGGACTCTGGGATCACACCCTGAGCCGAAGGCAGACGCTTAATGGCTGAGCCACCCAGGCACCCCAGAAAAAAATGAACTTCAGGTCAAAAGCAGTAACGAGATTAAAAAAGGTTATTATAATATAATGAAAAGGGGTCAGTTCATCAAGGGGCTGTATTAATCATAAATATATAGTCACCCAATATCAGAGCACCTAAATATATTAAATGATTATTAACAGATCTGTAGGCAAAAACACACTGATGCAAAAATAGTAGGGGATGGGCTTCAATACCCCACTTTCAACAATGGACAGATCATTCAGACTTAATATCAGTAAGGAAATAGTGGACTTGACCTACACTTTAGACCAAATGGACCTAACAGACATATATAGAACAGTCCATCCAATAGCAGAAGAATACAAAGTATTCTCAAGTGCACACAGAACATTCTCCAGGATATATCATATATTAAGTTATAAAACCAGGCTCAAAAAACTTAAGAATATTGAAATCTTATCAAGTATCTTTTCTGGGCACAATAGTATGAAACCAGAAAACAGTAACAAAAGGAAATCTGGAAAAATCACAAATATGTGGAAATTAAACAATGCATTTCTGAACAGTCAATGGGTCAAAGAAGAAATCAAAAGGGAAATAAAAAAATATCCTGAGACAAACCAAAAAGGAAACACAACATACCAAAACTTATGGGATGTAGCAAATACAGTTCTGATAGAAAAGTCATAGCAATAAATGTCTGCATTAAGAAAAAAAGAAAGATTTAAAATAAACAATCTAACCTTATACCTCTGGGAACTGGAAAGAGAACGAACTAACCCCAAAGTCAGCAGAAGGAAGGAAATAATAAAAATGACAGCAGAAATAAATGAATAGGAAGACAGTAGATAAGATCAAAACTAAGAGATAGTTTTCTGAAAAGTTAAAGAAAATTGACAAACCTTTAGCTAAACTAAAAAAGGAGATGACTGAAATAAATAAATAAATAAACCATAAGAGACTATCTATTTACAGATAAAAGAAGAGACATTACAACAGATATCAAAAAATTCAAAGGATCATCAGAGACCACTATGAACAAGAATATGCAAACAAATCAGATAACTTAGAAGACATGAGTAAATTCCTAGAAACCTGCTACTTACCAAGATTGAATAGTAGCAATGTTCACAATAGCCAAACTATGGAAAGAGCCTAGATATGCAACAACAGATGAATGGATAAAGAAGATGTGGTACACATACACACACACACACACACACACACACACACACAATGGAATACTACTCGGCCATCAAAAAAAGGAAATCTTGACATTTGCAACGATGTGGACAGACCTAGAGGTTATTATGCTATACAAGATAAGTCAATCAGAGAAAGACAATTATCATATGATCTCACTCATATGTAGAATTTAAGAAGCAAAACAGAGGATCATAGGGGAAGAGAGGAAAAAATAAAACAAGACGAAATCAGTGAGGGAGACAAACCATAAGAGACTCTGAAGCATAGGAAACAAACTGAGGGCTGCTGGAGGTGAGAGGGGTGGTAGGATGGGGTAACTGTGTGATGGGCATTAAGGAGGGCACGTGATGCAATGAGCACTGGATGTTAAATAAGACTGAAACCAATAATACATTATATGTTAATTAATTGAATTTAAATAAAAATTAAAAATGCAAAAAAAAAAAGATGAATAGAAAATCTGAACAGACCAATAATGAGCAAAGAGATTGAATCAGTAAAATAAAATCTTCCAACAAATAAAATCCCGGGACTGGAAGGCTTCACTGATGAATTCTACCAAATATTTAAAGAAGAATTAATATCAATTCTTCTCAAACTCCCAAAAATTGAAGAGGAGGAAACACTTTAAAACTCACTTTACAAGGCAAGCATTATCTTGATACCAAAGCCAAACAAGGGCACTACAAGAAAAGAAAATTACAGCCTTAAGACTTTGGTCACCAATTCTGATGTGGGTTTTTTTCCACACCAACAAGCAATTCTTGGACACCAGTTCAGTGTCCTACAATTCAACTTAATTCTGACACATCTACCTGGAGACAGCATCAGATCCCACAGGTTAAGGACTCAGTCCTACAAAACTGCTGCCTCCCCACCCCCTGTACTGTAGATGCCAGTCACAAGTCCAGGTTACCACCTGTGCTTCTGAATGACCAGCTGTAAGACTGGAGGTTTCAATGACTCCCTCCTTGGATTTGATTAATTTGCTAGAGTGGCTCACAGAACTCAGAGGAACATTTTACTTATAAGATTACTGGTTTATTACAAAAGTATATAATTCAGGAAAATCAGTCAGATGAAAGAGAT